>NC_136070.1:1197168340-1197720840 GCF_964261635.1 Lissotriton helveticus
TTAAAGTCTGTTTAAGCCCCTATAGTCTCGCTCCGCCAGGTCGCGAGACCTAACAAGCGAGCTTGCGTGGGTGATTAGTGACTACAGTAAGCCTGTCATATAGAGAAACAGAACGTACTTCCGAAATAAAAGCAAGACATAAACCAGAAATTTGTCATGCCAGTTAAAACATCAAAGAGTACAAATTGATTCTGAAACATAAGCTACACGGTATGTTGCTTCAGCAGGCTAGCAAAAGTACTACTTGAGTTTATCACCATTTGGAACTAATAAGGTGGTCAGCCCATGCAGGCAATGGCAAACTATGAAATACGATGGCTTGTGTGTGCTGACCCAAAGCCATGTCTCTCTGTACTACTTCATATGTACCTAAAGTATTGGTAACATGTAATGTAAGGTGGATTTGTAGAGGGCTGCTTGTCACTCTTGAGGGTGTCTAATTACTGTCACCTAGAGCTGTCTGTAGCAAGATCTAAAAAAATAGCCATACTGAAAAGTTCTAATGTTACCATTTCAGAACTTTTTCAAAAGTTGCTCTGCAGTTATTTGAGTAACCTTGCTTCTGTCCCGTTTCAGGAATGTTTGTACAAGCTGAGTTTGGAAAGCATTTGTTTGATCGTAATCCTGGTTTGTGAAATGCCTAGGCAAGAAGAGCAAGCTTAGTACCTGTTTGCAGGTACATACTTAAAAATGGTTCCGACAAAAATTTTTGGCCAAATATATTTTTTTTAGTAGACGTATTTTAGGGAAAATTATGAACATTGACTTGTGAAGCATCACAGGATCTGAACATGAGTTTCACTGCCGACCATACATTTCCCAGTGCTGGTTCTGCAATATGTTTTTCTTTTTTGCTCCACCCTAGGTTTGGTGGCATCTGCCACAGCATTGTAGCATGACCGCATTCCTAGAATTCTGATAAAGGAATGCTGTTTCCAGCAATGTGTGTGTGACACTACTAAAATACTGGTTGGCTTGTCTGCTCGTAAAAGCAAGAGTGGCAATGCAGGTGCCAGACCCAGAGTGCGGCTGTGCTAGAAAAAAATGGCTTGCTGATAGAGACCTGACACTTGGCGTGTATGACGTGAGGTACCACCCACAGCACTTTATAGCCACAAAATCTCTATGCCCGGAGTGTAATCGCATTGCAAGCTTTCATAAAATGTAATGTCTGGTTTCATTGAATATGCCTAATCTCGGTGTGAAGGATCTCACCATCTTCAGTGTGGTACAGGGTACCTATTAAACTGATTGCATAGAAATAGCATTGGCTCATGGCCACCTTCTATAGTCGGTTTAGGATATAAAATGTATTGTGGCTTAAAACCCCAACATCTCACACGTTCATAATCCATAAATGATTCAATTGGGAACCCTGGGCTCCAGTGATGATTGATTAATTGGTGGGGTCCACCAGAGTCAAAATGTTAAGAACCGCTGGCATGGGGTAGTGAGTCAGCCCCCTTCAGCTATTAGCTAACTTCACTGTGAGTGACAACCTTCGACCCTGTGAATGTATGACTCCACAGTGATCAGCACTACTTGCATTGCTCACCTTGGTTCACTGCGTGGCCTGAGCACAGCGAAACTCGGACATTAAATGCTTGTAATTGCCAAATACAAAATATGGTGATAGTGAAACCCAGGCCTATGGAAGAGAGCTTGGTGTCATTTATTGTTCTTGTTGATGCAGCATCGAACATGCCCACCGGTTCCAATAGCCATACCTGCTGTGCTTCATTAGTCACTGTAATGCCAGAAACCGGTCCCCGGAAGCTTGTTTCCTTCCCAGTGTAAGAATTGGCTTTTGTAGTCTGGTCTGCCCTGTTCCCATGATGCACTGGGCCAGGGACAGACTAATTTGCATACAGCCAGGTTCTGAAACTGGGATGGTGCAATGAGCTAAAAAACGGTGTTGGATCTAGCCCTGATCTCTTGACTGGGTGAGAGTACTCTGCTTAATTCAGAGACTCTGTCCATCACCACCCCTTGTTGTAAATAATTTTGTCCACCCTAAGCGTGGAAGGGTATACTCAGATGTGAGTCCCTTGCTCATTGCACCATCAGGATTCAAGCAAGCCGGGCCGAAGATGGCTGTAATGCCAGAAACCGGTCCCCGGAAGCTTGTTTCCTTCCCAGTGTAAGAATTGGCTTTTGTAGTCTGGTCTGCCCTGTTCCCATGATGCACTGGGCCAGGGACAGACTAATTTGCATACAGCCAGGTTCTGAAACTGGGATGGTGCAATGAGCTAAAAAACGGTGTTGGATCTAGCCCTGATCTCTTGACTGGGTGAGAGTACTCTGCTTAATTCAGAGACTCTGTCCATCACCACCCCTTGTTGTAAATCATTAGTCACTGCAGACTCATTTGTGAGGTGAAAGGCTCAGTTCTCCATCTATGTGTGCTTCGAATACTGTATGTTTGCAAGCACTGTAGATAGCGGCACCGAGGAGGCATAGGGAACGTGGCAATGCAGCAGCAGTGCCCGCAGCGCACCTTTAGAGTGAGCCTGGGCGGCGTTCTTCTACGCCGAACTCAGCGAAGTGAAAAAAAAAACCTCTGCATTTATCCAACACACTGCTGCGCTACGTGGAGCTCTACAAGCACTGGATTGTGTTAGATAAATGCTGTTCACAGTGATTTTCAGTTCCAGATGCTTGTCCGCACTGTGCCATCATCGCGAACGGCACCATGCACAGCGCAAGCGGGCGCTGCTTCCTTTCTGCCGCTCAAGTAGATTTTTACTCGAGCGGTAGCTTTCTCAATGCGAACGGACAGCTTCTCAGCGCGAGCTGTTGCGAGCATATGCGACCACTCTAAATGAGAAAACTGACTTCTTGTATTGGGAAATCTCACCAGGAGGTTGATTTTCCGCGCTCGCCAACTTGATGTTGATGATCGCGAACGAGGAAAAATCTCGCCGGAAGGTAGATTTTCCTCGCTTGCACTGGCCAACTTGACGTGGACTAATGCGAGCGAGGAAGAAAACTCCGATAAACGGAGTTTTTTGGAACTCGGCGAGTTCCATTTAACGCAGAGTGTGGAAAACTCAGCGAGCAGAGTTCACCACCCAGACTTACTTCAGAGCCAAGATATATTGCAGTTACACTTCGCAGGAGGAGCAACTGCCACCTTGAAGTATGGCCTGTGCAGGTCAGCTGATCAAGACCTCCAATGCAACTCCGATGTGCACTGTGACTACTCCAGCCTGCCCATTTTGTATGTCCTGTGTCTGGCAGCCTGCCAGGAAAGTTTACAAAATGAGCATGCGACCAACGCTAAGAGGTCATGTGGCAGCAGGGAGTTAGTCCCATATCTGTTCTGGGTGTCGGCAGTGTAAGCAGCAAGAGTGGCCCGTGAGATTCAGGAGGGTGCAGGCACAGCTGACATACTATATACACTTACAACATATCAATGGAATGCAAGCATATAATGAGACGGATTGACCAATAGAAACATGCTCATTCTTCTGGGCTAGCCGAGTGATTTGGGAGACCTGTATTGTGTGTTGGGCAGGTGGATGTACAATTACATTTCATAATTTCCCATCCATATACAGAATGCCACGCCATTTATGCGAACAGATCGGCCACTGCACAGAATTTAGTTTTAAGTCTGGCTACGCAGTTGGAAGGTCTGATAACTCTGGTGCATTTCAAACGATGTTTCGCCCATCTACTTAAACACATTTGCTTGTATCTAAATCTCACATTCAATAGATTAAAAATCACAAACTCTAAAATTAATCATCGTAATAAAACAAGCAAGGGCTTAAAAAAAATAAAAATTAAGCAACAACATTTCCAAAAGTCGACGTCCATTGGTATCAGTTGTACTTAATGTCGAGTTTGTGGTTCACACACTCATTTACACCAGAATAGTGAAACTCTTGGATAAAAAAAGTACATTTTGTTATTCTCATTTTTAAAATGCAGTTGAGAGCGCTGTCGCCAGTAATACCGCTTTGCAGTCTCCTTCAAATCATCCGGAACCTACGGCAAAAGTACAGGGAAAGAAGATCACTGGGTGCAGATAATAGGCCATGAAGCCATGGCCTTGTAACGCACTTTTTGAGCACACATTTGTATGGTCTCGTAAGTCAATCGGGCAAACGGGCATACGGGTTGCTTGATAGCATATCTTGTTTGTTCGTATTTCTTTGTGACTGATAATGGGCTTATCCACAAATAGCGCAACAGTGAATGTCTACTTAAAGAGAAAGGACACAAGGGCCTTACAGGCGTTGCGGGAGCCTAGTTAGCATAGAAGTGGATGATTCAGCTTTTTCTCATTCCAATATCAGTATCCGTAGTTTCTAGTGTTTTATGGGTCATTAATGTGATATACAATAACTTTTGTGAGCAATTCTGCCCCTCATGTAGATCACATTTTATTCAACTTTAAAAAAAAGTCCATTTAATGTATTGTATTTTTATGGACAAATGTCTGAAAATAATATTTTTGATGATGATGAATTAATTCTAGTCTGCCATCTGCATTTATTTCAAGGTCACAGTGAAATCCCAAAGGACAACTTAGACTTTCAGTGCCAGTAAGTTGAGTGGCATTACATTGTACAAGGTACCATATATTATTTACCCCCCGCCCCTCGTAACAATAATCAATCAATCAATCATGAGTTTGTTAAAGTGGTTCTCACCCATAAGGATCTCAAGGCGCTGGGGAGGAGAGGGGTGCGGGTTCTAGTCCATCAACGAGGGGGTCTGTCGAAGAGCCAGATCTTGAGGTTTCTCGTGAAAGTGAGGAGTGATGTCTGCCTGAGGTGAAGCGGTAGGGCGTTCCAAGCACTTGCCGCGAGGAAGGAGAAAGCGCAGCCTCCTGATCTGGTCTTTCTGCCGCGTGGGGGCCACAGCGTAGGAGAGCTGGGCTGATTGTAGGGTTCTTTGGGGTGTGTGGAAGTTGATACAGCTGTTGAGGTATGCTGGTCCGGTGTTGTGGAGGACTTTGTGTGCGTGGGTGAGGATCTTGAAGGTGATTCTTGCCTCGATGGGGAGCCAGTGGAGTGTGCGCAGCTGTTGGGAGATGTGGCAGTGTCTTGGTAAGTTGAGGACCAGTCTTGCGGCGGCGTTCTGGATGTTTTGTAGCTTGCGGATGAGGTTTTTGTTTATTCCGACATAGAGTGCGTTGCTGTAGTTGAGTCTGCTGATGACAAGTGCGTGGGTGACGGTTTTTCTGTGCTCTAAGGGGGGTCCATTTGAAGGTCTTACGTAGGAGGCGGAGGATGTGGAAGCGGGAGGATGTGACCGAGTTGATTTGCCGGTCCATTTTAAGCTCGGAGTCAAGGATGATTCTGAGGTTGCATGCATGGTCCGTGGGGGCGGGAGGGCTGCCAAGGGCGGAGGGCCACCAGATGTCGTTCTAGGCGTCTGGGCGTGGGCCCATGATAAGTACTTGTTGGTGTTGAGTTGTAAGCAGCTGCTTTTCATCCATTTGGCAACAGCTTCCATGCCTTCTTGGAAGTTGTGTTTGGCTGCGTTGGCTTCGTTTGAAAGGGAAAGGATGAATTGAGTGTCGTCCGGGTCAGAGACAATGTTGAGTCCGTAGGTTCGGATGATGGAATGAGGGGAGCCATGTAGACGTTAAAGAACGTTGGGCCGACGGAGGCCCCCCTGGGGGACTCCGCAGGTGGTTGGTGTGGGGTCCGAGAGGAAGGGGGGGAGGGGTGAGAGCCTGACCCGCTGTGTACTGCTGGAAAGGAAAGAGTAGATCCAGTCGAGGGCCTTGTCCCGGATACCTGCGTCTTGGAGTTTGCGTATCAGGGTGCAGTGGGATACCGTGTCGAAGGCTGCCAAGAGGTCGAGTAGGATGAGGGCTACTGTTTCTCCTTTGTACAGTAGGAAGCGGATGTCGTCTCAAGGAGGGCGGTTTCTGTGCTGTGGTTTTTTCTGAAGCCGGATTGTGACGAGTCGAGGATGTTGTGTAAAGATGCGTTATCGTTATTTATTTTGCTTAGTAAACAGTCCGGCATTTTATTTAGCTTGTGGCAGCCTTGGAATGAGGTGAAACCTGTACACTTTTTAAAAACGACATGGTGTTAAGAATTTCGGCCAAAAAGAACCATCTCTGCAAGTGAGTTGCGCTCAAGCATATCCCATGCTGCGTCATCCCCCCCTAATTCAATCAAATAGGGTTCTTGTGAAGCGCGACTACTCGCCCAATAGGTTTTCAAGGCGCTGGGGGTGGGGTTGGGGGGGGGGCGGATTAATTTG
The DNA here is from genome assembly GCF_964261635.1 of Lissotriton helveticus. Taxonomy (NCBI): domain Eukaryota; kingdom Metazoa; phylum Chordata; class Amphibia; order Caudata; family Salamandridae; genus Lissotriton; species Lissotriton helveticus. The sequence goes on from NC_136070.1 coordinate 1,197,174,572, forward strand.
AAGTCTGGAAATCTTAATACGAGTCTGACTGCGAAAGCTCTCTTTTCTCCCAAAAGGGTTTCGATGTCTGTCTTAAAACATGACGTTTCATAGTACTGGCAGGCACTTTTTGACTTTTAAGTGTATAGTTTGTAGAAACTGGTGAAATATTTTTTTATTTGGCATAACCTAGAGAATGCCGGCCAGTAAATAATTTTGTTAATTGTCTATCAGATTCCGACACTTGATGGCCGGGGCTGACGCTGGTGCATATTCATGAAAGGGGGTGGTGATGGACAGAGCATCTGAATTAAACAGAACACTCATACCCAGTCAAAAGATCAGGGCTTGATCCATCACCGTTTTTTAGCTCACTACACCATCCCAGTTCAGAACCTGGCTACATGCAAATTAGTCTGTCCCTGGCCCAGTGCATCATGGGAACAGGGCAGACCAAACTACCAAGCCAATTCTTTACTGGAAAGGAAACAATCTTCCGGGGACCGGTTTCTGGCATTGCAGCCGTCTTCGGCCCGGCTTGCTTGAATCCTGATGGTGCAGTGAGCAAGGGACTCATGTCTGAGCATACCCTGCCACTCCTATAGTGGCCAAAACGATTCATGAAAGGGGGTGGTGATGGACAGAGCATCTGAATTAAACAGAACACTCCTACCCAGTCCAAAGATCAGGGCTTGATCCATCACGTTTTTTAGCTCACTACACCATCCCAGTTCAGAACCTGGCTACATGCAAATTAGTGTCTCTGGCCCAGTGCATCATGGGTGAGTGTTCTGTTTAATTCAGATGCTCTGTCCATCACCACCCCCCTTTTCTGAATCCTTTTGGCCACTATAGGAGTGGCAGGGTATGCTCAGATGTGAGTCCCTTGCTCACTGCACCATCAGGATTCAAGCAAGCCGGGCCGAAGACGGCTGCAATGCCAGAAACCGGTCCCCAGAAGCTTGTTTCCTTTCCAGTAAAGAATTGGCTTGGTAGTTTGGCCTGCCCTGTTCCCATGATGCACTGGGCCAGGGACAGACTAATTTGCATATAGCCAGGTTCTGAGCTGGGATGGTGCAGTGAGCTGAAAAACGGTGATGGATCAAGCCCTGATCTTTTGACTGGGTACGAGTGTTCTGTTTAATTCAGATACTCTGTCCATCACCACCCCCACTTTTTGAATCGGTGCATATTCCAAGGCATCAGAAATTTGTTTACATCATAGCCAGCTAGGGTGACATTTCCCTTGACCGCATGTGTACATCTACCTAAAAAGAAGTGCATATCACTAACAGGCTCTGTATACCAACACTATTTTTTGTCAATGTCTTTTTCTTTTCATTCTTCTTTTACATTTTATTTTTTTAGCTATCCTTGTGTTTAAACATGTCTTCAGGTGACAGCTATTCAAAGCAACTTTTCTTTGCAAATAAAAATCATATTTTCGAATGATGTGTGCTTAAACTAAAAAGTAAAAAAAAAACTTAATAGACATACCTGAGAAAACACCAGAACTGTTCTTTGTAAAATTGTATGCAATGGTTAATATGTTACATTTATGATTTTTATTACAAGCACATGGCTTCCAAGTTCAGGCTGTTGCATGTTTTTGTTTTTCATTTGTTGGGCGTATGCTTGAAACCTACATTTGAATTCAAATCACCATCACTCCTGCCAGCCAAGGCCAGACCTATCGACTTTAGCAATTTAGCAATGCTTGTTTAAATTTAAACCAATCTACTTGGTACCCTGGCTGTGTCCTTTCTTAGTGCATATTCTCAAAGGGCCACAGTCTCGAACTGATTGAGGGGTTCAGTGCACCCTTCCCACTTCTGAAAGGAGGAGCTGGCCCTGCCGTCCATTTCTAGTTTAGTAGCTGTGTTGGACCAGGAGGCAAAAACGTATCAACATGTTCTTTTTAGTTAAAAAAAAACATAGCCCCACATCTGTAAGCTTGTGTTACTTCCCTTATACTTAATCATTCTCCCGGGAATTGGGACTGTAGCTACTCTTCTAGCCATTTCATTTTTGAGACACTGCTCTGCTGCTCCCTGAAAGAGTGTCTATGTGCATGCTTTATAGATTTCATGTATTTGAGGGAGTGGGCTCTGGACAGTGCGTTATTATGGAAACAACTCAATGGGCTTTGCCATACCCATAAAGCTGTTGGTCTCCTTATGGTCACTGACTATAAATGGACACTTGGATGCGGTTTATTTTAGGCACAGCCACCCCAATATCGGCTATGTATGGACCATGGATTTGGCATGGGTGCATACTTACACCCCCCCTTATTCGTTTAATATTCTGCGGTCCTGGGAGATGCTCCACTGAAGGTGATCCTTCATGAGGATCAGAGTTTATATAGATTGTGCAATACACGGATGACACTGTGATAATGGACTGGAGTTAGGTGGGCCTCTTTGGGTTCTGAATGAACATTATACAATTGGGCTGTATGCTAATGTTTAGAATTATCAACTCGAATATAAAAAGATTTACAAAGCTACCCCTAATCACAATTTAAACTGACGTTTTGAGTTTAAGACAGCTGGTGTAGCGGAATTATTGTCTGGAAAGTTTAAAACAATACAATATCCGAATGAATGTGTGCATAAAATATGCTGGCTACTAACGGTTTTTGTTATTAGATTTTCTATTTGAGGAGTTGGCTGCTTTGGGGTAATGGTTTTATGAGTTGACATTTTGGATAAATTGTTTAATATGTTAATATTTGGAAATCACTGAAATACTATGAATTCATTTTACAATTTATATAAACTTGATTACAATGAGAAATTGACACACTTCTCGATTTAAATTTAGATTCTAATCTTCTGGTGCTCTATGTAAGCTTTTGCGAACTCGTACTGCCCACTACTCCGAGCTCCATTTTGTGTATGAATGTGTTGCTCATTTAAAGCCATGTTTAGCTTAAGCCACGCTTGCTTCTGACCTCAGAATAGGTGCTCGTAGTATTCAGTATTGCTGCTTGTCATTTGACTGTCTTGTCGACAGAGCTAACTTGTTCGTAACATTTTCATTATGTTTGTTTCAGCTCCAACCTTAACATAAATGATGTCCTGGGGAACTATTCCTTAACTCTGATTGATGCCTTGGACACCCTGGCGGTGAGTTGAGCTCAACAAAAGTTAACAATGACTACTTTTCTTTCTGGAGTCTGATGATAAGTGAGATGTGCAAACAAAGTTTTGGCTATGTTTATCTTTACTTCTCAAATATCTTGGTTCCTCTCCTGTTGTGTAACAGTCTTTGTACCTACACCGGTGCACAGCTTTCAGTGCTATCTTTTCTTTATGTACATCGCTGACTTTGAAACCTTTCACCCAGGTGTACACGTGCCACTCTTCACATCGGTCTGCAGGTATAGTTAGGACCATGATAGCCTTGCATCTAAATTAAGATTTTCACTTATGTCTTCCGATGGCCGCATGGACTACCTCAATAGTTCACAAAAGTTTATGTACTGCATCTGTTGCAAGGGAAGGAGGAGAGTGAGGAGTGGGACGTTGAATACATGTTCTTTTGGGGCTGAGCAATGAAGCTTTTTCTGATTGGTTTAATGTCAGATATAGAACTGTGTGAGGTATGGGGTAGAACATGGGTGATTTTCCAAATCTCTTTTATGCTGTTCTACAACAGTCGGACCATTCAAATCCTCACCAGTTTGCTGCCCTCTGGGGGCCTTGTTGAGGACAAGTGCTGTATGCATTTTATTTGAAACCGTAAACACCAAGCAGGGGAAGGCCAAACAGCTAGTCTTTTCCTTGTTTAAGTTTCTAGTCTCAAGCCTGTAAACGCTGTAGGATTTACTGGATCCACTGAAAATCTTGATCTCTTTGTCAGATTGTGTTTGTGCTTGAGTGGATTGCTTTGCATATGAACCAGTAGGCCGTGTGACGTGGGCACACCATAGGGAGCCAGTGTAGTTCTGAATGTAATTCTGGTGAACCTGCACTAGACGGACCTCCGTCGGGAGAACACTCCTGAAGGCAGATAAGTGAATCTTGGGGATGCCAGACAGCAAGAGACTGCTGCTGTTTTCAGTAGAGACTTGTTCAATGCCTTAATGGCAGTTTGGAAATCAGGTATTAGTTTGGCGGACTATATTATGTGGAACTGATATTATCATTGGTAGGTGTATTTAGTTGTGTGCAGTGTGCCTCAAAGCGAGGTTTGCATCTGTGTCAAAACCAAAGGGTTCAGCATGTTGTGCAGGGTGTGGAGTGGAACATTGCAGCCTTGGTGGATGAGCACAAATTCTGACTTTTAAAGCAGAATTTCGAAGATTAATGTAATGACCTAAAGAGACCTTCAGGCTTTTTTCACAGTGTTGTATGCCTACTTGTCAGTGTTGTGAGTTGAGGGACTATACAGCCCCTATGCCAAATGCACAGCTCTGTGCCGCTTTTAGCGTGCACTTTTAATTCATATTCATTTATCAATTCTTAAATCTGTAAACCATTTATATCCATATTTTAACTTCTTTTAAACATTTATTTCACTGATCTATTTTCAGTCCAAAGATCGGGTTCCGGTGCCAATTTTCAAGTTTCTGACATTCGAACTGTGCCATTCCAGGCCTTTTTGAAAGAATGCGATAAATGCAAGAAGTCCTTCGCAAGTAGTCATTTATTGTGCAGTTAAAAAACCCAATGCATTTCGGGCCTCCATGTGCCCTTCTTCGGGGGTCACTACAAATAACGATACAAACAAATAATTAACATTGTCTCTTAAAAGCACCATGTCACAACGTAATTTCATCTATAGATATTGAATCATAATACTCGTAACATTACCCACCCGAGCACTACTTTCATGTGGCTATCATTATTTACCTAGGTCATCATGCGTCTAATCCTTAGTATAAGGGTGTACGTCCTAATATCCAACTTAGTATGTTATCCCATAACTCATTCCAGTTTTCTTCCCTCCCATCCAGCGTAAACACAAGCCGTCCCTTTAACACTCTGTGTTCCAAACGATACCTTCGTGAAATCAAACCTCACGCGCTACTTTATACTTAAGCTGTTCAACATGTGCTATACTCGCTGTGAATATTATGTTTGAAAATATATAATACATACTTTCACTTTACTACTTTTACAGATTGCTAAACAGATATGTACTCCTACCGCCCTGTCGCTTACCTAATTCAATGATCTGCAAACGTCTCCCGCCCTCATCCTGATCGTTCAAGCCGGTCTGGCGGGCCATTTCCCACCCACACTTTTTAAAGCCATCCACCCTAGTATACTCTCTCCCAATTCGCCCCAAGTCAAAACGCCTCCTAATGCGTCATAATCTTGAGTTCTAGGTAAACCACATTACCCGGAGTGCATCACTTGAGGAAATGACACTATCCTTAAACTTACAGTTTTTTTAAAAAGCACTTTTTTGTATGTCAATATGATTCAACAGTCTAACAACATAGATACTCGTTGTTGGTTATCTTACTTGTCAGTGTTGACATGTTCCATCACCAGTACAACTCCAACGGGCTCCAGGTAGTACTTGAAGCTCACTAGTTGAAGGATGGAGCATCGAGGTTTTCGGATGTGTTCCGATCTGGAAACGATCATTTGAACAAGTTCGACTCTATTATTATGGTTCAATAGGAACCGTTGTAGGATGGAGTTACCAAGTTCTTTCTGGAGGGTTTGGTGGTAGACTGTGAAGAAAACTACAGTGAGGACCACTTAAATAATCGTAGATTCAGTGTTAGGTTTGGGCATGATCCCAGACTGAAAGTCCTGTATTGGCCCTTGTTTTTGATTTTTCTAATGCAGCTGGTGAATTACCTTCATTGATCTTTACAATAAGATATACATGGCTGATCAGGCAATTAGCAAGACCGTCTTGAATTATTCATGAGGAGCAGAGTCCGACTGACCCTCAAAGTCGCTAGAAGGGGTCTTGGGTGAAAAAATTATGATCATATTTAACATTGGCATGAGGGCTTCAACATCTACATGAAATACCTGAAACAGGCCACTCAGGCTCTGGTACTCTCCAGAATTGACTATGGCATCGCTACTCTGACTGGAACAGCCAAATCACACCTGGGTCCTCTGACCTCTACCCTTAACGCCGCAGCAAGAATGGTCACAGGAACTAAGAAATACGATCACATCTCCCCGGCTCTTAAGGATTTGAAGTGGCTCCCTATTGACCAACGAGCCAGCTTCCGCACAGCCTGCCTCACTCACAAAGCCCTGCATACAGGCAAACCAGAATATCTGGCTAACAAGCTCAAAAAGGCCGGTCAGTCAAGGAACCTCAGAAGCTCCAACACGCTCCTACTCATTCCTCTGAAATCCCAGAAACACAAAACATCCAGCAAATCCTTTGCGGGCAATGCTCCAAAGATATGGAACGCCATCCCCCCACATATCAGAATGACCGCCTCCTTCCCGAAATTCAAGATGTTACTCAAAGCCCTCTTCCTTGAGCGCTCTGGATAGTATTATGAACTCCACATTTGACTTTGAAAGTCCATTTTCAATGCGTTCCCAGAGCCGGATGACTTGCTTTTGACTCTGCCCTGTTTTGCGCTCCTGTTGTTATTGTAAAGACTTTTACTTCACCCATGTGCTCCCTACCCTGTTCTCCTTCCTCACTGTCTTTCTGATGCCTATTTGTACATGTTGTGAAGCGCTCTGACACCCTCGGGTTCAGCTAGCGCTATACAAAACTTTAATAAAAAAATCTATGCTGAGGTGATGCACTCCTCTTGTATTGTAAGATGCTCTTAGTGAATATAACATGATTGCCAAGTCATTGGCAAAGATTGTGTTGATAGTGTTGCATAGTGGGATCAACACAATAAAACCGGATGCGCCTCCGTTTTGTATAATCTGGAGCTTTTTGCCAATCTTCACTTTAAATAACTTGTTGGCTGCAGTACAGAAAGGTGTGCACATTGCTTTTTATACATGACGAGTGCTCTGGTTTGGAAGCAGACTTAGAGTGGCTGCAAAAACAAAGCATCGACCCACTGAGGAGAAAGGCCTGGGGTTTCTACAACCAGACAGTCTTCTGGATACATATATGAAAGACTCCTTGCTTACTAAGGAAGTACAGTGTACGGAGTCAGTACTCCTTGCCAGTAATGAGAGCTACTTTGGTGGCTTAGGGCACTGCTGTGATTAAGCGAGGGCTCTCCACTATCGCATAACCAATTACCCTTGTAATTGGCATAGCAGAGTTTACCCCAGCATTAAAGAGAGCAGAGTTTGATGTCTGGTTGCAGGCAGGTTGTAATAAGATTGGTGATCTGTATGATCACGAAGGGTAAATTACCTTTCCAAATCTGACACTGGTTAACACTCAACAAAGTTAAGGCAATGGCCAGTAAACTGCTGCTTCCATTCAAAACGTGGCAGTGAGTTGCATCAACTCCATCCCCCCTAGGGTCAGTCCTCACCACTGCGGTTCTGGTACCGGCGGATGCCGGGGACTAGAGCCTCTAGTCCGAAGGGAGGTTCTTGGGACTTTGAAAGTTGAAAGGTCTCTAGGGTTTCTTGGAGGCCTTGCAGAGTTCCTGGAAGAACAGCAGGTCCAGTGGTCATACCGCTTTCATGTGGCAGGGTTCTTGCCAGGTTTTGTCTGCAGCTGTTCAGTTCCTGGTCCGCCGGCGGTTGGCTTCTGTCTTCTTCTTTGGTCCGTTGAATCGTAAGGCCAAGTCTGGAGGAGCCACCTAAGTACTAAATTCAGGAGGCGTTTTGGGGAGTAGCAGGTACGACCAATGGGCACCTCACCTGGGGTGACCACACCCTTTATTATGCCACCCTCCTGTGGTAGGGGGCATAGACCTAGCCCTGATTGGAGGTTTTCCCCCTCTTCAAGATGGCGAGGACTGAAAGTTATGTTTCACCTCGTTTTCCGCACCTTAGAGGTGTGGTTGGCAGAGGTGGGCACACCTCCTATCTTTATGAATTTTTGCACCTGATTTCCAGCCCAAAGTGTGGATTTAAACCAGGGACTGCCATCTGCTACTAGCAGCAGAGGCAGGTGGTCACATTACAAAGGGTGGCAAGCCTTTGAAGCTTCCCTCTCCGAGCACCGGCCCATTGTGAAAGAGGAGGCTTGACACCTCTGCCCAGGATGTGCATGGCTTCTGGTCCCAGAGTGCAGGTCCCATCTAACCAGGGGTCCAGAACAATGTCTGGTGGTGGTTGGCTGCCTACAGACCACGCCAGAATTGGTAGGGATTCGGGGCAGCGCCTCTAAAGTGCCTTCTAGGTACATGGTACAATAAATACCACCCTTGCATAAGTGTAGATTGAATGTAAGGCGTGATTTGGGACCAAACATTCCTATATTCAGTGGTGTCATCATAGTGCTGTGGAACTTGAGTTGTTGAGTTCCCAGCCCATGTTCTTTCTGTGGCTTCACTGGCACTTGCAACATTAGGAATTGGTGCCCAATACTGTAGGTGCATACCTGCTGAGGCAGATATGCCCTCACCTGTAGTGTAGTGCACCCTGCCTTAGGGCTGTGAGGCCTGGTAGAGGGGTTACTAACCTATGCTTTCAAGCAGCACTAGGGTGCCATGTCGACTTTGTTTTCTCCATCACAAGGGCATGGAGGCTGCAAGGTCAGTGGCATGGTCCCAGTGAGGGGGTCCCAAGGGACCCTGTTCAGCTCCCAGGCCCTGTGTACCCAGAGTACCATTTACTAGGGACTTGCTGGAGACAGAAGTACCAATTGGGGATTTGTTTTAGGGAAGGAGCACTAGCACAGGGGGGCTGGTTGGCAGGGACCCTGTGCACTACATTCAAAACCGCATCAACACCAGGCATAAAGTGGGGGGCTACCATGAAAAAGAGGCCATTTCTCACAGTAACTAACAGTGCGTGTTGAACTAAGTATGTTGACCACTCTCAGCAATGCTGACCATGATCTCAAATGCATATCATTTTAACGATTGGTGGGGAGAGAGAATACGGAAGAAGGACCAGTAGGTTTGTTGTTGTATTGTTTTCCATTTTATCTTGTTCCCCGTTGGCCTCTGGTTGTAGGCACGTGCATGTATTCTTGGATCACTTGCAATACAAAGAAATGATACATGCAATACTTGGAAGACAAACTGTAAATGGTTGAGCCTTTTTGTGATTTTAATTTTACACGCTCTGGTAAAGCAGACATCTAACATAAACCTGTCCTTGTGAGGCTTGTACTGCTCATGCATAGCTAAAGGTAGGTAACATATTGTGGAAGAATAGTGTGAGCTTCAGGGACTGACTGAATTTCAGTATGCTTTGGCAAACCGACCTAAAAGATAAGGTTGTTCCAGAGCAGCTGTCTATGCCCCGACAGGCATTTGCTACAATTTCTGCAGTTGAGGGTAGTTTTTGGCTGGAGGATAGAACTTAATATGTAAAAGAGGAGTGCAGGGTTTGCTATGTCTTGTAGTGATGCACTTCAGCTGCTTATTTTGAATATATTAAGAGAGCTGAACTGGCACTTAGTTGAGTGATCTCCTTCCATGTTGAACAGTTTTTATGCACATCAGATGTGTGTGCCCACATAGTATATTTGTGACTAAATGATATATATATATTTTGTTTTGAGGCATCCACATTGGGTTTTCCCAAAATCAGGCAAAAGGCAAGATGTCCCAAATGTATGTATCTACACATTAAAATGTTCTACAGCGCTGTGATTGCCTATTCTTTTCTAATATTGGCTTGTAGTTAAATCTTAGGTTCTTGTGTTGCAAATACAGATCATGACCTTTGACAGTCTAGTGTTTTTGCTATGGCAAGAAAGAAACCAGGTGAATGTTAGTTGAAATGGACCGTTATCTGCCCTCCTAGATATGCTCCAGGTTTTTATCTTCTGATTAGTTGGCTCCTTGGCTCCTCTTTCTGACCACTTTAAGCTCTGGCATGCAAATGGTGTGATCTCCTCGTCCTCCGCACACATTTTACAGTGTGGAGAAAATAGAGGTCCTATCCTCCACCAAGCAGGCTGAGAAAGCCCTTGTATATATTCTGAATGGGTTACATAATCAAGCAGTCACTCCAACAAGGAGTGGAGTCTGTTCCGCTTGTCCTGGTGTCATGTAATATATTTCTAAAAGCTGTTGTCGTCCTTCCTCATCTGGTGAGAGCAACCTTGCTTGGGCATAACTCAACTTCTCAGATGGGTACATTGGAAAGGAAAAGACTCCTCCTCTTTCTATTTTCATCTTTCACTAGTGGATCTCTGTTCGGTGATCGCGTGGATCTCTGTTCGGTGATTGCTACAGGAGGGTGCTCCCCAAGCACGGAATCATGCAATTAAACCACAAGTAAATTGAAGATTATGATGTGCAGCCCCACAGCATGTCATTGCTTCCACCTCAGCGAGAGCCCTCCCCTGCCCCCTCACCCCCGTTTTTCCCAACCCATTAAGTGGACAAATCTGTCTTCACCCCCTCCTTGACACCCCCCTTCCTTGGGGTGGGTGGTTGAGAGTATACCCCCAATCTTTTCACTCCATGAGATCAGAAAACCCTGTAGTAACCAGAGATGTTTTTGTTTGACATATTGGAATAGGGGACCAGGCCTTGCTGACATTGAGCCGCACTTTCCCTTCCCTCCCCTAGGTCTAAGTTTCTAACTTGGTGTGGGATATTTGTGTATGGTGTTTTCACAGTTTTACAGTTTGAAGTGTTGCAGAAATACATTGCACATTGCCGCTAAGCCTGACTGCTATGTGCCATGACACCAGGGATTGAGCATAGTTAATTAGGGGTTCGCTTGTGCTCACCCGGACAAGGATGATGGGTGCTGTTTGACCGGGGCTCACAACCTAGCCAACCAGTAACTCAATTTCTATCAATCATGTTTTATTTTTTATTACTTTCAGTGGAGTGGAGCACCGGCACATTAAGTCATTGGGCCGCACCCATGACACTCCACGGAACCATACAGTTCTCCCTACTCTGACAAGAAAGGAAACAGTAGAGGGGATACCCCGCCTACCCTTTGTAGCTGGGTCCTAATGTTCTTTTGCAATTGGTGCCCCCTGTTGCAACATTTCACCTGGAGTAGGTGTGCGTGCACTTTCTGTACATCAATGTCCAGACCATAGTGGACCATCTGGGAATGTTCATCAGTGTGCTGGGAAAATATCCTAGAAGTGCACATGATGCATACATCTTCAGCCACAGATTATCCATCATCAGTTTCAAAATGGCAGCTATGGCTAAGCTAAGTAGCAAACAATCCACTGTGACCAGAATTGTCATCTTGCACTGTATGAGTAGACAGAACCACATTTTCTGCAATGTTGAACAAATCAACACGCAAACATGTGGTTCACAATTAAATTGTAGACTTATTTCTAATTTTTTGGGGTAGGGTGGGTTCTGGCCCTTTTTGACATTGCACCACACCTACCCGAGGAGGAAGACTTTTTCTGCTCATCATCTGCATGAGCGGCTGTGGGGGCAGGTGGGTGCCCCCCAAACTTCCATCTCCATTGCAACAGAAAGCTCACCAGAGCACCGGGGAGTATTTTTATTTATTTATTTTCAAATAGTGTGAAGGAAGGCTGGTTGGTTTGTCATTGGGCCACGTTCACCCACCCCATCTGCTCATAAAGTTGCCTTGTTAATGCCAAAATCATGCTCATTCCCTGGGGGTGGCTTAAGTATTAAAGCTCAGTTGGTACCTTGTGAGCCTTACCATCACTCGGTATTTCTGAATACCAGAGATTCCGTGAAATCCGGGGTGGTGCAGCTTGTGTGTATCACGGCATGTTGAGAGGGCTAGCTGTGTGCCCTAAAACGTTAACTCGAATACTGCCTTGAATTGGCAATTTTGTGGATTCCTGACAAACTTCATCTGTGGAGTGGTGTATTGAGTGAAAATATCAAAACTGTCTCCAATGTGTTTTTTTTGGTGTTGTTTTTTTTTGTAGGTGATGGGAAATTCTTCTGAGTTCCAGAAAGCTGTGAAACTGGTGATAGAAACGGTCTCCTTTGACAAAGATTCAACTGTGCAAGTGTTTGAGGCAACCATACGGTATGTGGGAAAGCCTGAGTGATTAGTTGCAAGTCATGCATTCCTTTCTTTAAATCAGATAGTATGAAATGCTAGCTGTTGCAATTCTATTTAGATAGTTTGAAGCTGCACAAGAAGAATGATGTAAGAATTTGAAAGTCTACTTACTCTAAGATGAAGATTGGAATCCAGTCTTCAATGCATACTAATTTGGCAGCGTTCTTTTTCTTTTGGACCACAGTTGACTCAATCATCAATTGACTTCTGCTGAAAAACTGTCTTGTGGGATGAATTGTTTTTCAAGTATACCTTTAATGCTTAGATGACATGGAGGGTGTCTCCTCCCCCCCCCCCCCCTTACTCCCCCTGATACTTGCCTTCTTGTAAATTTGAATTTTCAAGCTACTGAAACATGCAAGTGAGAGCGAGTGGCCGTAAGGCTTTGTTGTTGTGAGTATGCTATATGGATCATTGGTGAAGGTCTGCTGACGCTGTTATTGTGTGCTCATAGGATTTTGGGCAGCCTGCTTTCTGCCCACATCATCATCACAGACGCTAAGCAACCATTTGGGGACATGACCATTAAGGACTATGATGATGAATTATTGCACATGGCTCATGACCTTGCAGTTCGACTCCTTCCAGCCTTTGAAAATACCAAGACTGGAATGCCATACCCACGGGTGAGTATGGCGCTAGTGCTAGCCATATTAAAAAAGTTATTGCAAGACGCTATATGCCTGGCCAAGATTATTATATCCTTGCTTCAAGAGGAACCTTTGGTTACTCCAATTACATGTTAATTACAGAATAGAAGCTTTCTTTTATGGACAAAGTATAGAATGGCATGGAGCTACTTGCCAACTGCACCTTGATTGAACCTTCCCTTAACAGAATTTGTTCGTCACTTTGAAATTTGGCTGGGTGTTTGCCTGCGGTGTGTACCTCAGACCTGATATTCCATTGATGAATGTGGCCATATAAAAGAAAGGACTGCGATTCCATTGATGAATGTGGCCATATAAAAGAAAGGACTGAGATACCAAAATGCACTTGTTTAGTTGGACCTGATTCTATTTCCCTTCTTAAGTCTCATAGAAAGTTAGATACATTTACTTTTTCACTCAATCCATCGGAATCTTTGCAGATGTTTTTGTTTATTAAATGACCGTGGAATTTTTGTGGGGTATTTTGTCACATGAAGTTGGATTTCTCTCCTGTTAGGTCTTGGTGAGGACGATATAAAGTTAAATCTATATTCTGATATAAAATAGAGTCCTAACTATGTGTATTTTTTTCACATCACTGTACATGTTGCACTTTAAGTGTTTGAGCGATTTTGAAATAAATGGCATGCTCACTCTTATCATGCAAAAAGAAAAACTGTGATGGATAGAATGCTCTAATTAATCTCCGCCACTGATCATTACTACCAGCGACATCCCACCATTTTTGTTACCCGAATGCCACATCCTGTAGAACATTATATAGTTCTTTATGGGAATTTAAATAATTAATATGTAGAGATGTCCTTTTTCAGAGGGGGCAACAAAAGGAGAAAGGGGGTTGCAATTTTGACCTCTACTTGCCTTATGAGTGTAACTATTATTTTTTATGGTGTAGGTATAATGTTTGAATGCTTGTTACTAAAATTATTTTGCAAGAAAGGCTTGGTTATTTATCTCCGGCTCTTGAACTTTTCTTGGGCCTCTTTCTTAACCGGCTCCCATTGCTTCACATATGCGACTCTCTTGCAGGTGAATCTGAAGACTGGCGTCCCGGCTGATAGCAACAATGAGACCTGCACTGCTGGGGCTGGGTCCCTACTGGTGGAATTTGGTATCCTCAGTCGCTTACTGGGGGACTCCACCTTCGAATGGGTAGCCCGTCGGGCAGTACGAGCCCTCTGGAGCCTCCGAAGCAATGATACTGGTTTATTAGGTAAGAAGTTAAGACTGACTTCTACCTTAATATGTGTGGATGTGGTAATGAAACCTGTATCTTGGTGTGTGGCTTTTGTTTCATTGTAAGATGATGAGTGAAGGTGCATGGCGAGACTAATGTTCAAATTGACCTCTTTTGTGCATAAAGTATCCTGAGCTTCTTTTGTTTTGCAGGGAATGTTGTGAACATCCAGACTGGGCACTGGGTGGGGAAGCAGAGTGGTCTCGGAGCTGGACTGGACTCTTTCTACGAGTACTTGTTGAAGTCCTACATACTCTTTGGAGAAAAGGAAGATCTGGAGATGTTCAATGATGCCTACAGGAGTATCCAGAGTCATATGAGGAGAGGGTAAGCTGCAGCTGAGGTCACTTAAAGAAGTGTGCATTAAAGGATGGTCTAAGTTTGGTGTAGAACTTTTGTCCTTGTGCAATAATCAGGGCAACTGGAATTGTGTGGCGGGGGAGGCCCAAATTATGCAACAGGTTGAGTTAATTATGCGCAAGACAACGTTAATCATGTGGCGTAATGCAGCACATTTTGTGATAGTATTAATTAGATATTTTGTTATTTTTACACTTGTTAACACTGTCTGGGCATTGGTTGCAACCTCTTTAGTACCAGTTTAACGCTCAAATAGAGCAATGAGCAGCAGAAAGATGACCAGTCGGCATTTGCAAAGGATCTTCCATTGCACGCGCACACGTGCTGCTGCATTTTTAGTATCTTTTGAACCGTTTGAGCTGGATACAAATTGATTTTGTTCAAATCTGCAAAGTATGCAGCAGATGGTGGATTATGTGGCAAATTCGGCAAATCCATAATTACGCCACAGCTGCATAATTCCAGTAGCCATGGCAATAATCTTCTTGAACGTGTAGCTGTCCAACTAATCATTTCTACGTTTTAGTAGAAGTGGAAAGGACATTTACGAGTTCTGTACATTTATACTGAAGGTTTAAGGTTGAGGGGTGCATGGCATCTTTTTTTGTTGTTAATTTTGTATATTCGTTTGTGAGCATTAGTCTCTGCAATTAAAGCACAAATTGCATTTAGATCTTTAGGTAGTATTGTCCATGTTATGTAATGTTGATCACTTTTAAAAGCTGGAGTATAAATGCCCTATCCAGCATATATGTATCCTTTTTAACCATTGGACACCTTTCTGGCCTCCATGCATCTTACATTTCTCAACCTACTCTCAAAATACCTCTGTTCAATATCTATTCATACTCACAGGATTGGAGTCCTTTACACAGTGGTGGTAGCACATATTCTCACTTTTGAACTTGGATTTTCATAAACTGTTTTTACATTGATAGGAGAGAATACTGCAATGAAGGGGAAGGGGATCCCCCACTCTACGTGAATGTGAACATGTTCAGCGGGCAGCTGATGAACACCTGGATTGATTCTCTACAGGCCTTCTTCCCTGGTCTCCAGGTTTGCAAATCCTCATCTTTGCCATCTGCTTCCCCTATGAAACATTTTGTTCAGATATGCACCTTTTGTTTCCTCATTCTGTTTGTTATTTTTGCTAAGAGTAGCTCCCGGTAGCTGTACAAGGCATAGAAATATTTGTCCTGAAGGAATAACCTAAACACCAACCAATGTACTCTTGAATGCTCAAACAGGCTACACTTTCTCTGGATTTATTCTTACCGGAGTTCTCACTTTCTTCATTGTAAATCATGTTACATTCTCACTCTCAATATCACTGCTTTTTTGTAATAAAAGTTGTTTTTTAATTTTCTTTCTCCAGTGCACATGTTCTATGAGGGGTAATGTCCTGTGCCAGTATCACAGAACAGGAAGAATAAAAAAAGGTATCTGATAGACCTCTAGCCGCAGATTCCTTAACTTAGAATATCCCCAGGCGTCAGACTGGATCCGGAAAACTTTTTCCCCAGCAGTACCTCTGCATGCCGGGGGACGGCGTCGCCCGGCTCCATCCTGACGTCGTCCACGGAAGTAACGTCAATCGAGCCATTTAAATCCCTACTGGCGTGCTGATGTCCGTTTTCTTCTTTTCCGCGTCCCAATGCGGATCCGGGAGAAGTGGTTCCTCTGGCCTGTTTTGTTTTTCAGGGCTTCTCAACGCCTTTTCGCGTTCGGAACAGTGTACCGATGCCTGCGGGTTTTTTAGTAGTGTGAGACCTGTACGTGGTAGATGTCGGCGCCGGATCCACACGAGATCTGTATGTGCTGCTTGGGTGAGCACCACGACTCCACGGAGTGCGTCGCCTGCCGGCAGCTGAAGCCAAAGTCCCTGCGAGATTGACGGATGAAGTTGATGTCCGCCCGGGTGTCCCGGTCAGATTCCTTGCGACGCTGGCCTCCGTCTCCAACGGAGGGGTCCATGCGGGGCAGTAGTTCATCCCATGCTGCGGTTCCTGTTTGGGGCAGGTCCCAGAGTCGTTCCCGCAGACGTCGCTGGCCTGCCTCAGGTTAACACCGGAAAAAGTCAAGGAGGTCGTCGACCTCGCGGAAGCGTTACATTGGGGCCTGCTGCTCCCGGTCTTCACCGAACATGGACCCTCAGGAGTCGACCCCCGCCTACCCATCATTTCCTGGTGTTGGGGTGACTCGGATCCCAGATGGAGGCCTATTCCAGGGTCCTGAAGGTTATTTTTGGGTCTCCCTGGCGTGCCTTCGGGCCCCAAAGTGGGGGTAAGGAGTCAAGTCGGGGGTTTGCTGGTGGGTTTGCCCTCGGCGCCGACAGAGTTCCTCGACTCTGGTTCCGGAGTCGCTGTGACGTCTGGACATGGCCTGGAGGGGCATCCCACTCTGATGTCTGGCCCTCCTACAGCGTCCTCGCACAGCCTGTTGGCTCCCCGCGTCGTCGCTGCATGCAGCTGCAGCGCGGAACTTGACTCCGTGTCGACGTCGTTCCTCCCCGCAAGTTCCCACCTCGGTGGAGGTCGAGTCGACGCCGGACGGACAAGTCTTCTTTGGGGGTCGTCGACGTTGATCCGACGCCGGTTTGGTCCCCGGCTGTTTCTCTGTTGGTAGAGGACATGACCCCAGAAGGTTCTCCACCTCCAGGGTTGTTTTACTGCTCCACGGAGCAGGTGCCCATGGGGCACTGGCTGGCTCGTCATTCTGCGGAGCCTCTGCCGTTTGGTGGACAGATTAGAATGCAGCCACTCCCTACGGATGACTTGCTGTCACCGCCTTGGATGGCCATGGAGGTTGGCGCAGCGCTTGCGAGGGCGGTTTGCAAGGCTGCGATGTCTTGCAGATGTAACCGCTCTTTGTCTCCTTGCCTCCGGATCCTTTGTTGGATCTTCTCCACCAGGGCACGGTGGACGTGGAGCCCTTGTTGCCTTTTGGCGGATCATTACATGATGTCCTTCTGGGGACTTGGGCCAGGCCCTCATTGGGGGACCCTGTGGGTTGAGCTATTGCACATCGCCATCGTCTGGCTCCAGATGACCCTGCCTGTATGTCCCTCCATCCTAGGGCTCAAGGACTTGTGGTCCAGGCAGTGCTCCCTTCCTCTCCTCCTCTGTTGCTTCCTCCCACTCGGGTGACTAGGTGGTTGGAGTCGTGTGGCCGCAATGTCTTTGCGTCCACCAGCTCAGGTCTTCGGTCGCTAAACACGTCCTGTGTGTTTGCTCGTGCTACTTTTGCCCTTGGGACTCAGTAGAGCAACTCCTTCCATCTTTGCCGTAGGGCCCTTGTGCTGACCTGGACCGGCTTATTCGAGATGGCTGCGACATGGCGCAGATTCCATCCAGTTGACCATGGACACCACTGAATCCGTGGGTCGAGCTATGGCCAGGCCAGTTGCTCTGCTTCGCCTTGCGTGGCTACGTGATGGCAGTTTCCCGGAGAATGTTTAAGAGCGACTCTGGGATCTGCCCTTTGATGAGGTCAATTTGTTTGACAAGCATGCTGACTCTGCAGTCCAGAGCCTCATGTCTGGGGTTCCATTACTCCTATGATTTTTAGTCCTCATGGTGGACTTTTGATTTCTTATGCAGTGTTGTCACTGCTTTTCTGGGTTCCGTCTCTGGGCTCAACACATTATTTCCCTGAATGGTTGTATGGCTGATCAGCCTTGTTTTTTTTCCCTTTCCTTTGGTTCAGCTGGGCCAGCTGTTTATACTTTCCTTTTGACCTCTGCCCATGAGTTTGTCTCAAGAGGTGTCCCTTGCTTTTTTTTATAGGGATGAGACGTGCCCGATGTGCGGTATTCGCTCGCTATTATGTAGCTGCTCCTCCTTGCCCAGGAAGCTTCGGAGGCTCCTGTGGAGTCTCCTTCATATCTTTTCTGTCCCTCTGGGGACTTTTCCTATGGGTTGTACTGAAGGGTTGTACGGCACTGTGTTCCGTATTCCTGCTGTGGTTGGATGCCTCCTTGGTGGACACCCATGGACTGGTGTGGCCCCTGCTCCACTGTATTGCTGGGGTTCTGCCATATCCCGCTCCCCCCAGTCGGTTTCAAATCCTCCTGTCTTGCCTTTGGCTAATCTTTCAGCTTTCGATGGGCCCCTGGCGTTGTTGGCTCTCTTCGGCATGAGTACGCATCCATGTGGGCGCATTGTTCCGTTCCGCTCCTGAACGGTTTCTTGTGTTCTAGACGGGCACCACGTGTGGATCCACACAGGGGGTGTGTGCTGTCACAGGGGCCCATAGTATTCCTTTCCCCACTGTCTTTTTTTTAAATTTTTTTTTTTATATCAATTTTTATTAAGGAAAGAAAAACATAATGCAATGTCAAGACAATAATTGGGTCTACAGTATGGTTTTACACAACACAGTGCAAGCCGATTCTGAAAAGTCCAATACACTCCCCTCTCCCCCACCACCCCCGGTTAGACGTAGCAAGATTTGTCCTGTACAGCCACCATGCAGCCGTTGCATGAATTGTAAAATGTGGAAACCTGGCACCCACAGCAGTTGACACTTAGTAATCGATCAATCACTTTAATTAGTCCTGGGAGTGGGCACATGGTCGAGCTCCGGGAGGTCCAGTAATACATGTTGTTCACGCTGTAATCCACCTGTAGGAGATAAACAGATTGTGCCTCTATATTTATTCCACTTCCTCTATTTATAGTCCCATTTCTTGGGGCACCCCCTGTGCTTGAATACATCCTTCTCCGCAATCATTGCTCTGTCCCTGTCAACCGCCCAATCCTGCCTGGTCGGGGCACCCACCCCGACTTTTGTGCAATATTACGTTTGGCGATGGCCCACCCTAGTTAGATCTGTGGCATCCTAGACATTTAAAAGAGACAACCGGGGGAGGCCTTCAGAGTCTTGCCACCCGCTCTCTTCATCTGCTCAGTAACTCTATCCCAATATTGTCGCACTATTGCCCAATAGGGCTATCCCATAGAATATGAAAAAAGGTTCCCGGTTGACGGCACTGACGGAGACACAGGGCGTCCTTTCTCCTACCCATTTTGGCCAAGGTCTTCGCATCTAAGTAGACACGGTGGAGGATCTTCAGTTGGACCAGTTGCAGCTGGCCCCACTGCCTTGGCTGTGTTCTCTTCCTGTGGTATTGTCTTCTTCCCTGGTGTTGGATAGGGCTTGTGCTTTTTGCATGGCTCACACCCTGTCTGGGGTTTGCCTGAGGGCAGTTGAGTCTTCGCCAGACAGGTCTCTGCTGCGTTTTGACTTCTGCCCTTTGCTTCCCTCTGCCCTTCCCCTTCCTGCGATTTGGAGTGGACATATTCTGTCTCCGGATGATCTCTGGCATCATCCAGTCTCTGTATATATACTTTTTCTGACACTCTGTCTGGGTATTACTGAGTCGTTCTTCTTTATTAATGTGGTGCTCAGTGTCCCCAACTGTATCGCAGTCGGGGACACTGACCACCACAGTCTTTCCTTCCTCGATCGGGGGGGTTGGTGTCGCCCCTTTTAGTGGATGGACATTCTATGTCCTGCTTTGTTTTACATCGGGCCGTTGGTACCACTTGGGCAACCTTCTATTTTCTAGAGTTGTTCTTCGAGTTTCTCCTTGGTTGTCACAATGTCTGCTTACGTGTATTCTGATAGGCCACATCTATGTATCTCCTGGTAGTCGTAGTTTGTATGTCTCGGCATGAAGACCTCTGCCCCTGACATGCCATTGTTCGGCATCTGCTGTTGTGCATACTCTATTTGTATGTTCTGTGTCTGTCATACTGTTTAGTCCCTTCTCTGGGACTTTCTCCTATGCTTATTTTCACTTCTTTTTGCAGAAGTTTATGCACTGACCATACTGTTCTGTGATTTCGTTTTATCCCGGTCTGGATGAGAGTAGGCTTGTACTGTCCTCTGACGGATTGTGGTACCTTGCTTCCCTTGTTCATGCTTCCACACTGAGCTCATGGGTCTGGTGTCTGCCACGCTGGCATTACTGTCCCGACCTTGTTCTAGTCAATGCTATTGACCGCTTACTTCCCTTGGGAACTTGGTAGCTTACAGTCGCAGACCCTTCTCCAATGGGGTATAGCTTTGGTATCTATTCTAAGTTAAGGACTCTGCGGCTAGATGTCTCTATCAGATGAACAAGTTACTTACCTTCAGTATTGATGTATCTGGTAGAGACTCTGAGTAGCCGCAGATTCCTTAACGCCCGCCCATCCTCCCCGTTCTGCGAGGACCTTTCCAGGTTGGGTTCTACCCACTTGCCTCCTTACAGGTGGCCGTGGTCTTTCTGAGGGGTGCTCTGGTTCACCTCCCTCCGGGGCAAGATGTATCATTCTGTTTTAGCTCGTTGGCTCTCCAACCATTCTCGTTTTTGGGTAGATGGGTTATGTGCCCTTCCATGTACTTCCACCCTGGTTCTTCTGGCGTAGGGATTCTCATGTTATTCTACCCTCCCTCTGCCCTCGTCTGTTTCTCCCCTTACTTTGAGGTCTCCTTGTCTGTGCTGCCGTCGATTGGGTTGGGGATCTATTTGACTATGCTACAGTGCATAGGTCATTATTGGGGGGGTGGTGCACATTCTCTGTTGTTGCACACTTGTGGTCACTTGCCATAAGTCATGCTGTTCCAATCTTTACAGTTCCATCCCGTGGTTAGACTGTCTTTCATACAGTTCCATCCTGTGGTTGTAAACTGTCCTTTGTTTGTGGTGCTTTTCAAATCATCAACATGGTGATGTTTCTCATCATTCTGTGACTTGTTGTTGTTTCCAAGATTTTTGGTCTTTTTTATCACACTGTTCCTGTATGCTCACAGTTTTTGTAGTGGCTCTGGGTTGTGGCGTGAGCATGTTTCACAGTAGAAAACTGACGTCAGCACGCCAGGGGGGATTTATATGGCTCCATTGACGTAACTTCTGTGGACGACGTCCGGACGGAGGTGGGCGACGCTGTCCCCCGGCGCGCAGAGGTACTGCTGTTGTGACCCTTGCAGACAATGGAGTTCTGTTGTAGAAATCTTTGACCATGGTGAGTGGACGCTCAAAATTCATATACATTTGTTGAGGCCTTTAGGCCCCCCTTAGGGAGCAGGATGAGGAGTGTGTCTGTTCATGTACTGAAACATAAGTCTATACTTCACTGTCCATGTCTCTGTAGGGTACTCCCAGCCATCCTTTTTCCTCCTCCCACAAGAACCCTGCTGTTGTTGCAGCCTGGTGGGATCAGGGTGGGCTCTGTGCTTACTTTTCGAGGGCTCCAATTTGGCGAGGGGAAGTTGAGGGGCACAGTTTGTATTTCTTTCAAGGGCCTTTTTACCCTGTGCTCACTTTTATTGATAACGATTCAAAAAGGGGGTGGTGATGGACAGAGTATCTGAATTAAGCAGAACACTCCTACCCAGTCAAAAGATCAGGGCTCTGTCCATCACCACACCCTTTTTGAATCGTTTTGGCCACCACAAGTGTGGAAGGGTATGCTCGGATGCGAGTCCCTTGCTCACTGCACCATCAGGATTCAAGTAAGCCGGGCCGAAGACGGCTGTAATGCCAGAAACCGGTCCCCGGAAGCTTGTTTCCTTTCCAGTAAAGAATTGGCTTGGTAGTTTGGTCTGCCCTGTTCCCATGATGCTCTGGGCCAGGGTCAGACTAATTTGCATATAGCCAGGTTCTGAACTGGGATGGTGCAGTGAGCTAAAAAACGGTGATCGATCAAGCCCTGATCTGTTGACTGGGTAGGAGTGTTCTGATTAACTCAGATACTCTGTCCATCACCACCCCCTTTTTAGGTCGAAGCACGACCTGCATTCAATGCGTAAGCATTGATTGCAGTCTGCTTCGACAACTAATGTCACCCGTTTTTGGGAATGTGGACACGAGAGGGTGCACGAGCGCAGATTTGCACAGTTTTGACCTCGTGAGCGCGCACGGCGCCGTGCCCCTCTCGTGCCTCATTCCCTTGCGCAAACACACTCCACACTCACGTATGCGCACATACACAGCCATACACAGGCACACACACACTGCATACACACACGCAGACCCACGCGCACACGCACAGACACACTCGAACACACACAGACACACTCGAACACACACAGACACACGAGCGTACACCCCCCATCCCTCCTCCTCCCACTTACCGTGTCTCCTCTGCAGCGCTGGTCGGGCACTCACTGGGCTGTTGCTGGGGATCGGGCTCCTCTCTGCGGCAGTCTCGTCTCGTCGCGGCACCAGGGGGCAGGACTTCACTCCCGGGGCTCCCTCCAGCACCTGGGAGCCCCTGGCTGCGGAGAGGCCATCAGTCGGCCGGCTTCACTTCTTCCTCGGCGTCGGCGGGCGGGACTTCCTGCCGGATTGCAGGCCCCGCCCCCGTCTCGGCCAAAAGTGCCTGACTTCCGGTTTTCACGGAGCAGGGCTGCGGCGGTGATTTCTTTTGGGGGCAAGAGCGGTAGGCACCCTCGAATTTGCGCGGCCAATGCTTGTTGAGTTAGATGTCATTGTGTTTTCATTTCCGTGACTTTGCCCCGGAAATGGAATACGGGCTAGCATGGCAACCTGCTTTTTGCGTTCCATAAACATGGCGGCCATTTAAAGAGGTTGTAAGCGCTGCGCTGCTCGATAACGTCTAGATATTAGTGAACGAGCACGAAGATGAAGCTAACCCGTAAGCTAGTGCTGTCACGGGCCAAGGCATGCGAGCTGGAGAGCGTGAGGAAACTGAACTGCTGGGGTAGCCGGTTAAGCGATATCTCAGTTTGCCGAGAGATGCCCAACATCGAGGTGATCACCCTCAGCGTCAACCAGATCGCCAGCCTGCAGCCCCTCAGCCAGTACCAGAACCTGGCCGAGCTCTATCTGCGAAAGAACAACATCCAGAGCCTGCGTGAGATCTGTCACCTGCAGGGGCTGCCCAGCCTGCGGGTGCTTTGGCTGGCGGAGAACCCCTGCTGCGGCCCGGACCCCCACCGATACCAGATGACGGTCCTGAGGACCCTGCCCGGTCTGCAGAAGCTGGACAACTAGGCCGTGGGCGAGGATGAGCTGGCCCAGGCCAAGGAGGAAGGGGACCTCCTGCTGCCGCCTTCTGCCAGCGTGGGCAATGGTTGCCATCCGACGCCCGTGGTGCCACAGACACGGAGAGCGACCTGCTCAACTTCAGCATGGAGGAGACCAACAAGATCAGGGAGCAGCTGGGCATGAAGCCCCTTCCCCGGAACAAGTTCTCTTCTTTTGCGTCCCCAAAGCAGACCGGGAGTGGCACCTGGAAGAGAGAGGGGGATAACGTGGTTAGTGCCATCCTGCTGCTGCAAGAGCTCGACAGAGACGGACTGCAGGCCGTGCACCAGACAGCAGGGGACATGCTGCAGGTGCTGCAGCAGAATGAACTTCAGGGCGAAATGCAGGAGGAAGCCAGTGCCTGACAGGACGAGTAAGGCGGAGCTGGTTGGAATGTTATGTACTCCGTGCACTGACAGGAAACCGTGGCTGAAGGGCAGGTGGGGGAATGGCAAGAGGATCATTGTGCCTTACACTTTGGCATGGGCTGGATGTGGGCTGAAATCGGTGTCCTGCAGCGCACACCACTAACCAGGTGAAGAATGTAATTGGATGGACAGATGCATTAAATGGTGTTTCGAAAAACACTACGGAATATGTTTTACAGACTGCAGAACACCAAAAAAAGCAGAGATCCTGCAATTTCGAGCAGATCAGTCTCTGGCGAATATACATCTGAAGTTGTCCAATACAAGCTGTCAAATTACGCATGTAGCCCGTTTTGGTGCACTTTGGTTCACCGAGTCCCATATATCCTAAGTATCTCAATGCAAACAAAAAGAAAATAGCTATAGACATTCCACTCGTGAGGATAAATGTGTTGATAAAACTCCAATCGTGCTTTATTCCATGAGGAAGATCGCTTGTGGTTTGGGTTAAACCTAACGGGTGTTTTTAGCAAAACAATAAGGTGATCGTTTGATGTAGAATTCACCGGAAGGCTTCGAATTACCAGTTAATGTTGTAAAACACTTATAGACCCTTGATTCCAGACCTAATTTGTGCATTATACACTGTTGTAAATACTTAATGAAATATATAAAAAATTAATGAACTCGTCGTGCAGCTCTTTTGTTTAGTCCGCAGCATTATTTTGTATTTTCGTTAGAATAAGCGGTCTTTAATTGAACACGTTTTCTGTGTAATAGCATTAATCTGCCACTATTTTAAGATGACGTCTCTTTTTACATGATGCTGCGCCAGATGTTGTCTTTCCTGTATTTCCGTCAATTCGTGGCGGTAGCATTGGCTTAATGTCTTATGCTGCTCCTGTAGCGTCCTTACTTGTTGCTTAGGTTACGGCTCAGGGACTGGAGGGTGAAATGCGCATGCGTGCTTGTTAGTTCTACGGTGCTTTAAAGAAGCATTGGACTTCGCTCTACTGTTCTGATAGGTAGCTGGTCATGATGGCAGACACGAAGTGCGGACCTGTGCGGGAGCAACACAGGTTCAACCAACGCGCTCTGGAAACATATCTGGGAGACCGACTACCAGGCTTCCCGTCCGGCACGCCGCACGTCCTGACTGTTAAGCAGTTCAGGTAATTATTAGGACTCCGGGGCCACTGAGCACACCTGTGTAATATTCTAGGCTGCGCCTCGCACCTGTCGGAAAGTGCACTGAATAAGCTCTTGCATTCTTTGACAACTAGACATTACACGAATTGGCATACCCTTCAACCTCAAATTGCTACAATAGGGCAAGCGTTGTATAATATTTAGATATTCCGTAGAGTTCGTGTATCCCCCGCTCTTTGGCTATCTTCTGAAAATAAACGCCTCCTTGTCTGCAGCAGATCGAGGCAGCTGAGCTAATTTTCAGGCGGGGTTACTGAATGCTCAAATTCAGTTTAGGCTACAAATTATCGGAGACATGTCTAATGCCTCCACAGTATAAGAAGCGACAGGCAAAAAGAAAGATTACAAAACTGAAACGTTTTTGAGTGTAGCTACCATGAGGCCTTGAAATAAAGTGAAATACAAGGAATGGAGCAGGGATTTAAGTGGGGGGGAGGGGGACTGACAAATTCATATAATCGTATCCAGCAATGGATAGAAACATAGCAACATATTGTAGGCAATACACATTTAAGGTAAAAGGGCAGGACAACCCCTCAGGAATTCAAACATGACCTTGAGGCCGAACATAGATTCATGATGAAAATGCATTAATCTACCGAGGCACCACATCCTGCTTATGCAACATGCTTTCTTTAATGGAGTGTTAGTCTTAGAGAGCAAGTGTTGTAATGTAAATAGCACATGGTGACCTATACTTAACCCTTCTTGTCTGATTAACCAAAAGGAGAAATGGGTCCTGGAGGCCTATTGCTCAGAGGGTCTCGAATGAGGACAAGAGAAAGCTAGAATGAGCCCACACAGGCCCTTATCAGACTGCTGTTTATTACTGAGATTAAAGAACAAATGTTTCGCTTTTAAATATGGTAAGCATACACTAAATTAAATTGACATATAAATTGTGTTCCCCTAGTAAAATGTATTTTTTAAGTTCAACCTGATGTTTTCGACAAGTGGTGGTAAAGCATTATTTATTACATCTGACCAGCGCTCTGTGATTAACCCACCCTCCTTTGGCAACATTATCTCTTCTTGCTCGACTAGGAAACACGGACAGAACTTCCTAAACATTTGAGTTCATGGGAAGTGGTGACCCCGTAATGTCAGTACTACCCTGCCAGCAATAACTCCCTTATAGCTGCCAATATTTCAGATTGCTGTGTGTGACACTTTCATAATTGCAGTGTAATTATAAAGTGACATTTCAACGACTATGAGTGACACCGAAGTGGAACAAAAAGACAGTGGCTGCTACCTGCCCAGCCACAGCGGCACCAGTGATCACACCAGCTAACTGTGGGATTATTAACAAGGACCCAGGGGACAAGCACGTTTATGTTGTCTCATTTAATAACAATAAAAACAAAACTGTTTCAGACCGCAAGGCTGGAGTGCGACTCCTGTTACTAACAAGGAAAATATGTCTAATAATTTAGTCCAAATGCAGTGCCACCTGGATCAACTTTCAGTTTCAACATTGGCACCCCCACTTGAAGCATGGGAAAGTCAAATGCATAATAAAAAGCGTTTTCTTAGTAACAGAGAAGAGCCGTCTTCGACAAGCAAACTAACAAGACTTTTTTTCTTAGAAAATATAATTACAATTTGATTTTGCTCCTGAAAATCTGGGCTCAGAAAAGGCCTGGATGACTCGGGCCTCTATCACTTAAATACAACACATATTGCATTACAAATGCTATAGGTGTCACATTTGCAAAAGTTAAAACTATTGGCATTGTAAATGAAAAAGCTATTCATTTCGCTATTTTCAAAACCAATACATAAAGAAAAAAATTGTCATTTACAATACCAATAGCTCAAACTTTCCTAATGCGAGACCTATTGCATTGCAAATGCTTGTTGAAATTATTTTGGCCACCACAAGTGTGGAAGGGTATGCTCAGACATGAGTCCCTTGCTCACTGCACCATCAGGATTCAAGTAAGCCGGGCCGAAGACGGCTGTAATGCCAGAAACCGGTCCCCGGAAGCTTGTTTCCTTTCCAGTGAAGAATTGGCTTGGTAGTTTGGTCTGCCCTGTTGCCATGATGCACTGGGCCAGGGACAGACTAATTTGCATATAGCCAGGTTCTGAACTGGGATGGTGCAGTGAGCTAAAAAACGGTGATGGATCAAGCCCTGATCTGTTGACTGGGTAGGAGTGTTCTGATTAACTCAGATACTCTGTCCATCACCACCCCCTTTTTGAAATTATTTTGGCCACCACAAGTGTGGAAGGGTATGCTCAGACATGAGTCCCTTGCTCACTGCACCATCAGGATTCAAGTAAGCCGGGCCGAAGACGGCTGTAATGCCAGAAACCGGTCCCCGGAAGCTTGTTTCCTTTCCAGTGAAGAATTGGCTTGGTAGTTTGGTCTGCCCTGTTCCCATGATGCACTGGGCCAGGGACAGACTAATTTGCATATAGCCAGGTTCTGAACTGGGATGGTGCAGTGAGCTAAAAAACGGTGATGGATCAAGCCCTGATCTGTTGACTGGGTAGGAGTGTTCTGATTAACTCAGATACTCTGTCCATCACCACCCCCTTTTTGAAATCACTTTTACTGATAGCTACCACATTCACTCGCCTGGGCGTTAATCGATTTGCCTGGCACCATGTTGCGTAAAAATGTGTGTAATGACAGTTTTTTTTCATGGCATGCCTGCTAACTTTGTGTCTGGTGCAATGTTTATTACAGCGTGGTTGCTGTACAGATCTGCAACCCCTTCTGTAATACCAGTGCCCCAAGAGTTTTAACATTAGTGTGTTTGCATGAAAATGGAATCCCCATTAATACTGTACTGAGGTTTCTGACCATGGATGTGATCTTTGTAGCCATATGTTTAAAACCAGTTAAAATTGACCAGAAAATGATTATGTACCATAACTGCAGTTTTATTATTTTTGCTAATATGTAGCCGGATCACTTTTCAGTCGATGTACACCACAGACATTAAGACTTCGATCTGTTGGCTTTTCTATTAGGTTTTGAAAGGAGACATAGAAGACGCCATTTGCCTGCATGCTTTCTACTATGCTATTTGGAAGCGATATGGAGCGTTGCCAGAGAGGTATAACTGGCAGCTGCAGGCACCAGATGTCGCCTTTTACCCTCTGCGGCCTGAGCTAGTGGAATCAACTTATCTTCTGTATCAGGTATTAAACCAGCTCCTGCCATTTACAAGCTACCCATTTGTTGCATGGTGTGTAGTCATTATCTTCACTTGTGGCAAGAATTAGTGGTGAATGCAAATATCAAGCATGCGATTGACTGAGTGTCCAAGGGCCTGAGTTCTTTTGGTGGCATTTTCATGATATTGAACTAATTTGTATTTGAGGCGTTGTTCCTTTAAATCAGTATTCTGAATGATTGATTGATGATTATTCCAATCTGTTCTTTTGTCTTCCTCAACTTTTACCATTTAGGGTAAATATAAAAGGTTTGTGGCCTGTCAGGGAAAATGATGTGTGTTCCAAAAATGCAGTTTTGTTTCCCTGCCATATCTTCCATATGTGTGGTGCTTAAAATCCTGCGTTTTATGTAGTCCTTCCTCCAACTTTCACATGCCTTTGTTTTTGTACATAGCAGAACCGAGGAAGAGGGCATAGTCGAGAAGAGAAGCTTACATTGACGTAAGCTATTTGTTCTGTAATTAAAGTATTAAATATAGTGCATGCTTAGCCACAGGACAAACCAGCGCTTTTCATGTAGCAATTGACAAAGGCAGTTTGTTATAAAGAGAATTTAGCATAGAAGAATGAGCATAGGGTAGGGGCATTGAGAATGGAGTGTTAGAGCAACATGCTTTACTGTAAGTGTATTATGGTGTTCCAAAACACCACTGGTAGGAATTATACTTAAGTCAGTCATGGAGGTAATATCTGAACATATAGGTTTTTATGTGTCCTGAAAGCCAAAAGTTTTGAATTTAGCCTTGCATAGTCTGGTATAGAGTTCCAAAAGTCTATGAGCTCGTAGTTTGGGTTTGTTTGACTTTTTGAATTTCAATAATCAGACAATCTCTATCCCTAGTACTTTGATGTACACATGTCTTTTTACTGGTTGTACGGCTTTACAACGTGTGTTTTTACACCGCGTGCCGTTACAACGTGTTTTTTTCAACGCAAGACGTTACAACGCGTTTTTTTCAACGCAAGACGTTACCACGACTTGCGTTGGAGGGGGTGCGGACTTAGGAATTTTTTTATTTACTATTCCAACACCAGCCTACGTACAGTAGGGAAGGTGTTGGATAGTAAATAAAAAAATTCCTTGTCCTGCAGCGCCCTCCAGCGCAAGTCGTGGTAACGACTTGCGTTGAAAAAACCGCGTTGTAACGGCACGCGGTGTAACAGCCGCGCCGTAAAGGCTGTTCCCCCTTTTTACTGCACAGAATGGAAGGAATAGCAATGTGGATTGCTATATGTATGATGGATGCAAATTTGAAATCCACTCTTGCTTCAGTTGAGATGGAGGGGGTCTGATCAGATAAATGAGTTTTTTCAGTAGCCGAGCTGCTGCTTGTAGAATAGCTCGAAGGCAGCGTTTGTAGCTTTTAGATGGTTGAGAACAAGGGCCTGCCCTGCGGATCTGAAGTCTGTGTGGAGAATGGTCAGTTATAATTTTTTGAAGACCTGGAGTGTTGATAGGATGATGATTCGGTTAGTTTGATTATGTGGTAATGTATGGAGAGTGTTTTGACTAAGATATAGCCAAACGCCTTGGCAAGTGGAACTGCAGTTGGAAAGATGAATAAAGGGTGAAAAGCGTTCAGTCATCTTTGGAGAAGAAATTCAATCTTTGTAGGGTTCATTTTCAAGGAGAGTGATTACGTCCAGTTTCCTAAATCACAGAGAAAGGACTTTACAGTTGGTAAGTTTGATAGCTCAGACACTTGGTGGTAAAGCGGAGTGTTTGCATTTTAATGAATGGAAATGGATGCGTCCTAAAGGATTATTGCAAGAGGCTCCCTGTTGAAGTGAATAGGTTAGGTGAAGAAATAGACCATTGCCCTGATCCTCACTGAAGTTAAGGAGCTTCGTAGGAGTCGAGCCTTCACACAGTAAGATCTTGAAGAAAGTAAATATTTAAAGCAGCTCAGTAGAGTTCCCTCTATTCCCATTCTGGAACTAAAGATCTTAGTAAATTGTGGTCTATGGGCTGATGCAGCACTTGTATCATAGGGTTACTGGCTCTACGATTGACAACGTAACCACTAGACTGCATCTCCTTTTACTCCTGCAGCTCTGAAGGTGGTTTCGAAATGCGCAGTTTATTGTATGTTTTTATTGTCAACTGACTGGCAGCCAGAGGAGGCTGAGGAAGACTGGGAGGGGTCTGGTGACCCTGTAGCAGACCAACTTGAGGACCCGGACTGGCGAGAGGAGTTCGGTGAGGCCAGTGGTCTGGACAGCTCACCAGACCTTAGTATGCACTCTCCCCATACTGGGTCTACGAAGGAGGGGGCCTCCTACGCTGTGGCTTTTTAATGAGGCCCTCACTGGCACCCTTCAAGGCACTTGTTCCAAGCCCAGCACAGGGGCTTCTGTGGATAGCATGATTGCCCTACTCCACCGGGCGACCCACTTTTCCTCTCCCACCACCCTACCCCGAGAGCTTGGTGGACAAGCCTCAACATCAAAAGGCGCATTCCCTACTGCTCCCCCAGACAGGGAATCCAAGAAGCTGGACCCTCTTGGGTAGATTGTTTTCTTGCACCAGCTTAGGACTGCGGTCAGTGAACACTGCATGCGTCTTGTGCCGTTACACGCACTCCGTGTGGGACACTGTTGCCCGAGTGCTGCCACAGGGCCCGGAGGTTGCCCAGGCCATGCTCACCCATACTTTTGCAGAGGGTCGAGATGCAACAAAGTTTGCCATCCGGTGTGGACTGGATACCTCCGACTGGCTGGATTTCTACGTCAGTAGCCCTGAGGTGCTATGCCTGGCTGAGGTCCACTGGCTTCTCTGGGGATGTTCAATCAACCCTTTTGGACATGCCCTTTGATGACGTCGCCTGTTTGGCGGCAAGGCGGACAACGCGTTTGTGCTTTTCAAGGACTCTAGGGCTACGGCCAGATCCTTGGGCCTCGCTGCCACCTCTCGCCCCATGCAGTCTGCTTTTGTGGCTACGGAAGGGGTGCCCCAACACGTTCCACCCAGAGCCACAGACCTGCGCAAGCTACCAGGCCTCTGTGCATCCGGGGACCTGGGACCCGACGCGTAAGTCTGGGGCCAGCAAGCGGGCCAGTCCACCAATGCCCCCCCCCCCCCTCCCCCCCTCCCCCCCCCCCCTCCCCCCCCATCTCTCCCCCCTCCCCCCCCTTGCAGCAGCCTTGAAACCTTCCTAGTCTGACTTTTCAGGGCCACCACCTGCCAGTGGACGGCAGGATCTTCCTTCACCTCTCCCACTGGCGCAACATCACATCGGACAGGTGTGTATTGCAGGAAGTCCGAAGGGGCGACTTCCTCCCCTTCAAGACTACCCCTGCCTCCATGCCACCTACACTCCATTGCATGTCAGAGGATCATTTGGCCCTTCTCCGCCAGGAAGTTATGGCTCTCTTGGCCAAGGGAGCTATAGAAAGCGTCCCTGTGCCAGAAGTAGGTTGTGGTTGCTACTCTCCCTACTTCCTGGTGCCCAGGAAGGACCAAGGCCTGCATCGTATCTTAAACCTCAGGGACGTTGACCGCTTCTTTTGGAAGCAGATGTTCAAGATGTTAACCGTGGCTCAGGTCTAGTCTGCCCTCGACCCTAGAGACTGGATGGTAGCGTTGCAAGACGCTTACTTTTACATCCCCGTCTTGCCTGCCCATCGGCGTTACCCACGGTTCACGGTAGGCCATGAGCATTTTCATTTCACCATGCTCCCTTTTGGCCCTGCCAGCGCCCTTCCGGTGTTCATGAAAGTGATGGCAGTGGTCGCAGCTCATCTACGCAGATCAGGGGTTCCGGTCTTTCCCTATCTCTGACTGGCTGTTGAAGGCAAGCGCGCCCCAAGCTGTCGTTTCCCACCTCCAGACTTCGGCATTTGCTGGGGTTCACTATCAGCGTTCCGAACTCGTACCCGATTCCCTCTCAGAAGCTCCTTTTCATTGAAGCGGTTCTGGACACAGCACAGTTTAAGGTCTAACCTCCTGAGCAGCGAGTCTTGGATATCTGGTCTATGATATCGATGCTTCAGCCTCTATCAAAGATTTGTGGGAATAACCCTGAGGCTGCTGGGCCTCAACGCCTTCTGCATCCTGCTGGTAGATCATGCTAGTTGGCATATACCAGCTCTGTAGTGGGACCTAAAGTTCCAGTGGGCGCAGCATATGGGGAATCTTTCCGATGTCGTCCAGATCTGAGGGGACTGCAAGTCAGTTGCAGTGGTGGCTCATGAACCAGGATTGTGGTCCGCGGCAGATCCCTCTCCCTTCTCCAACCAGAGTTCACAGTAGTGATGGCTGCGTCACTTCTGGGATTGGGCGGCCACATGGGGGAGGCAGAGATCTGAGGCTTCTGGTCTCCGGCGGAGTCCGAGCTCAGCATCAACCCTCTGGAGCTCTGCCTGATCCATCTTGCACTGTAGGCATTTCTTCCCTCTGTCAAAGGAAGAGTAGCGCAGGTGTTCACGGACAACACTACAGCCATGTGGTACTGCAACAAACCGGGTGGAGTGTGGTCGTAGACCCTTTGTCAAGAGGCTCTTTGCCTTTGGCACTCGCTCTGCAACGCCTTTCGTCATGAGTGGAATTGCGGGCTCCTGTACGCCTTTCTGCCTGAACCACTTCTACCCAGAGTGCTGAAGAAGATCAAACGTGACCAGGTCCAAGTAACTCTTGTTGGTCCGGACTGGGCACGAAGAGACTGGTACCCCGAGCTCTTGAGCATGGCCATCGATCCTCCGATCAGACTGCATCTTCGGTAGAATCTTCTGTCGCAGCATCAGGGGACGGTCCTCCACCCGAGCCTGTCTAGTCTCCACCTCCTTGCGTGGAGATTGAGCGGTGACAGTTGACTGCTTTTAACCTTCCTCCCGAAGTCTGTAACGTCATCTTGGTATTCAGGCGTCCATCCACTAAAATGGTATACACCTGTAGATGGAACAAATTTGTGGCATGGTGCACAGCAAAGGCTGTGGGTCCCCTCTATGCCCCTCTTTCAGAGATTCTCCTCTTCATTCTTTCTTTGGCCCAGCAGGGCTCTGCTCTGGACACTCTGAAAGTCTATCTTTTTTCCATTTCGGCCTTTCTTCGCCTTTCTGATCAGCCTTTTTTTTTTTCAAGTCCCCGATTGTTAACAGGTATCTGAAGTGCATTACTTATCTCTTTCCTCCTCCTCCTTTCGTAATGCCCCAGTGGGACTTGAACCTTGTGCTTACTTATCTTATGTGTGCTCCCTTTCAGCCATTACATAATTGTCCTCTTCATCTCCTCACTTTGAAGACCGCTTTCTTGCTTGCTTTCACCTCTGCTCCCAGTGTGAGTGAGATTCAAGCCTCATCTTCCAGGCCTCCCTATCTTGCTGTCTATCTGGACAAAGTAGTTCTCCATACTAGGCCCTCTTTTCTGCCCAAAGTGGTTACCTCTTTCCACATAGTTAAGACCATCACATTGCCCACATTCTTTCCACCTCTGCAGCCTTCCAAAGAGGAGGGGAGACTCCACCGTCTGGATCCAAAACATGAGCTGTCTTTCTATCTTGACTGCACCAAAGATGTCCGGGTGGATGATCAGCTCTTCATGGGTTATGTGGGCGCCAAGAAGGTCGAGCAGTGCACAAACGTACCATCTCTCGATGGGTTGTCCGATGCATTAAGATCTGTAATTCTTTGGCTAAAAAGGAACCTCCAGAAGGACTTCACGCCCACTCTACCAGGGCGATGGCAGCTACTACTGCTTTGGGGCGTGCAGTTCCGCTGGTTGACCTCTGCCAGGCAGCCTTGGGGGCATCCCTGCACACATTCAAAAAACATTACTGCCTGGACAGTCCAGTCCGGAGAGATGGCTTTTTCGGCCTACTGTTCTCCAAGATTTCCTGGTGTGAACTTGGTTCGCAGACCTACCTCTGAGGTTCGTATTGCTGGGATATCTATTCTAAGGTAAGGAATATATAACTACGGTCTCTTTCAGGTGAACAAATTACTTTTCTTCAGTAACGATGTATCTGTAAGAGATATTAGTAGTGATATATTCCGTACCGCTCCACCCTGCGTCCCTGTTCTGCAAACTGATTTCTAGGGATGGACTCCCTTACAGGGCCCTAGTTATGTGCACCAGTGGTCAGTGTCTTGCATGGCTCTGCGCTTCTGGAGTGGAAAGTCGTGTCAGAACTGACTCCAGCACGCAGGGGCGGCATCTAAGTAGATATTGCAATATCATGCCAACGATGAACGTGGAGTCGACCGACACCAGCTACGGACGCGCAGGGGTACTGCTAAGAAAAAACTTCTCCGGATCCAGTCTGACGCCTGGGGGTAATTCTAAGGTAAGGATTCTATAACTGGTAATATCTCTTACCGATACATTATTACTGAAGGTAAGTGACTTGTTATTTTAGTGATCCATAAATCCTGATTCTATGTGGGACTTGTCTCAACCATAGAGCTGGGCGAGATGTGTGCTCTTTGATGCAGCTTGGAATAAATTATTCCTTCCACTGAAATGTGTTGTCTTCTCCCCAGGCTACAAAGAATCCCTTCTACCTTCATGTGGGCATGGACATTCTGCAGAGCCTGGAGAATCACACGAAAGTGAAGTTAGTATTTGGGTTGACTTTTCTCTATTAATTATCTAACATTTTAGCTTGTCTTCCATGGCTAAACTATATTTTGGCTTCTCCCAGGTTATCTCTGATTTCTAGAAACTTGCCTTTTATCATTCCTAATTCTAAATTTATTGATTGACGCTCAAATAGATATTTACTTATTTAAAGGCTGACTGTGGACAAACCTACTTCAGTGTTTCGGGTAGGGGCACAAAAAGAGAAGCATTAAATTATCTTGTTGAAACCTATGAACATTCTAGCTCCTTTTTTCATGCCCTAGTATATTTTATAAGTGAACTGTGCGAGTTAGACTTGCGTAAACGTAGGTTCGAGGCATGTGGGCTGCTAAATTCATATCTATTGCATAGATCGCCGCCTATTGTTGGGTCCGGATGATTGCACATTGTTGTCCTGGAAGAGTCTTCGAAGTATCACGAGATAGGTGGCTCCTCCCCTGGACTACAGTGCGCATGGGCATCGACTCCATCCCCAGATTGTTTTTTTCCGCCATTGGGTTTGGATGTGGTTTCGACGTCTCCTTGTCGGAATCGAACAAAACTTACTTCTTTAAGGCCAAAAGGCCTTCGTACCTGCGTCGGTATTGTTCGCGCGCGGTCTCGAGCTTCATCCGACTCTTCGGGTCGGAATTCTGCGGAGTCGAGTAACTCTTCGGACATCGAGGCCCTCTCGCCGCAGCAAGACACCGACGATCTTACCATGGAACGGAGTCCGTTCAAGTTCTGCCCCGTCTGTGGGTCCAAATACCCACATATCGACGTGCATCCAGTCTGTAACAAATGCCTCTCGCCGGACCACAACGAGAACAACTGCATGGCCTGCTCAAAGTTCAGGTCAAAGAAAACGCTCAAACTTCGGCGCGCCTCGAGGCCCAGCGAGCGGCTCCGGCGCCCGACGACATATTCGACGACCCCGCAGAAGAAGGCCGAAGCCATCATCTTCAGATTTCACCACCGTCGACGGAGGTCGAGGCTGATCCCGAAGAACACGTTGAAGGACAGAGCCAAGACCTTGAATATGTCGAGGAGGTAGGGGACGACGAAGAAGTTTATGGGGCCGCGGAAGATAGCTCGGAGGAAGAGCTATGCCCCGAAAGTTACATGATTCAGCCGCAGGTCACGGGATCGCCACTCGGCCTTACCCACGACCCTGAACCGCTATCCACGGCCCCGCCTTCTGGCCCGGTCATGGACATACCGGCGAAGACGCCATTGCGCGTATCGAAACCGAAAACAAAACCTTCGGAATCGACGGCACCAAAGATGGCCGACGTCCCATCGAAACCGAAACCTTCGGATTCGACGACACCTAAAATGGCCGACGTCCCATCAAAAATGACAAAGCCGGCTCCCTCATCGACTCCGTCGCCCTCCGAAGTCGAAGAAGGCTGTCGAGTCGACAGTGCCGCAGAAAGTGGCCAAGGAACCGTCCTCGAAGAAGGTCATCCAGCACGTGTCGAGCACGGTTACGCCAGCAAAGTCCACTAAAGCTGTCGAAACACCTTTGGACGCGACTGCGGCGCCAACAGGCAAACGCCCAGTCGAAGCCAAGTCAGCACAGGACCACGACCCGAAGTCCGGAAGCACTACGCATCGGCACAAAGACACCAAATCTAAAGCAACGGCATCGGCGACTAAGCCTACAATGGAGGCACGGACCGTTGCAGCCGAAGATTCGTCGCCGGCCACCTCGTCGACACCGAGGTCCTCCGATTAGTGGCGGACATGGGGGCATCGGTTACCAAACCCTCAGCTTCATTCACAAAGCAGGTCGCTGACTCCCTCAAACGTATTCGGGAGAAGACTTCGACGTCGACAACTCCCACGCCGTCGGCTCCGAAACCGGTGGACGCACCTGCGAAGACTTCAGCCAAGCTTCTCTACACTCTGCCGCCGAAGGTGGCACCGAAGGCGTTTGCAACCAAATCGGTGCCGAAGATCACTGAAACATCGGAACCTTCGACACAAAGTGGCCGATTGGATCGACATCAAGCCTCAGAAGACCACTCTGAACATTACATCGATGCCGAAACCGGGAAATTGACCCTCTATAAACGAAAGATCACTTCCCAACCATTGGAATCCTATGTCATTCCACTGAAAAAGAAAAGGCCGGCACAGGACATTCCTGCCCTTGTTGAACCTCTTCAGCCTCCGCCAAAGAGGAGTCCATCACCTTCCCCCAACCAGTCAGGGGGAGAGGACGATAACCAGGATGACCAGTACAATTTCCCGGCTGCCAATGACCCTGATGTACAACAGGACTCATATGACGACACTGGTGACCAGGGAGGCCATCAGGTGGTACAGGACCCACAGGGTTTTGGCGCACGTACATCCCCAACTGAGGATTCGGCGGCATTCAATGCCTTAATAGAGCGGGCAGCTGCAAATCATGATGTGGACATGCATGCTGACCCGGTGGAAGAAGATTTTTTGTTTGACACTTTCTCTGTCTCAGAGAGAACAGTTAAGACACTTCCTATGCTAAAAGGTGTCCTTAAGCATGCCCCAGAGATCTTTAAGGAACCTACCAGGGCGAGAGTGGTGAACCCACGTATCGAAAATAAATACAGACCAGCACCTGGGGACCCTGCATATATTCGGGGACAGTTGCCTCTGGACTCGTTGGTGGTCGCCAATGCCCGCAAAAGGGCGAACTCCCAGACAACGGGTGAAGCTCCTCCCCCAGACAAGGAGTCGAAAGTGCTTGAGGCATCGGGCAAAAGGGTGGCTGCGCAGGCTGACAATATCTGGCGTATATCAAACACACAGGCACTATTGGCACGATATGATAGGGCGCATTACGACACCCTAGAACAGCTCCTTCAACACCTACCTGATGAGTTTAAGGAGGGAGCCGAAATGCTCATACAAGAGGGAAAGCTCATTTCAAACGCTGCAATAAAGTGTGCACTTAATGTGGCTGATACAGCGGCTAGGGCGATTAACACTAGCGTCATGTTAAGGCGACAAGCATGGCTTCGCATATCAGGGTTTAAACCTGACATTCAAACAACAATACTCAACCAGCCCGTTAATCCTGACAGACTGTTTGGCCCAGATGTTGACACCACCCTCGAGAAAATTAAAAAGGACAATGAGACAGCTAAGTCCATGGGGGCGCTTCAGTCTCAACAATTCAGGGGGAGCACTTTTCGTCGCTCAGGTGCACGC
The DNA here is from genome assembly GCF_964261635.1 of Lissotriton helveticus. Classification (NCBI taxonomy): domain Eukaryota; kingdom Metazoa; phylum Chordata; class Amphibia; order Caudata; family Salamandridae; genus Lissotriton; species Lissotriton helveticus. Next base: position 1,197,212,456 of record NC_136070.1, read on the forward strand.
GGTGTTACCAGAGGACACTTGGGTCAACAGACACAATTCACAAAAGGTGGCGCACAATCCTCGTACCCCAAGCAGGGTAGAGGGGGTTACAGGGGTAATAGTGCCAAGGGCAGAGGCAGAGGAAACAACAACTCCCGTTCCTCTGCAGCCAACAAACAGTGACTCTCTGTCACTGCCCCCCGACCATCCAACACCTGTCGGGGGGAGACTCCAGCAGTTCCTGCCAGTCTGGACATCCATCACCACAGACAGGTGGGTAAGACGGCTTATCCAGTACGGTTATTGTTTGGAGTTGACCTCCACTCCACCCAACATTCCCCCAAGACAACGTCCTATGTCGGCAGAGCACTTGCGCTTATTGCAGCAAGAAGTAGTGGTGATGCTGCAAAAAGGCGCAATCGAGCTCGTACCAGTGGGGGAGGAAGGCACAGGGGTCTATTCCCTGTACTTCCTTATCCCAAAGAAGGACGGATCCCTCAGACCCATTCTGGATCTACGCCCACTCAACCTGTATATACTGTTAGAACACTTTCACATGCTTACTCTGCAGCAGATTCTTCCCCTGCTAAACCAAGGGGACTTCCTAGCAACCTTGGACCTCAAGGATGCTTATTTTCACATACCACTCCACCCATCCCACAGAAAATACCTCAGGTTCACCATCGAAAACAGGCATTATCAGTTCAAAGTCCTACCCTTCGGAGTGACCACTGCCCCCAGAGTGCTTACAAAGTGTCTGGCGACAGTTGCGGCGCACCTCAGGAGACAGAACATACATGTCTACCCGTACCTAGACGACTGGCTCGTCCAAGCAAAGTCGGAACAAAAGTGCGCCGCAGACATGTCCCACACCATTTGCCTCCTTCACAGTCTGGGGTTCTCACTGAACTACCCAAAGTCGCACCTTCAGCCAGCCCATGTGCGGCAGTATCTGGGCGCGACAATAAATACCCTGACTGCTATGGCTCAGCCAAACCTGGTCAGGATTAACAACATTCAGTTGCTGATCCAGAGGTTCAGACCGCAACACTCACTACCAGCGAGAGTGTTCATGCAGTTGATAGGCATGATGGCCTCCTGCATCTTCATAGTTCCGCACGCAAGGTTGCATATGCGTCCGCTCCAAGAATGCTTGACAAATCAGTGGACACAAGCTCAGGGACAACTGACAGACCTAGTGTTGGTGACCGGTCGGGCATACAACTCTCTGCATTGGTGGAATCCACACAACCTTTCCAAGGGATGACCGTTCCAGGAGCCTGTGCCACAGATTATCCTAACAACGGACGCATCTTTCCAAGGGTGGGGAGCTCATGTGCTCCACTACACGGTGCAGGGACTGTGGACAACTCAGCAACAAAAGTTGCACATCAACTACCTGGAATTGATGGCAATCTTCATGGCGCTCAAGTCCTTCAAAGTACATTTGTGCAACAAGGTCGTGTTGATCCGGACGGACAACATGACAGCCATGTACTACATCCAGAAGCAGGGAGGTACTCACTCGCCACAGCTGTCTCATCTGGCTCAGAGCATGTGGAAGTGGGCCATTCAGAGGAACATTTTCCTCATGGCAGAACACCTCCCGGGCAAGGACAATCAGATGGCGGATCTGCTCAGCAGATACAGCCATCAAATGCACGAGTGGGAGATACATCCATCAGTACTCCACCCGTACTTCCAACGGTGGGGTCATCCACAGATAGACCTCTTTGCCACAAGGGAAAACGCAAAATGCCAAAGCTTTGCCGCCAGGTTCCCTCACCCGGAATCGCAAGGGAATGCGATATGGATGAACTGGTCAGGCAGATTTGCGTACGCTTTTCCCCCAGCGCCTCTCATTCCGCTGGTGGCAAGAAAGCTAAAGCAACACTCGATGACGCTCATCCTGGTTGCTCCAACGTGGGCACGCCAACCATGGTACACCACGTTTCTAGAACTTTCCGTGGTACCGCATCAAAGGCTGCATCTCTCTCCAAGCCTCTTGACGCAGAACCATGGCGACATTCAGCACCCAGATCCGCAACAGCTCAACCTGGCGATCTGGCTCCTGAGGTCCTAGAGTTTGGCTACCTCAACCTGCCTCCTGAATGCATGGATATCATACGGGAGGCAAGAAAGCCCACTACCAGAGCTTGCTATGCAGCAAAATGGAAGCGGTTTGTCATTTACTGTACAGAACACAATATCAACCCGCTGGATGCATCCATTCCTAACATCATCTGCTATTTGTTACATCTTTACAAATGCAATCTAGCGTACGCTTCCATTCGGATACACTTATCCGCCATAGCGGCTTATCTCCAGAACAGGCAGCATCTCTCTGTTTTCAGGGTGCCTGCCATTAAAGCCTTCCTGGAGGGACTGAAACGAGTCATTCCTCCGAGAACACCACCAGCTCCAGTGTGGAACCTCAATGTGGTCCTCACTAGGCTGATGGGCCCACCTTTTGAGCCACTGCACTCCTGCGAAATTCAGTTCCTGACATGGAAAGTGGCTTTTCTCATTGCTATTACATCGCTCAGGCGCCTTAGTGATCTGCAAGCGCTCACAATCCAGGAGCCATTCATACAAATTCATTCAAACAGGGTAGTACTACGCACTAACCCCAAATTCCTTCCGAAGGTGGTGTTACAGTTTCATATCAACCAAACTATTGACCTGCCCGCATTCTTTCAAAACCCGCAAACAGTAGCGGAAAGAATGCTCCATACATTGGACGTTAGGAGGGCGTTGATGTACTACATTGACAGAACACAACACTTTAGGAAAACACAACAACTTTTTGTTGCCTTCTCAGCACAGCACAAAGGCAACCCTATTTCCAAAGCAGGAATAGCCAGATGGATTGTTAAGTGCATTCAAATCTGTTATCAAAAAGCTAAACGTACTTTAACAATACCCCCAAGAGCGCACTCCACACGCAAGTTGGGGGCCTCCATGGCCTTCTGGGGAACATTCCTTTGGAAGACATTTGTAGAGCAGCCACGTGGTCTACACCGCACACATTTACCAAACATTACTGTGTCGATGTGCATTCCAAGCAGCAAGCAGCTGTAGGACAGGCTCAAGACACTCTTTCAGACTTCTGCAGCTGGCACGGGCAACCGCCGTTAATGGAGGGACTGCTATGTATTCTATGCAATAGATATGAATTTAGCAGCCCACATGCCTCGAACTGAATATGCTACTTACCAGTATGCATCTGTTCTTGGCATGTAGGGCTGCTAACATTCATATCGCCCACCCTCCTCCCCGGTGCCCGTAGCGGCTGCAGATACTCTCTTGCATTCAATCATTAGCATGGACATCCTTTACACTATTTCACTCCATCACTGCCACAATAGAAATAAAGAAAGGCATTGGAGGATAAATTATGATGAGGAAAGCAAAGATAAGTACAAGAAGCTTTTAACTCAGTATAAACTTCTGATCATGGAAGCCCAAAAAAATATTATAGGGAGCAAATTGAGAGTTCCAATAACTAATATAAAAGGCTCTTTGATATAACCAAACAACTTGCAGGAGGAGCTCCTGACCTGAATCCCCCAGTGTCACAAAGTTTCTGTGACTCAATAGCTTCCTACTTTTTTACTAAAGTAAATGACATCTTCTCATCATTTGCCGCCTCTGATAAACAAAATAATGATGATATAAGTATACCACATACGGACAAAACCTTCTCGCAGTTTGTGGAAATTTCAGAAAATCAAACCCAGGATATCATCAAATCCATTAAGTCCGGCTCAGCACTGGACCCTTGCCCCCTGAAAACTTTACGCCCATTAATGGACACGTTAATCCCTGTTATAACCCAAATCTGCAACTTAATGTTCTGCACTGGAATCTTCCCCACTTCACTAAAAAAAAACCTTACTGAAGCCACTTCTGAAAAAATCTGGCCTAGATAAAATGGAGTTAAAAAACTACAGGCCCATAGCTAACCTCCCATTCCTAGCCAAAGTGGTAGAAAAGGCCATGAACATTCAACTTGCGGAATTCATCGAACAAAACCATCTGCTCGATGAAACACAATTTGGATTTCGCAAGTTTCATGGAACGGAAACGGCGCTTATTAAAGCGGCGGACGATATCCGACTAATTCGAGATCAAGGGGGTTCAGCACTACTGGTGCTTCTAGACCTATCGGCCGCTTTCGACACGGTCGACCACAAGATTTTGGTCGACCGTGTCGAGGGGATGGGCCTGCGGGGCCTAGCCAAGAACCTATTGGCATCGTTTCTGGCAGATAGGTCCCAGGCAGTTGCCTTGGGACAATTTGAGTCAACGGAGTTGTCCTTGCCATGTGGGGTACCTCAAGGTTCATCCCTTAGTCCGACACTATTTAATATCTATGTGTCGGACCTCGCTAAAACCATCAAAGCGCACGGGATGAACCTTACCTCATATGCGGACGACACCCAGTTGATTCTGACCATCAGAAATGACGGGGAAACAGTAGCGGAGAGTTTTAAGGCAGGAATCTTGGCTATCGGACGATGGATGTCAGCAAGCCGCTTAAAACTGAACTCCGAAAAAACCGAGGTGGTAACTTTTGGTCACCATAGCCCCAGCTGGTCTTCGGCATGGTGGCCTCCATCCTTTGGAGCCTTGCCTAAACCAACCCCGAAGGTGAGAAACCTAGGTGTCATCTTCGATGATAACCTGAATTTTGTGGCTCATGCCAACCAGACGACTTCGGTGGCATTCTATAAATTACGCCTGGTAAAAAAGATCTTGCCATTTCTTCCCAAATCAGTAGGCAGGACATTAGTAAGCGCTCTTGTCCTGTCTGCATTGGACTACTGTAATGGCTTGTTCGCCAATGCCCAAATCAGGGTCATCAAGAAAATGCAGCTAGTACAGAACGCTGCAGCCAGACTTCTCACGGGTGTCCCCAGATTTGAACCAATAACTGACACTTCGAGAGATCTCCACTGGCTTCCAGTAAGGAATAGAATCAAGTTCAAGACCTTGTGTATTGTGTATAAATCCTTGCACCAACAAGCCCCACAATTTTTGAGAGATCACCTCACGCCATATCAGCCTCCTCGGCCACTCCGTTCTGCTAAGATGAACGATCTGGTAGTGCCACGGACCAGATTAGTTAACTGGGGAGATAGACGTTTCCTGGTGGCTGCTCCGAAACTATGGAACACACTTCCCCAATCCATCAGAGCTAGCCCAAATCTCCTGTCATTCAGAAAACAGCTGAAAACATGGTTGTTTAATCTTTAAAGAGCTTGAAGCCAAAGTTAGGAGAGTCAACTAGAGTACAGCGCCGAGACGCCTGCGGGCAATTGTTCGCGCTTTATTAAATGTTAAAAATAAATAAATAAATGGCTAAAAACAATCTGGGGATGGAGTCGATGCCCATGCGCACTGTAGTCCAGGGGAGGAGCCACCTATCTCGTGATACTTCGAAGACTCTTCCAGGACAACAATGTGCAATCATCCGGACCCAACACTAGGCGGCGATCTATGCAATAAATATGAATGTTAGCAGCCCTACATGCCAAGAACAGATGCATACTGGTAAGTAGCATATTCATTATGCTGTGTATCCCATCTACTTTGTTTACAGTGAGCTGTCCTGTAGTCTGTTCACAAACCATTACTGTTTTCCAGATCAGCTCAGTGCTCTTTAATAATTGACGTAATGAAGCCTTGCTGGTTCAGCTCAGCATGTTCCCTCTTCCCTTGTAGGTGTGGATATGCAACTCTGCACCACGTGATTGATAAATCGATTGAGGATCGTATGGAGAGCTTTTTCCTGAGCGAAACATGCAAGTATTTATATTTAGTAAGTATCCTTGGGTTTTAAATTTGAGCTGAGTTGCATTGGCAAATATGTTCTTTGCTAAACTGTGATGACCAGACCAAGAGTCGTTGCAGAGTCCATACTAACTTATGTTCTTCTCCATCACTGATTGAATGAGCATTAATAAAGCCAATGGGTTTCACTTTTGTATAATTACATAGACAAGAGACATATGGGCATACAGACCAACAAATCTATAGCCATCTGTTTTTGCACAGTGTAATAAACGCATAGGCATATCCTTCAACCATTTGCAGCAGCAGCACACTGGTGGATTTCCAGTAGTGTGACCCGAAGGAAGGGTTGGATGTACAATAGAGGGCTCAAGTCAGTGTGCAGTAGGTCGTCACAGAGACGTTTTAAGTTGGCCCATATCAGTGTGAACAGCCCATGCAGTCCTATATTTATTCTTTGTATTCTGGAACGTTCATTTTTTCCAATGTAAATGCACAACAAATGGTATGAGAATGCAAAAAAAAACCTTATTTGGACTTTCCTCTTTTATATGCACATAAATTCTTTTTTAAGCACTCCATCTTACAAAGGCTTTATATACAACAGATAACAGAGGCACACTTGCAGACTTGTATAACTAAAATATGCAACCCTGCATAGCTGCTAGACTTTGTTGCCTCTGTAATTCCTACAGGTTTTTTTTATCCACTATAAATTGTGTTCTATGAGTTTTAGTTATAAATTCATAGCGGTAAAAGCAAAACTACAAGTTGCAGAATTAAAAAATCTGTGGGTGAATACATCAGAATGTGCTGATGATGCCACAAATGACGTGGGCCACTTGAGGAAGCTATGCACATGAGGCATAGTGAAAAGATGGACTTGTTCGTGGTCTGCTGCTTTAAAATGTTTATTTTTGGTATTAGCCCTCATTCTGAATATAAAGGAGTTTCTAGATTTAGCAGATATGTTTTGTTTTTAAATGAGTAACAGTCACTTAATTTCACTGAGTTGGCACCTTTCAAACCTTTTCAAAGCCAGAGTTTACACTTCAGTACAGTCGTAAACTGTTGCATGCAATAAATCGCTTAAATGAGATATGGGGAAAGATCTGGGCTTTGCTGAACATTGAGATGAGATTCAGACATAGGGACTGCCCAGTGAGAGGACAGGTTGTTTTGGAATGTGAAGAGGAGGAGCAGAAACTCACACTGTTGATCATTCTGCTGTGCTGTACACTTTATACCAGCGTCCATAGTATTCTTAGCGTAACTGGTTTGGTAAGTTTGCCAGGTGTTAGATGGGTCATACGGGTTGTACTGTCATTTGCAGTAACCTCAAGTAAAGTTTCTAGAATTCCAGAGTGATTTACAAATATCTCTCTGCACATTTTTGGCCTTTCAACCGGTTTGTCTCTATCAGGAAGGCTACTTGGTGGTGTAGTTGACACAAACAAACTAATGCAGCACCATCGACCATCGACCTTCGTGACTCCGACTCCTGTGGAATTGAAGTGCCCTTGTGTTTCCAAGCAAAACCCTTCTTTTCTACATTTCCCTGCACTCATCCTTTGCATTTCTCCCCTGCAGCCACTTAGGCTGACGACTTAACTAATGTCTTAGCTGCTATAATTTGCAATTTTTTTCCATTCCTTTAAGCTCCTCCACTCTGTTCCTAGAATTGCAAATAGAGGTCTTGAAGTGTGTTCCTCTCTCACACTAAATCGATCTGCCATTTTCAAACATTGGTGACTAACTCCAAGTGTTTCTGCCCTCTGAATCAGTGTAGCTGGTAAGCTCTACTATGACTGCCTTTCTCCTGTTGCTCCAGTTTCTTCATGCAATCTCCATGCTCACAGTGTGGCTGATTACCGTGCCCCCTCTGTTCAGAATCTACAATCCTCACATTTTGCACTTTTACAGATGCACATTGATCAGCTTATTTCAGTTTTTGTTTGGCCCCTGTTGTTTCATGCCGTCCGGCTTCATGGAGCTTCAGGAGCCCTTTAAGAGCTGTCAAAGAGAAAGCAGTACAAGAGCCCTTCCCTAGTTTTCTCTCTTTAAGGATCGGTAAGACCTTTTTATCCAAGCTATCCTTTGTTTGCCTCTTTGAGTGAACATACTTTTTTCTCAGGTGTAAGGCTGTGTTCCGTTTGAGAAAACACTAATGGAAAAGAAGTGCATAAATATCTTATGCTCGAACATAGATATATTTGCAGAAAGACATTGGTCTTTCAAAAAAAGAATGTGTAGGAAAGTTACCATTTTGACATGGTCACCCCCCACTTTTTGCCTTTCAATTTGATGTGCTTTTGACTGGAAGTGTGCTGGGTTCCTGCTAACCAAGCTCCCAGTGCCTGATCTTTCCCTAAACTGTGCAATTGTTTTTTCCCAATTGGCGATACCTTTAGTGCCCTCTAAGTCCCTAGTACATGTTACCTAGCGCTTGGTGCACTAAAGAGGGTCCCCAAAGGGCTGCAGCATGAATTGTGCATCTCTAAAGAACCCCTCACCAAGCTCATGCAACTGCAGGCTGCGTGTCTTGGTTCAAACGAAGTAGAAAACACAACATGACACACATCCCTGTGTGCCATGTCCCATTACACAGTATGTAATATTTGAAAGTCACCCCTACAGCAGGCCTTACAGCCCTAAAGAACGGTGCCTTATTACATGTTCGGGCATATCTGCATTAGCAGATATGCCCTTGTGCTCGTCCGTTCCATTACTGCCAGTATAAGTGAACTGGGAAGCCATTTCAAAACATGTGCTGGACACGGGTGAAAACGAGTTCGCAGCTACACAGTGGCTTCACTGAAAAGAGGGATGTTTGGTATCAATCTTCTTGTATTAATACACCCACAGTGATGCCAGTGTCTGATTTAGTAAAACATGCACCCAGAGGGCACCTTAAAGGTGCCCCCTGAAAGGCTACTAGCCCCTGGTGCAGACTGACAGGCTTTCTTTAGCCTGCCACCAGAGACGAGTGTCTACCCCCCGCCCCTGTAGTGTGAGGGGTTTTCTCCCGTGAGGCCATAAACCAGGCCTGCTTGGGCAGAGGGTGTTTTCACCTCCTCCCACAGGATGAGCTCCAGGTTAACATCCCAAGGCAGGAGAGCTTCAAAGCGTCTACTGCCTTTGAGTGAATCTGGTTTCTCTCACAGGAGAAGAAGCTGACCGCCTTTGTCCAGAGCCATTTGGCACTTGGACAGGCGGGAGCATTATCTAGTCAGATAAGCATGTCCACACTCAGGCTAGTGCCAAGCCTAATGTGGGCTCCTGGAAGTGGATGCGACTTTTCAAAGTTAGCCATATTGGTGGTGGTAAAATCAGGAATTATGGGACCGGATTATGACCACCTCCCCCAGGAAGTGGTCATATAGTGGGTGTAGTTACCCCAAGTGTGGTTTGCACATTGGCTACTACCTTACACTCCTCTAATTTCTCTAACTTCAGTATTTTGGGGAACCCTGGCACCAGAGAATCAGATACTGCTGACCAAAAGGACTTCAGAATACCTGCGAAAAGCCAGAACTGTGGAAGAAGCAACTGACTTGGCACCAACCCTTCCGTCCTGTCTGCTGTTCCCAACGATTACGTCAAAGTAGACTCCTCTTGGGAGGACTGCTTGCACTCCTGCCGAGAGTCAGGATCTCCAGTGAATCAGCGGCACTGCTTCCATTCATCCTGCTGGCACCCAAGGAGACCTGAAAGGACTCCGGACTGCCAGAACCCAACACCGGAAAGCACCACTGCACCTGTGCCACCTAACCTGAGCTAAAGTGGGCCAACAGTCCCAGTGTGGTCCCCCCGACCTCCACAGACTAAGCTTGCACTGGACTTGCCTACTGTGGGCTTCCCGACACCGCCTGATGCCTCTATTTGCAGGCCTCTTTTACCGTAGGTGCCCCCAGTGACAAAAAGTTGACACCTGGAGACACCTCTGTACCCGTCGCCAATATAGAAGACCAAAGGTGTTCCAAGCTTCGTGAGACCTGAGCACCCTTGTGGAGCTGAACAACTGGCTACTCAGTCCAAGCCTGCAGCCTCTTTTCAACTGGACCGTTCTCCATAGGAGAACCTTGGGCATAAAGATTCTGCTAGCAGGTTAGAGCCTGAACTAGTCTGAAATCATGTGACTGTTAAGCAGAGACGTTATAAAAACAAGGTAAAAAGAGAAGACAACTGGAGGCTGAAGGGCATAAGTTCATGGTGTCTGGGGTTGCAAAAGGCACATGAAATATTGGAGTTTTCATGGGTTCTGCATTTTTTTTTTTTTTAAATTGAAAGAAATCCCAATTAGTCTGTAGTGAAGAAATCCGCATTCTTTGCTTTGCCATTCTTGGGACAGTGGAGGAATTGACACACAAACAGTTTTTCATAATTTGTTGTTTGGAGTAGGACACCTGTCAGTTTATTTCTTTGTACTCTGTTTCCTGTTGTAATGTAGATTGCAAGCACGTTCCTCTAGCTTACTCTTTTAGATGCAAGTGTTCATCTGTTAATGTGTTCATATATTACTCGTAAATGTGTGCTGATGTGAAAGATTTTCACCTCTACTGGCTGGAACAGAATTTACAGTCTGAATCTAGGCCAGTCCTCTGCATGTTGAAGTGGTTAAATCCAAGATTTTGATCAGTCCGTTCTTGGGTGAAAGCTGTATATGCCGCAGTCCGAAAACCGTGCTGGGCAATTTCTCTTGTATGCCAAACCTTTGTGTTTCCCTATTTAAGGTGGCTCCCTGTGATCGCTAAATACCAGGATGAGCACCTCCTATCCAAAGTCATACCAATATACTTGATGGGCTATCACCTAGGGCCTACTGCCTATCCCAAGATGACACTGTGTGATGTGATTAATTTCACTCTTTGATTTTAATGTCCACCCCCCTCTCTGGTGACTTCTCAGCAAGAGGCGGAATGGGTATGGAGGGCCAGCCTTAGAGGAGTCTTAAAGTTTGTGATGTTCCCAATTTGTAGTCTATTCACCACACCAGCAATGCCTCTGCTGCCTGCTCTTTCGTGGAGTGCTTGGACTGTTTCTGCAGCTCCTGCAGACGCTGCAGCCCTTCATCGATGGCCCATGTGTTTAGAGACTTCTCTGGTGGATTCAACCCCCCGATTGTGATCCGTGATTTTTCATTTTTTCATAGACACCTTTGTAACCTCCTTTCAAATCTATACCTTCCCCCTACAGCATTGTAACACCTTGTGGGAGGATTAAAGGGAGTGTGTCAAGTGCATTCTCTCTCCAGCACTGTAAGCACCGGACTAGAATACAGCACAAGGGGGGGGAGAATGGATACCTCCAGTCCCGTGGGAAACAGGGGTATTCAGTGACTTGTAGTGATTACTATTGGTTACGGCATCTGCCCCAGCAATACAGGTTCACTAAAATTGGATAATAATGTTACTCCCTGTGGATATTTGACTTTTCATGGGTAGCGAAGTTGGGCAATTAAGGCTTACACCTGGAGTTGGTCTCAGGTAAAGTCACATGCATTATAACAAAGCGACTAACATGAAAACTGAATATCCTCTCAATGCTACACATTTCAGGAAGACTAGGGCCTACTAATAGGTTAAGTAATCTGGATAGTCAACAAAATAGCGCACCGAAACACTGAATGTTCCTGCTGCGCCCAGGGATGAAATGCAAACACAAACCTATTTATAGCGAAGAGCTGCAAAAACAAATCACAATGGAGTCTGCTTTTGTTCATTGTTGGCCTACGTCCAAACTCTTGAGTAAGTTTGCCACCACAAAAACATATGGCGCAAATTCTGGGTGTCTTGTTTGAGGTATCTCAATGCCTCCCCCCCCACCCCCCACCCCCCCCACCACCAACTTAGGGAAACAGCCTTTACAATGCGGCCATTCCCACACAAAATACCATTCCACACGCATCCTTATCAATGCATAAGTCCTTACAATGCATTTTTGTCCCATGCAAATTTTATCACGCATATTCAGTAACATAAATGTAAGTATCTGAAAGAAACACGTTAGCCCCAGACTGGATCCGGAAAGTTTTTTTTTTTGTCGGCAATACCTCGCAAGCGCATCGGAAGGTGGCGTTGGTCGGCTCCGTGTCCGTCGTGGTCGCCGGGATGACGTCGCAGCAGCTACTTAGACGCTGCCCTCGTGCGCTGACGTCAGTTCTTTCTTTTTCCCCACCAGCCAGTGCAGATCCGGGAAGAGCGGTACCTCAGTATATTTTTGACTAACTTTTTCTCGACTTTTGTCGACTTCTTGTCTCGAGTCTGACTCCGCACATGTGCACTAGGGATGCCCAGTTTCAAGTTCTGGGGTTCCTGTAACTGACTGATGTTGGTAAAGGATCCGCACCACGTGTGCCTCTTTTGCCTGGAGCGTGACCACGACCCCCAGTCGTGCTCCGACTGCCGGTTGATGGTTCCGAAGGCTTTGTGGGAGCGGTCCCTAAAGCTGCTTGAATGCCGGCTGTCTGCTCCGCGCCGTTTGAGGTCCCGGTCGAGAGGGAGGTCGCGAGCCACGACCAGTCTGAAATCATCGAAGTCTTCTCACTCGGGATCGGGTAAGTCGAAGCATAAGAAGAAGTAGAAGAAGCATCGTCACTCTTCGACTTCTCCTAGTTGGTCGGCCGATCTGACAACCTTCTGCGCGCGGAGCCCTCCCTTTCCGAGACCCGGAACGACCCCCGCCCAACTTTGTACATTCTACGAGGCGATGCATGCGATCTTTGGGCGGACCAAGCCCAACGGCGTGCCTTCGGGCCCTGCGGACTTGGTTGGGGGCCCTAGGTCTTTGCTGCTGGCGGTTCCGGCGCTGCAGGCCCCCCTTGGATGCAGGCCTGGATCCGGATCGGTGCCGGTTGACCTAGTTACGCCTCCACCGGTGCTGCTCCTCACAGTACCACTACCTCGCTCGGCGCCTGTCTGCTCCCCGGCCGGCGTCTACCCCAGCCTCCATCTCAACGTGGATAGGGAGCCGGACCGGTGTCGTCCGATGCCGGATCCGGCGCCTGGTGGGGTTTTTATGCTCTTGTTCGCACCTGGGCTCCATTTTCAACAACTAAGGCACCAAGAGGATGAGGAGGAGGACTGGAAGGGGTCAGGTGACACTTTGACTGACCAGTTAGACACTGAGAAGGACTGGAGAGAGGAACTGAGGGATGCCAGTGGTCTTGACAACTCTCCTGACTTTGGCTACGGAGGAGGGAGCTTCCTACGCAGTGGTGTTGCGTAGGGCTGCCGAGGCTCTCAACCTGGAGCTTCCTACTGTGGAAGTCAGGACTAACCTCCTGACAGATGTGCTTCAACCGGCTGCGAGCTCTTCGGAGTCCTCGCTGCTGTTTGAGGCTCTCACAGGTATCCTTTTGGGCACTTGGTCCAGGCCCAACACGGAGGCTCCTGTGGCCAGGCTGATAGCCCGACGCCACCGCCTGGCTCCGGGCGACCCCACTTTCCTTTCCCACCACCCCACCCCGAAAGCTTGGTAGTTCAAGCTTCTACCTCCAAGAGCGCCTTCCCTACTGCTCCACCGGAAAGGGAATCCAAGAAGCTGGACCACCTTGGCAAGAAAATGTTCTCTTCCGCCAGCTTAGGACTGCGGTTCATAAACACTGCATGTCTCTTGGGCCGTTATTTGCACTCCGTGTGGGATACGGTGGTGCAAGTGCTGCCTCAGCGTCCGGAGGAGGCCCGGGCAGTGCTCTCCCAGGCTGTCGCCACCGGGAGGGATGCAGCTAAGTTTACGATATGTGGTGGGCTGGACACCACCGACTCTTTGGACAGGATCATTTCAACGTCGGTAGCGCTTCGTCGCTACGCCTGGATGAGGTCCACTGGATTTTCAGGGGACGTCCAGAACACCACGATGGACATGTCATTTGATGGCCATCGCCTTTTTGGCGACAAAACAGAACAACGCCATAGAGCGCTTCAAGGACTCTACAGCCAATTCCTTGGGCCTCTCCATCCGCCTGGGGCAGTCTGCTTTTTGCCCCTTTTGTGGCTATGGAAGGGGTGCCCGCTACTTCCCACCCAGAGCCATAGGCCGCAGCAAGTTACCCCACCTTCGAGTGGCCGGGGACGTGGAAACAACCGGCGTGGTTCCGGGGGCCAGCGGACGAGCCAGTCCACTAACCCCCCCTCTGCAGCAGCCTTCAAACCTTCCTAGTCCGACCTTTCAGGCCCAGCAAATGCCAGTGGGCGGCAGGATTCGCCATCACCTCCCCCACTGGCGCACCATCACGTCGGACAGGTCAGTTTTGCAAGTAGTCCGAAGGGGCTGCTCCCTCACCTTCGACAGTACCCCTCCCGCCATGCCACCACGATATCACCGCATGTCGGAGGATCATCTGGCCCTTCTCCGGCAGGAAGTTACGGCTCTCTTGGCCAAGGGAGCCATTGAGGGCGTTCCTGTCCCAGAAGTAGGTCGTGGTTGTTACTCCCACTACTTTCTGGTTCCCAAGAAGGACAGGGGCCTGCGTCCTATCTTGGATGTCAGGGACGTCAATCGCTTCCTCTGGAAGAAGTTCAAGATGTCGACGCTTGATCAGGTCTGCCCTCGACCTGCAAGACTGGATGATAGCATTGGACTTGCAGGACGCTTATTTTCACATACCCGTCCTGCCGGCCCACCAGCTTTACCTATGGTTCATGGTAGGCCATGAGCACTTTCCGTTTACCGTGCTCCCCTTTGTCCTTACCAGCACCCCTCGGGTGTTAACTAAAGTGATGGCGGTGGTCTCGGCTCATCTGCGCATATCAGGGGTTTCAGTCTTCCCCCTAGCTCAAGGACTGGCTGTTTAAGGCGGGCTCGCCCCAGGCGTTGTTCTTCCCACAGCCAGACTACGGCCGACCTCCTGCATTTGCTGGGGCTCTCTATCAATGTGCCGAAGTCGCACCTGATTCCCTCTTAGAAGCTCCTCTTCATCGGAGCGGTTCTGAACACGAAACGATGTGGTTTCGGGTCTATCCTCCTGCACAGCGAGTCCGGGATATTTGGCCTATGATTCCGATCTTTCAGCCTCTATTCCGGGTTTCAGTCAGAATGACCCTGAGGCTGCTGGGCCTCATGGCCTCCTGCATCCTGCTGGTCGATCATACCAGGTGGCATATGCGGGCTCTGCAGCGGGACCTGAAGTTCCAGTGGGCGCAGCATCAGGGGAATCTGGCCGATTGGGTTCAGATCTCAGAGGGCACTGCTCAACAACTGCAATGGTGGCTCACGAACCAGGATTGTGTCAATGGCAGATCCCTCTCCCTTCCCCAACCAGACCACACTGTGGTGACGGATGCATCCCTTCTGGGATGAGGTGGCCACATGGGAGAAGCGGAGATCAGAGGCCTCTGGTCTCCGGTGGAGTTCGGGCTTCACATCAACCTTCTGGAGCTCCGGGCGATTCGTCTTGCACTGAAGGCATTCCTTCCCTCGGTCCGGGGAAAAGTGGTGCAGGTGTTCACGCATAACGCCACCCCCATGTGGTACTGCAACAAACATGGCTGGGTGGGGTCATGGACCTTATGTCAGGAGGCCTTCCACCTCTGGACATGGCTGGAACATCAGGGCATTTCCTTGGTAGTTCAGTACCTGGCAGGTTCACTGAACGCCAGGGCAGACTAACTCAGCCGCAGGTGCATGATGGAATACGAATGGCGTCTTCACTCAGAGGTGGTGCAAGGTCTCTTTCAACAGTGGGGAGAGCCTTGGTTAGATCTATTTGCCACCGAAGAGAACAAGCAATATCAGCAATTCTGTGAGTTGGAATTTCCAAGGCGGCACTCGCTCGTCACGAGTGGAGTTGCGTCTTATGTACGCCTTTCCGCCTGTACCGTTTCTGCCCGGAGTGCTGAAGAGGATCAGGGGTGACCAGGCCCAAATCATTCTTGTGGCTCCAGATTGGGCACGGAGAGTCTTGTATCCCGAGCTGCTCAACATGGCCATCGATCCTCCGATCAGACTGCCTCTTCGGGAGGAGCTTCTGTCGCAGCAGCAGGGGATGGTCCTCCACCCGAACCTGTCCAGTCTCCACCTCCTTGCGTGGAGATTGAGCGGTGGCAGTTGACGTCTTTCGTCTTACCTCCCGAAGTCTGTGCCGTAATCTTGGCAGCCAGGTGTCCCTCCACAAAGACAGTATACGCCTGTAGGTGAAACAAATTTGTGGCATGGTGCACAGCAAAGGCTGTGGCTCCCCTTTCTGCCCCTCTTTCTGAAGTACTCTTGTTTTGTCTCTCTTTAGCCCAGCAGGGCTCTGCTCTGGGCACTATCAAGGGCTATCTTTCAGCCATCTCTGCCTTCCTTCGGTCGCTGGATCAGCCTTCTCTTTTCAAGTCCCCGGTTGTAAACAGTTTCCTAAAAGGCTTAACGCATCTTTTTCCTCCTATCCCCTTCGTTATGCCTCAGTGGGACTTGAATATTGTGCTGACCTATTTAATGTGTGTTCCCTTTGAGCCACTGCATAACTGTCCTTTACGTCTTTTGACTCTTAAAACTGCTTTCCTGGTAGCCATCACTTCTGCTAGAAGGGCGAGTGAGCTCCAACCTCGTTCTTCTAAGCCTTGTTCATCCGGAAAAGGTGGTTCTTCGAACCCGTCCATCCTTCCTTCTTAAGGTGGTCACTGCCTTCCACATCGGCCAGACTATCACTTTGCCCACCTTCTTTCCGCCTCCGCATCCTTCAAAGGAGGAAGAGAGGCTCCACCGTCTGGACCCAAAACGTGCGCTCTCCATCTATCTGAATCGCATAAAACAGTTCCGGGTGGATGATCAACTTTTTGTTGGTTACGTGGGCACAAAGAAGGGTCAGGCCGTATGCAAATGCACCATTTCTTGATGGGTCGTGTTGTGTATTAAGGCTTGTTACACTCTGGCTAAAAAGGAACCTCCATTTGGGCTACGCGCTCACTCCACCAGGGTGACGGCAGCCACTACTGCCTTGGGAAGGGGAGTGCCTCTGACATCTGTCAGGAGGCCAGGTTGGCATCGCTGCACACGTTCGCCAAACACTACTGCCTGGACAGCCAAGTCCGGAGAGACGGCTTCTTTGGCCGTTCTGTTCTCCAGGATTTTCATGTGTGATCTTGGTTCGCAGACCCACCACCGGGGTTGGTATTGCTGGGGTACCTATACTATGGTAAGGAATCTATAACTAACGTGTTTCTTTCAGATGCACAAGTTACTTACCTTCGGTAACGATATATCTGTAAGAAACATTAGTTATAGATTCCTTACCACCCCTAGGGTTAAGGGCATCCTTTCAGGGCCTTAGTTTCGTGCACCAATGGTCAGTGTCTTGTATGGCTCTGCGTTTCTGGCGCGGAATTCGTGTACAAAACTTACGGGGCGCGAGGGCTACGTCTAAGTAGGTGCCGCAACGTCATCCTGGCGACCATGATGCCATCGACTGACGCGGAGCCAACCGACGCCACCTTCCGATGCGCATAGGTACTGCTGACGGCGGGGGGGGGAGGAGACTTTACGGATCCAGTCTGACGCCTGGGGCAATTCTAAGGTAAGGAATCTATAACTCACTTATGTTTCTTACAGATATATTGTTACCGAAGGTCAGTGTAAAAAGTAAAGATGATATATATATGTATATATGTATATATGTGTATATATATATATATATATAGAAATCCACAGTCCTGAAGCGCCGAACACCAACAGCAACGGACGCAGCCAGGCACAGACCACAAATCAAGGTTTTTCAAAGAAATAGTGTGCTTTATTCCATCAATGGGGATGGCGGCATGACGCGTTTCGTCCGGAAAACCGGACTTGATCACATGATATATATATATATATTCACATTCCTAGTTTGTCTTCAAACAAAAACACACTCCCAGCAGGTTCTAATGTGATTTATTTCAGATACCAGCAAACTCTGCAAATCACCTCAGGTTGACGCGTTTCGAGCTCCCCAGGCCGTGTTCACAGGTCAGTTCGACAGTTCAGCAAACACCGAGTTTAATTACCAATTTACATGTAGTACAGCCCTCAAGTGGGCCTCCAGTGAGTTCTAGTGCATACTGGTAATTGAAGTGCTGCACAATGAAATTTACCCCTCCAATGGGTTTTGCTGCGTCACACACAAATGTGAATTACCCCAGTGGGCTCTCCAATTCCACCTTACAGAGCTTGCTGATGCAATTTACACAAACTGTTGTCCTCAAACAAAAATGCTTTCCCAGCAGGTTCTCATGTGATTTATTTCAGATAACAGCAAACTCTGCAAATCACCTCGGGCCTGACGCGTTTCGGGTTCCCCAGCACAGTTCACAAGTCAGCGTGACAGTTGAGCAAACAGAGCATAATTGCCAATTTGAATATAGTACCGCCCTCAAGTGGGCCTCCAGTGAGTTCAAGTGCATACTGGTAATTGATGACCTGCACAATTACATTTTTAAGTCTTTACAATGCAGGTCTTTGCCACACAAATGTTATAGTGCATATTCCTTTACCACACATGCGATTTTCAATGTAAGTAAATGTATTTAAGCTTATGTAAAAGGTATTTTAAGGGTGGATAGTGGTATTTGGGTGGCAAGGGTATTTTTAGGGTTGTTTGGGTTTAGGATATTTATTACACCTTATCAATCGGCAACCCACCCTAAAGCCTAAATATACCATTGACACCAAAATACCCTTACCCACCCCTAAACCCTAAAAATACCCTTTACCCCAAATACCCCTATCCACCCTAAAAACGAAAATTACCCTTGCCACCCAAATACCCCATTGCACCTTAAACCCTTAAATTACCCATGCCACCCAAATACACCATCCTACTTAAAAAAAGCCCTTGCGCTAATATATATATATACAGGGAGCGTAAAAATCTATTTTCCGCCTTTAGGATAGAATCCAGGCATACATAACCCCATAACGGTGCGCCATACAGTGCCACTGAAAAACATTTACTATTTGTATGATTTTTACCGAAATCGAATAAAGATCTTTTTGACTGACTGACTGACTATATATATATATATATATATATATATATATATATATATATATATATATATATATATATACTTGCGACATACTTACACTTGCATTGTAAAGGTGAATACAAGGTAAAAATATGCATGGTTTAAGTTTCAAAAGATTGAACACAAATGCATAAAACTCAATACTTCATGTATTCCAAATATCAAAAATTACATAGAGAAAAATATCAAGAATACCAATGTGCTGAGTGTAGAAAATCACACTTTTGGCTAAAAATAGAAAGGCGAGACATAAAACATTAATAGGCATAGAGCAGGAACAAGTATAACTAGAAAAATATGGCAATTAATGATAATCACAGTATGACAAAGTCAAGGGGGCTGAGCAACTTCTTGTACATAGGTAATAGTGCAAAAAATGTTTTGCTCCTATCATCTAAAAATTGCGTGATGGGAGACCATATTTATAGACGTTACTTGGCATGAGACATAGGAAATACAAAGGTGGTATCTAATCTATGATTATGACAGAGTACCACCAAGCTAAGTATGAGAGTTTGGATGCCTCCTTCCAATTTTTTGTAATTTGTTGAAAAGCAGCAGCTAATAATAAGTCCATAATATGTGATTGTGCTTTCTTTGTATACCAACCCGTGGAAAGGCTACCAAGAAAGATGTTCACACATGAAAGGGGGACTTCAGTATGAAATATGGTGTTGATTTGTGTCCAGACTGGTTTCCAGAAATAAAATACATGTAGATAAGTGAATAACAAACTTTAAATCTGCTTGCGTCAGGAAGCATGACCAGCAAGTGTCGGGAGTTTCAACATGCATTTTGTGTAAGGAAATTGGTGTTAGGAGAAGTCTATTATAAATGAAGAAGAGTTTGTGTAGCCTTGGCCGCTCTGGATTTCCTAATTTTCAAACAAATCTTGTTCTATAAGGGAATAGGCCATTGTGTATCCAGGTTGAGTTCCCACGAAAGCTCTATTTTTGTTTTGCCTCTCTCAATGGAGGATTTTGATAAACGAGAATTCAAGGTAGAGGCTTTTGGTGTACTTCGAAGTAGGTTATACCATGTAGAATCTGGTAGCGAAGGTGAAGAAAGTAGGGATTTAAAATTAGAGTATGACACCAAGATTGCGGTACGTAGAATTGAAAATTTGTGTTGAAATGAGAGAGGCAACTGAAAGAGAGAACGTGCGTTGGAAAATGTAGTGGAAGTGAGGAAGGTATCAACATCATATGAGGTGATGTGGAGGAAAGAATTAAAATTTTTAGATGAATGATTATAAATTGGTGTGGGTAGTTTTTGCGGTTCGCGTGTAAAGGATAAATATTCCTGGAAAGAGAACGGGGACAGCAGAGACCTCTCGAGATCAATCCATAATGGTGAGTCTAAAGATGAATCAGCCACCCATTTGGGTAAATTCCTTAATAGAAAGGCTTTGTGATATTAAGGGAAGTCAGGGAAGTTGACACCTCCTTCCAATTTAGGGCATGGGTTTTTTGTTATGCCACAAAAAGGATATAAGGATGGAGTTAATTTTGTGAAATAGTCTCGCTGGTATGGGCATTGGAATATTAGAAATAATATGAGAGACAATAGGAGTTAACATCATTTTAATGGTGTCAAGGTGGCCCCGCCATGAAAGATATAAGGGGTGCCACTTAGTTGACTTGGTTGTCAGCTTCTCTATACATTTATCAAAATTTAGAAAAGCACTTGTTTGAATTAATAAGTGCATCCCTAGATTGAAAAGTGTGCATTTGAGACAAAAGTGTCTATTTTGAAAACTCCTGCGGTTAACTGATGTTTGAGGACAAATGGCTGGATTTCCAAAATTATATTTAAAACAGATATTGGAGTGATAAATCATGAGGCATTGGGGAGACTGAACTAAAATTATTACTTTGGTGCGAGAGGCATTGAATCTGCGACTGTCATGTATTAACTCTGTATTTGTATTCCAAATTCATTACACCATTTTCACATTACTGATGACAACCTTGCCTGATGGGGTGACCACTAATGTAATCTTGTGTGGTGCTCACTATTAGCACATTAGTAGCTTGGTATGATTTTCAATGGACACAAGTAGCTCTTATAACAGAACAGCTTGGACACCCCCTGGTCTGTATATTTCCTGCTTAGTTCTTACACTTTCCATTAATTTTCAGCTTTTTGATGAGGAGAACCCTGTTCATAAATCTGGCAACAAGTACATTTTCACCACTGAGGGGCATATTGTGCCACTGGATAAACGTCTTCGGGACTCTCTGTGGCAGGATATATTTCCAGAGGATGAAGAGGAAGAAGAAAGTATTGCCAACATACGACAGAACCCCCGAGTAGCCAATTCCAGCTCAAATGTAAGTTATTCCAAAAGTATCCCCTACTTGTCTGTTTGGGAAGGGTGTGGGAGAACCTGGGCTTCCGTGCGAGAAGGGGAAGTCACTCTGCTGAGGTGAGTTTGTAGTGTACAGCATTCTGGATTTCACATTTATGTTCTTTGAAAGGAATTACAGCATGAGAAGTTCTTTCCTGGTCTAGAACAAAACGTCCTGGCTAGTAGAACTATAAACATAGTTTCAAAGTGACGGTTATTTTCCAATCTATTAATCCTCTGCAGGCCCTCCAGTAGGCATCTCCTTTAGGATGTTAAGTGTGCTTATGCAAGATATTACACTGTAAGCATAACTTCAGAACGGAGCTACTTCATTAGTTTGTGCCACAGTTCATACTGAGAATGTCTGCTATTGGTTCTCAAAGTTTTTAAAATTAATTTGATACACTGAATATTTCTTTGTAAATAATGCGTTCTCTATACATGATGCCCCAGTCATTTTCACGACCTTCAACATAACCACTCTTATAAGTAATTTCTGCAGCGTACCGGCTCCAGGAGGGGTCGTTCTTCAGCCTACCAGCACCGCTCAGTGCCACTGGGTCCCTGACGTTGTGGCCGCCCCCGCCGCTGTGCAGCGCCATCGCACGGCCGCGGAGCGGACCACAACTCCCAGCGTGCCTTGCCTAACCCACCGCCCACTTCCTGCACAAGCGCCAGGAGGCGCATCAAAAGGCGGCAGCTCCCGGAGAGGAGCGGGGGTCATTTCTGCAGCGTACCGGCTCCAGGAGGGGTCGTTCTTCAGCCTACCAGCACCGCTCAGTGCCACTGGGTCCCTGACGTTGTGGCCGCCCCCGCCGCTGTGCAGCGCCATCGCACGGCCGCGGAGCGGACCACAACTCCCAGCGTGCCTTGCCTAACCCACCGCCCACTTCCTGCACAAGCGCCAGGAGGCGCATCAAAAGGCGGCAGCTCCCGGAGAGGAGCGGGGGTCATTTCTGCAGCATACCGGCTCCAGGAGGGGTCGTTCTTCAGCCTACCAGCACCGCTCAGTGCCACTGGGTCCCTGACGTTGTGGCCGCCCCCGCCGCTGTGCAGCGCCATCGCACGGCCGCGGAGCGGACCACAACTCCCAGCGTGCCTTGCCTAACCCACCGCCCACTTCCTGCACAAGCGCCAGGAGGCGCATCAAAAGGCGGCAGCTCCCGGAGAGGAGCGGGGGTCATTTCTGCAGCGTACCGGCTCCAGGAGGGGTCGTTCTTCAGCCTACCAGCACCGCTCAGTGCCACTGGGTCCCTGACGTTGTGGCCGCCCCCGCCGCTGTGCAGCGCCATCGCACGGCCGCGGAGCGGACCACAACTCCCAGCGTGCCTTGCCTAACCCACCGCCCACTTCCTGCACAAGCGCCAGGAGGCGCATCAAAAGGCGGCAGCTCCCGGAGAGGAGCGGGGGTCATTTCTGCAGCGTACCGGCTCCAGGAGGGGTCGTTCTTCAGCCTACCAGCACCGCTCAGTGCCACTGGGTCCCTGACGTTGTGGCCGCCCCCGCCGCTGTGCAGCGCCATCGCACGGCCGCGGAGCGGACCACAACTCCCAGCGTGCCTTGCCTAACCCACCGCCCACTTCCTGCACAAGCGCCAGGAGGCGCATCAAAAGGCGGCAGCTCCCGGAGAGGAGCGGGGGTCATTTCTGCAGCGTACCGGCTCCAGGAGGGGTCGTTCTTCAGCCTACCAGCACCGCTCAGTGCCACTGGGTCCCTGACGTTGTGGCCGCCCCCGCCGCTGTGCAGCGCCATCGCACGGCCGCGGAGCGGACCACAACTCCCAGCGTGCCTTGCCTAACCCACCGCCCACTTCCTGCACAAGCGCCAGGAGGCGCATCAAAAGGCGACAGCCCCCTCCGCCTCGCGGACGCGCGCGGGCGGCGCCGGGCGGAGCCCGGGCAGAGGGCGGGCCGTCTAAGGCCGTCCAAGGACGACCAGGGACGGGACGGGCCACGTCCATAACATCATTAAGCATGGGTAAGCGCAAATTGGTTACAACAGTGGCAGATGAAGCAAAAGCGAAGGTGCCAAAATATACTACCAGCATACTGACATACTTAACATCAAAGGTGGGGGAATTATCATCGCAGATTGCTGAGTCCGAACGTGAACTAGGCCTTGGCCCTAGTCCTGGGAGTGTTGACACATCCAATTCCTCTGCTATAAACTGTATTCCGTTGGAGCCTCGGGTTATCATTGAGGCTTGTAGACCTACTTTATCACAACTCGCCACAGTTCTTCCATGCCCGGCTGTAACTGAAACTGTGATACCTAACGTCCCTATGAACCCCGGGGAGGTTGGAAGGTCTGCCTCAACTATGGCTGCTTCTACGCAGCCAACCTTTGTAACGGAGGAGGGCATTATGGCCTTACTGGAAAAACTGTTCACAGAAAGACTTGAGACTGCCTTAATTCAGATTGCCTCGGATATTAATGAAACTTTAAAGGATTGTGTTAAGAACCTTATGGCAAAATGTGATCGCATCAATGATGCTCTTAGCATTCGGGCCCCTTCTTCTTCTATGCCTTTGGCTCCATGTCCTTCAGTTGTGCAGGTGTCTGCCTCTAAAGTTGGTGACATACCCACAATCAGGCCGGTGGCTATCCCTCTTCTGCCTAGTGTTAACCCTGTGTTACAAAAAGGGAAAGTAGATAATGGAATATATATTCCCATTACAGAGGCTGACAATAGTGAAAGTTCCTCCACAAGGCCTAGAGGCCAGTGGGGGGTAGCGGAAAAAAGGGTTCCACCAATAAATTTACCTCCGGATGCAACTCCTTTTGTTGCAATTTTGGTAAACGTGCCCAAACTTGAAGATGGGGTGGTGGAACAACATGAGACCCTTCTTAGGCATGTTAAAAAATGGTGTAATGCTAACTGCACAGGAGAAAGTAATATTGCAGATAATATCGTTACAAGTAGACGGGTAAATTGGGTGGGCAGAAGCAAGAAGGAGGTTTCTGGTGACTGTGTCATTGTAAATTTTAAATCCAAGAATGTCGCTAGTCGACTGTTCTGGGATGACTCTCCTCTGGATCCTGCAAGTAAGGGGGTTCGGGCGATGCCCCTTGGCTTTTTTTATCCTCTTCCTTATAGACCAGGTGTCATGGAGATCAATAAATTACAGTTTACTGATAATAATATCTGGGCAGAGGACAAACTTATCTCGCCTATGCCCACCAATGTTTGGATGACTAAGCCATCCAAAGGTAATGGGGTGGTAAATGCTGTAAGGAACACACCCTCTGATGATCTTCCTTTGTCAAACATGTTTTCGGCTCTAGCTGATAGAATAGACATTGAATGACTAGAACCTGAACCTGAACAGGAAAACCTGACTCGCCTATGTTTAGGCATTACTGAGGTGGCCCCACCGGATGACAGAGTTGAAACTGTTACATATGATCCATTACAAATAGGTGGAGGGCACATACGTTTATTATCATGGAACATTGCGGGCCTACGGGCAAAACAGGACGATCTGATTTGGTTACAATCAGTGAAGAACCATGATATAGTAGCCTTACAAGAAACTTGGATGAAAGATAAAGGTTTTTGGGTTGATGGTTATATTTCCTTCTTTGTTGATGCCCAGAGTTCTACATCAGGAAGGGATAGAGGGGGTTTGCTACTCCTTGTTTCAGTTAAAATTGCAGGGAATGCTAGAGAAATCCCCAGTGCCTCGCATTATTTTCAACTGGTGGAAATCTGTTTGGCTGACAGGAACAAGATGGTATTAATAAATTGTTATAATTCCATGCAGGGGGGCCCCCAAATTTTGTGTTAGATGGTTTATCGGCCTTTTTAACTAAATATATGTCAAAACAAACCACTTTTGTTCAACTCATAATGATGGGTGATTTTAATGTTCATGCGTGTAAGTCCCATTGTCAGATCATTGATGATACTGGTCCTGATCATACTTCAGTGCCACACTTTGAACATAGCCCGAAAGGTGTGGCAATGGAAAATCTGTTAGCATCAAATGACTTATATGAACCGGGGTCTTCAGACCCAACAAACCGTGTGGCCACGTATAACGCAAGGGGCAGTGAATCGATTATCGATTACTTTTTTATGTCTCCAGGGCTCCTTCGTTACGTATTGTTTTATAATGCAATAGTAAGTGGGTTTAGTGACCACAACCCTGTTTTGTTGGTTTTGGACGCCCTCTCTGGGTTGCATAAAGGTGAATTAAGGGCTAGCTCTACAAGGGACGTAAGGAGTAAGGATCAGGGAAGACGCCTTAAATGGTGTAAAGTCTGCCCAGAGGATTTTCATGGTCTTATTGTACAAGATATGTCAGTTGAAATTGAGAAATGTATGAATGGAGAGGGGAGGGAGGGGGAGGTGGTGAGTGCCTTTGAAGCTATCTGTGCCAGAGTAGAAAAAGAGCTTAGAGCTAAACCAGGGAGGGGTTCTGCTCCAGTGTGCAGATGGTTTGATCGCTCTTGTTCGCAGGCTCACTCAGCTTTGCTGAGGGGTCTTAAACAATCCCCCCGAGATAGGTCTTTGGTGGCACTTCTAAGAAGACAATATGTTTTGGCAGTTAAGACTCGAAAAAATGCCATCAAGGATGAAGCATGGGACTCTTTGATGGATCCTATAACTCTTAAACATAGCTCCAAATTCTGGGCCATAATAAATAACCCTTTGTTCTCCCACACTAACAATATGGATCTTGAAATAAATATCCCTGAAGCGGACTGGATCAACCATTTTTCCAGTATATATGGCTCAAATGAAATAGCCGAGGCGTTCAACATTCCTTACTCCCTATCGTCCACTTTTAAATTAAATTTTACCAAATCTGAAGTAGAGTTGGCAATTTTGGGCTCTGCTGCAAATAAAGCTCCGGGCCCGGATGGGGTACCCCTGGACCTATATAAACTTAACTCTGAGATGTGGGCTGAGATTTTAGCTAATGTTTTTAATTGTGTGTATGAGGGGGGTTTGCCAAAAACGTGGTCCTGTGCTATTATAGTACCCATTTTTAAAAAGGGTCAAAGAAGCGACCCTAAGTGTTTCCGACCAATTTCGTTATTAGATTCTTCAATGAAGATTTTGGGCAAAGTCCTGCTAGCTAGAATTAACACCTGGTCCATAGATAACGATATTCTAGTAGATGCCCAGTATGGGTTCCGTGCTGGTAGAGGGACTGAGGACCAATGCTTAAATCTTCATTTGTTAATCTCGAAATACACAATTGCTAAAAAAGGGTCAATTTTTGTTGCTTTTATGGACCTGTCCACGGCTTTTGATTTGGTGAATAGAGCCCGGCTGTGGACCATGCTATTGAAGCTGGGCCTTGATCCTCCCCTTGTATACTTTTTGGCAGAATTACACAAAGATTTAAAAGCCTCAATTAGAATGGACCAAGAAGGAAATAGTACTGCGTGGTTCAAATCCAGTAGGGGCGTGCGGCAGGGCTGCATTCTTGCTCCCATGCTGTTCACTTTGTATATAAATTCACTTGAGGAGACTCTTTTAACTGCTACCTTGGATATCCCGCGTGCAGGGGACACTCGTATTCCTGTTCTCCTGTACGCGGATGACGCAGCTCTAATAGCTCGGACCCCGATAGGTTTGCAAAAACTTTTAAATGCTTTTAATGATTTTATGTCATCATTAGACTTAGTGATAAATAACTCCAAGTCTCACGTCATGGCTTTTGGGGCTGGTAAAAATAACTCAAAACAGTTCTACTGCAATGGTAACGTGATCACTAACGTCAAAACTTTTACATACCTGGGTGTTATCTTTGACACTAAGGGGAGTTGGGCTCCGCAAATTGTAGCTAAAACCAAAGCGGTTAGGAGCTCGGCCAATGCTATTTTAAGTTTTTCCAGGAGACTGGGCGGGAAGCCAACTGGTGCCTTACTTAACTTATACAGGGCGACATCTGTAGCAATAGCCAGGTATGGCTCAGGTCTGTGGGGCTATGTAAATAGTGAATCACTACAAAGGGAAGAAAATAAGTTTCTTCGTTCCACCTTAGGGCTTCCCCAATCTACAGCCACGTTTTCAGTTCACCAGGAAGTTGGCCTTGGGTACATATCTGATATCCTTCTCATGGCCCCTATCTTGTTATGGATAAGGCTCTGGACCAATAAAAACTTGGGTCTGAATCATAAAATACTGGTGGACTGTTTAAATCTGGATAATTACAAAAACATTACTTGGCTTTCTTATATACAAAAGTGTTCTCTGGACCTGGGACGGCCTGACATTTTTTTAGTCCCCCAGGGTCTAAAGAAATCTGATTTAGATTGGGTGAAGGCCAATTTCATTACATTAAAAAATGTGGAGAGGGAGGAACGCGAATTACTTAAGCCCAGGGTCAGAGCTCATTACCTGACCATTACCTGCCTTACTATACAACCGTACCTTACTATCGTCACTATCCCCTTTCATAGGTGGCTTCTGGTTAAACTTCGGTTTAATCAGATTTATACAGTTTTGTGTGATAGTCAAGGCTGGTTTAAGGAGGAGGACGCTCCTGTCTGTAATTGCGATAACTTCTCTATGCAAAATAATATGTTGTTTTGTAATTTTTTCACTGCGCCCAGACAGAAATACCTGGTACCATTACTTAAGGACAAAGCTTTTTACCAGGCAAAACCTGCTCTCCTTCATCTCCAATTATTGGATTCAGCGTTGACCATGTTTAGCGTGGCCAATTACCTTGTTGCTGCTGTTAGGATTAGGAGGAGAAGACTTAATAATGCTACATTAGGGTTTTTGTAGAGTTGATCGAAATGGTAATGTTGTCCATATTTAAATATCTATTTTATAGAGTATATACTTTTTTACGATGTATTTTTAAACTGTATATAAATTTTTTATTATTGATGATTTCTTATATCTTCTTTTTATCATGCATATGTAAATACTATTGTTTGATGATTTTTGTAACTCCTCATGAATTTGTATCGCCCTTTTGTGATGTGATTGTAGAATGCTTTTATGATTTTTAACTAAATCGAATAAAGTGGTTTTGACTTGACTTGACTATAAGTAATTACCTATTCCCCTTTTTGGAATGGGATACAAGTTTGGAATTGTATAAATACAGCAATGCTTATGTTACATGTATTTGTGTAACATAGCATTTGCTATGGCCTCTTGCCCCTTTTACCTTTTTGGGTATATTCAGAAACGCCCAAAAAGGAAAAGGGGCAAGAGCTTGTTGTTGGTTTCACTATCGTGAGGTCTCTGGTGGGCGGAAGGTATAGAGGTTTTGCGATCTTTCTTTATACCTTCCGCTTAAATTACAGTGTGTCTGTCACAGTCTGCCTATTAGTATGTATGCTCCAGACCCAGTGTCTGTACTTAGCTGATTGATACAATAAATTGAGACACTTCACTGGCTTTTCCCCCTGTGATTTTGTTTACGTGCAGATAGCGTGACAACCAGCCTGATCATCCTTATAAAGACCAACATGGAATACTAGTTACAAAATCCTACCTTATGTCATGCGCGTGCTGTCCCATTATATTCCCTTTCTTTTTAATAGTATTGTAAAGTAAACCTAAAAGCAAAACTAGAAAGCCTAAGCAAAAGCTTGAAATATAGTACATGAAAGAAATCAACCTAATTTCACTACAGTGGAGAAATTCTCTCAGATTCAGACACTACCTCCAATATCTTCACCTAGGACTTTAACTAATGCTCCCAGACCTTCATGTTCTACTTCAGTCACTCTGAGTTACCTCTTTCAAAGAGTCAACAATTCGACCTTCTGTTTTCTTGGGAAACCACACACATTCATGATTCTCATTTTTCAGCTCTGGAAACCCTTTGTATACAATCCTACCATGGCGATAGTCTGATTTTATTTAGCGTATGCAGCCATTCCAATTACTTCACAGGTTCACTGGATCTTTCTGTCAATGGTGAATTTTATTGTGTACGCTCTTGCAGCCATCCTACCACCCTATGTTTATACCCTACATGACTCTGATCCTTTGCCCTAATTCTACTACCTGTGGTTTCCCCACCTTGCAAAAGCGTCCATTGTTAACTAAGCTTAGTCATTGGCAAAGTGCTTCAACCAACCAAAAAAGGGGTTTTCCCTTTAAGGGGTACTTATCTCCCTGATGTCGGAGCCCCACTATCCTGGCACCTGTGATGTGATGTTTCCAGTATCAGTTGTGTTCCCATGGTCCCAGTTTATTAATTTCTGGTAATGTGAGCATTTTGTTTTTGAAAAAATTTGGAAAGCAGCATGTCAATCCCCACTGTACCTCATTATGCGTAACAAAAGCAATCAAAATAAACTACTTTTCTATGGCAATCTCACTCATAACTGTGATTTCTCTATCCTCTTTGATTCATAAGTTACAGCAACCATTGTAAATCTCTTTCTGGTACAAAGGTAATAGAACATACAGTTTCTAGATATGATTGATTTCAATACTAACTTCAGTAGTGAATTGAAACTGATAATTTTTGTAGTCACTGATAGTGCTTTGCTTATACTCTATTGCATCGCAGAGGGTTTTCTTTAATGAGAGTTAATTACATTTGCAGTCTTCTCTTCAGACCATATTCTTCTTGATGTCTTAGGTTGAGCATTCAGGGTCTTCCTGTTGGTTCTTTCATTGACCCTATGAAGGAAATGACCAGACTAGGGCCACCAAGGTCACTCACGACCACCTCTCAGCCTTCCGTACAAATGAGTCGGTCAGACAGAGAATACAAACCAAGTATATTTTCTTCAAGAATACTCAAGCGGAGTCCAGTCCGACCAGCCTCCTGGGATTGCTGCAGATGGCACTGACTTCAGCAAGCATGGTGATACGTTATGTACAATTAAAAAACAATAAAAACACGCCTAGACTGGAAATTTCTAGTTGGAAGCAGCTAGACAAAGGAGGTACAGAAGTTTGAGTTTCGGTCTTGATACCGGGCACACACTATCTCTACGACAAGGTTGTTCTGCCTGTGCCCACCGCTGGACTGGTGGGAGCAGGCCTCGATCTAGTGGGAAAGGTATGCGCTAATAAGAACAGTGTATTCATTAGTACAGCAAGGCCCAACCTTAGAGAAACGAAAACGATCACAGTTGCTTTCAGCAGAGAAAAAGAGAAATTAGTTTTGGTCATAGCTCAAAATGGTAGCTAAACAAATGGTTCAGCGAATGCCTACTTAACATAAATCAATGCATGAGCAACACAGCAAGAACACCTTATTCCAACAGACCCTCCTTTTAGAGGAGCTAACTATTTTATGTTACTGTCTAGAATCAGATAACATATGGCAAAGATAAGAAACGTCACTATAAGCTGGTGCACACATAATCAGTATTCAGATACCCTCATCAATCTGCAGAAGTTCGGGAATATGTTTTTGCAACATGATCTCAGCATTAGTATCATGAATGGACATTTTTTGTTTAGGTGTCGAAGCACTTACACAATAGGTGCAACATGCCAGGAGACAGTGTATGCAGACGCAACATATCAAGATGATACCGGCAACTAAGAGGCAACATGTAAAAATGATACCGGCAACTACAACCAAAAAAGATGAGGATCTTCCAACCCCATGATAGCATATTCCAGAACCACCCCAATAGTGTCCAAGTACCTATCTCCTGGTGTATGTCTGACGAAAGTCTATGCAATTCTTGTATGGCTGTATACACACTGGGGGTGTGGTCAGGTATGTAAATGCAACAGCTGCCGCCAATGTTTTGACAGGCCCCTCCCGATCAGCTAGGATGACGTCTAATTTCATCCCTTTCTGTAAGGTAACTAATCTTGTAGCCTGGAGCTCAGCAATCAAGTTTGTCAGTATCCCAGTTGTTGTATTAATAACCCCTTCCATAACCCTTGTTAGCCGAGGAAGCTGGGGACTATTAGCCATGGGGCACCAGGGGGTAAGGGACCCTTTGCAGCATCGTCAAACTGTTTCCATGTGCTATCTGTCTGGTCTACATCCTCGGTGTCAACAACCCTTCTGACTTGGGGCAAGTATGTACTCCTACTTTGCAGCCGATGATCTTTATGGTGATTGGACGGGGCAACATACACAGGGGAAAGAAGGAAAGAGGTAACATCTGCCATCCCACCCCCTCTGGAGCCAGACATGAGCTTGGGATCCACAGACAAAATAGACATTCTGGGGTGGGATCAAGGGTAGACTATTAATCGTGCTCAGTCTGTAGGTGAAATTGCATTTACTTTCCCCCACCTTCCCTGTCCTCTGGACACAAAAACTAGCCGTTGTATTGACCACGGACACGGCACCAGTTTGTCCTTAGTAACATTATGATCTTGGAAAGATTGGAAGTACTCTGAGGTGTTTAACCTTTGGAAATCAGCCATTTCCATGTTTTGTTTTCTTTTAATCAAATATACGTATACCAGAGTTCGGGGATAAGGTACTAGATCCCATTTCCTGCCTGTCCTATGGGAGTAAAGCCGTGATGGAAACACATATTTTCTACTACAGTGCGATAGTCAGCAGAAGTCATGACCGGAGTAAAAAGTCGGAAATGGTAGTGCACCATGACGAACAGTTCAAACCAACCTTCACATCTACCACTATGACAGTGGCATGGACAGAAAATTATCGCTTTTGTGAGTAACTGAGGAAAGCAATCCACAAACCCAACAATTAGTTGTATTGGACTCATCATGGGCTTGATGCAACATTTGTATGAATACATTATCTGTGTAAGTCTTTCTATGCTCCTTTTGTGAGGGGCCAAAGTAACAAACATATGCTATGGGGAAATGGGCGTTGTACCAACCAAGGAATGTACAGGATACTTTTCCTCTAGGAACCAAGCTATTCCAAGCACTGTTAATAATGCTATTACAACTATCAATACAAAAACTATTTTACTCTTCGTGGACCAGCCCTGTGCTAGTCATGGTGATGCAGATGGCTGTTCCTCCTCCTCAATAGGTCGACCAAACGGATGCATTATGAAACAAGAAAAGGGAATACAATGAAACTGATAGCAAGGGCAAGTGTTCCCAGTGTCCGTCAGAGCCTCACTGGTAGACTCCTATTGTTCATCAATGCTCGCGCTCTTGAGCACTGACTGTTGAGCTTGCTCAGTCCTAGCTCTCGATGAATCCCACGTCGCGCAGGATAATGTACTCCCCTCCTAGGGAGCACGTTCGATTTCTCCTATCCATTGTCCGAACAGTGCACCAATCTCGCCTCACCCTAAACTAACACTGTTGGTACTAAAGCAAAGTACGCTCTAACTTGCACAGTATGGTACAAACATATGATATCCCAACTGGTATAATTTAAAGGCAATTAGGAAGGATATGAATACAACATTATCAAAAGGAAGTAAGGAGACTCTGTTTGATTCTTGCATGTGCTCATGGCATCATTTGTATAGAAAATTAGAAAAAAGGAGCCAAGGCAGAGGGTATTGGTATGCGAGGTTAGCTACCAACCTTTGTTAATTTGATAGTCTACACCGAAAATCTAAGAATACATTTGTGAGAGGGGTGTGTCTGTCAATTTTAACATCACTTTATGTCACTAGTGGATGGTGACTTTTGACCATTCCGCTGCACTTCACTTTCTTTCTTTCTTTGGACACTTTCCTTTTCGTTTTTTCTTTTCTGGGACTTAAAATTACTGCCTATGATGAGAAAAGGGGCCGAATCAAGTGAGTACCTGCCAGTTACCCCGTTGGTGGTGCGCCCGTGAGGGGTCATTTTGTCCTCCACACATTTTTCCACACCAAATTGATTTCACTGACACTGTGAACAAGTGAATAACGTATCACGATCGTGTTTCTTGTTGACTGTCTTTTGAAAAAGGGTTTTTATCTTCAATATAGGGCAAAGAACAGTGCATATAACCACATTTTAGAAAGATATAGGTCGATGGGTTTATTGCAGTAAGGGAAATAGATGGGAGGTATTTCTCGTGATTCTTTACTATAAAGTTTGCCCACGAGATAGGGTTCTTGTTGTGTTGATGCTTGTTGAGTGGAGGGCAACCCTATGTCTCTTGATTCCCTCTCAGTTCCTTTGTTGAATTAGATAGGGGTATCCTGCAACAGTGGCTGGAGTGGATCCAGTTCTTTCGACCGGCGACCTTCACAGCGGTCCGGGTAGCGAAGAGGACTTGCTCGGACCCCTTCCACCGGGGCTCCAAGCTCTTTTTACGCAGCAGCACCTACTCCCCAGGCTGGATGTGGTGGCTGGGCCCCTCTGGTACTGGTGTACGCGACTCTTGAATCTGTTGGTGAATAGAACGTTAACTTGCACAGGTAATTAATAAAGGGTACTCCATTTCTGGAAACCTACGCTGGAGCGGGACGCCCCAGGCATTTGCTGGGCGTCCAAACACGACCTTGTAGGTTGGCAATCCTGTTCTAAAATGTGCTGCTGTTCTCGTTAACAAAAGAGCTAATGGTAAAGCATCTGGCCACTTTAACCCTGTTGTTTCCTGAATCTTTGCCAATTTCAGTTTGAGAGTACCATTGTACTTCTCAACCAGACGTGCTGAGTAGGGCAACTTCTGTTTGATGTGCAAACCATTGCAAACTAACTAGGTTATCTTGGCATTGAAATGACTTCCGTTATCACTCCAAGATCAAACTGGGCAAGCCGAAGTGAAGTAAGAACTCCTTCAAGGGTACCTTTTGCAGTCGTAATGGCTGTATTCTCTTTAGTAGGGTAAGGCTCAACCCATTTACTGAATGCACAAACAACCACCAACAAATACTTTAAATGATTGACCCTGTCCATTTCAATATAGTCCATTTGAAGGACCTCAAAAGGGAAAGTGGGAGGTGCAAAATTGCCAGGTGGTTAAGGGGTACCTTTTCCAGGATTGTGCATTATGCACGCCATACAGTACTTCACTAAATGTGCAGCCGTCTTTGGAATGTTGTAATTTTGCCACACGGGGTCTAACAGTTTGCAAATACCCTTAGCACTGATATGAGGTGGGCCATCATGACTACAGGAAGAACATATGCATCTGGCAACATCCATCTTTGCTTCCCTGACTTGTCAATCCAACATCCCTCATCATTCAATTGTGCTGTACTTTCATGCCACACTGCGAATTCCTCCACTGTGGCCTCACTTTGTATTTTCTTCATGTTCTCAAGTGTATCTTCAAACATGGTGACCTCAGACACCCACCTAGCGGGACCTGCAACAAAACATCCTTTTCATCTTAGTTCGGGTTGTTTCCTTAGCTGTCTGGTCTGCAAAAGCGTTCCCTTTACCCACATCAGTAACTTTTCTATGGGTGCTGCACTTCACTATGGCCAATTTCTTAGTGTCAGAGCGGACAGAAGCCTATGTATAAGTGGACCATGCTGAATGCGTGTACCATGGTAAGTAAGGTGCCATCTCTGCCCAAAGTTATGGGCGTCTCCAAAGGTGTACTGACTGTCAGATAAAGACAACTAGTCCCTCACTCAATTCACAGGTTAGAATAAGAGCAACAAGCTCTGCAGCTTGGGCCGACTGATAGGGAACTCGTGACGTCTCAATTACCGTGCGCAATGTAGTAAAAGCGTACAGGGCAGTTGTAGTGCCATCTGATAATTTAAAACAAGAGCCATCGACACATAGTTCCCCTTGGGGGTCAGATAACGGAACATCACTCTGGTCTTACCTGTCCTTTCGTCTCTTCTTCCGTCCGGAAGATACAATCATGCATGTCCGTCTCCTCATTCTCAGACGGGAAGGGTAGT
Organism: Lissotriton helveticus; assembly: GCF_964261635.1. Classification (NCBI taxonomy): domain Eukaryota; kingdom Metazoa; phylum Chordata; class Amphibia; order Caudata; family Salamandridae; genus Lissotriton; species Lissotriton helveticus. The sequence goes on from NC_136070.1 coordinate 1,197,247,262, forward strand.
AACGTGGCTGGATTCAGAGTGGCACAGCGTTTGATCGTAATGTGTAGTGCGAAGAGCGTTAGCTCATAACCTGGCAGGCGCGCACTGGTGAGGTGCTGCGTTTTTGTCTGATTCAAAAGTGTATCCACAGCATGGGGTACCATACCTGTGAGGTCAGTATCAAGTAAGAGTCCAGCCGATTGTCTTATCGAGACAGCCACAAATGCTCTTAGACAGCTCGGGAAGGCTTTTGCCACATGGTCAAGCACAGCAGAGAAATAAGCACACAGTCGTTGCTTATCCCCATATTTTTGGTTAAAACAGAAAGCTCACAACCACCCATCTCGTGGATATACAAGACAAAGCTTTAATCAGGGGTACCAAGCACTGGAGCCGAGCAAAGCACAGTTTATAATTGCTCAAAAGACTGCTGACACTCAGGCGTTCAAGGCAGGGGTTCATGCACATCTTTTAGTGTTAACGCAAGCAGGGGTTTAATAAGCAGCGAATAGTCAGGTATTCACTGCCTGCAATAGGAAGTGATACTTTTGAAAGCGGGCACATCTCTCTGGGTTTGTGGAATAGGCATTTGAACAATGGTACTGATGCGCTCAGAGGTTAATCTCCTACCCTCTTTCGACAGTAGGTGACCTGTCGACAATACTGACATTTGGAAAGGGATACCTTATGACCATGGTCAGCTAGATGTAGCAACAATTTCACCGTACTGTCTGCAACCTTGTTCTATGTTCGAGGCGATGAGCAGGTCATCGACATATTGGAGCAATACATTACCTGCGTGGAGCGACAGAGTCCAGCCGACCTTTCAATGCCTGACTATAGATACTCAGACTTTCTGTATAGCATTGAGGAGTGCAACATAAACTAAAACTTCTGCCAGCTAGTGTGAACCCAAACAGATACCTGCTGTCAGAATGAATGGGAATACTGAAGAATGGGTTTTTCAAGTCCCTAACAGAAAAGAATTTACCAGAGGAAGCGATTGTCAAGAGAGTCAATGTCGGGGACCATTGGAAACTGGGAAATCACTATTTTGTTAACTTCACGCAAATCGATCACAAAACGATAAACATCTGCATGGTCATCCATAGAACCCAAAAGTGTCCTTTTGAGAATGGGAAGATTAGGGCTATTACAAACATTAGCGGTCATCTGCTCCACTACCCCTCTCTCAATCAAATCCTGCACAATTTGCATCAAAGCTAGCTCACCTGCCTATGGTATTTTATACTGAGGCGTAGGGGGTAAAATAGCAACCTCCTTGACACACATTTTTCTTGAAACAGGCGATATCTGCAACAAACAAACATCTGTGTCGGTCATTGCCCACAGTGTGCGTGGCACATCCTTAAACTCTGCAGGGAGAGGCCCGTCTTTAGACAGACGCTGTGTAGCGCACAACATTCGAACCCATTGTCATGTAGACACCTTACGGGGAGCAGTAAATTGTGGCATGCAATTTCTTCAATAAGTCCAAACCCATCACATTTTCTCCACAATGTGATGTCAACAAGAATGGCGAAAGCACAGTAAAGGGACCAACAGTCAGCGTAAGGGGTTTTGAAATGGGACTCACAACAGGTACACCAAAAAAACCTACTAAGACATTATTATCCCCAGGAACCAAAGAACGAGAAATAGAACTATTCACCAAGAACTCATTAGTCGAACCATGCACATCCGCACTAACGTACGGGCAACGTTGATCTACCGGTATCGGAACTGGTCCCTCGCTGTCCTAGCTATAGGACATCCCCATCACCTCATCCGTATCATAATCAAAATAGTTCTGATCAGTGAGACTCTACGAGGCCACAGCATTCTGAGCCCTGTCTTGGCCACCAGCTCCACGACCCTGTCTGCGAGAACCTCGACCTCTAGGAGCCACCACCTTCTGCAAAAGTACCGGACACTCACTGCGCCAGTGTACCTCCTCTTTACAGTATGCACACTGATTTGGGCCCAAAGTTGCAGTATTTCCGGGCCTGCTAGTGCGTGGAAGCTGTCATGCCAAACCACCACGTCCTCTACCATTCTCCCTAGAAGCCTGCTGCAACAACACCTTTGTCTTCAAATCCTTGTGCTTCTGCTCAGATCTCTCATTTTCCTTGTGCTCATAGTACTGGGCCATATTAAAAATAACAGAAGGGGAAAATATGGACAAGGTCCTCTCGGAAGCCTGCAATCAGAAGCAAATTAGAAACAAATCTGTAAACAAACAGTCGCACACCACCTTTGACCGACAAATCCTGTCCTCTATAATCTAGAAAAACACCTTCAAACCGAGTGGAAAAAATCAGACACACTCATCTTTCTTCTGACGACAAGCTGATAACTTGTCCCAATCAACTTTCTCCGGAGGTATAAGAGAATGCATATAAGTAATGATACGGCCGGGCAAAGCAAGTATCTCCGCTCTAGGCTTATCACCTGGCTTCCGCTCCTGATCCCATGCTTTAATTTGGTCCCACACAATTCCACAACGTGATCCTGTGTGTGTACTTCTCTCCAAATACAGACCGGAACTAGTAAACCACAAAACATTTCAATATCCGCACGCGTCATTACCGTTGAAGAGGCTGCTTCAGTCAATTCCTTATAATAAGCTGTAGGATTTTTCCTAGGATCAGGTAATTGAGTCTTAAGAGACAAAACATCACTCCTTTTTCACTGAGTATAAACCCATTGTTCTTGGATACGGGCCTCTACCCTAGCCTAGTAACATGATCATGCAGATCCCTTAGCTCTGGTATCTCGGGATGGTAGCTAGGATGAACCTCCCGTATCAGAAACTGAGATACCGGGTGGGACTCGTCTCATGCAGTCTACCCCGGTAAGCAACCAACTGTGCAACATTACCAAAGACGTGAGCAGGCTCTATATCAGTAACATTTGCATGATCCCTAATATCGTATATAATCTGCGGTGCTGCACCATTAAAACACTGCGCCCAAAGACCAATCAAAGTAGCCGACATGTGTTTAAGGGCTTGCTGCTGTACAAAAGGTTCATACTCCTTCATCACACTCCACACATCTTCCACACTGTGAATGGGGTGTCCGGCCCACTGCGCAACCTGATTAGCCGCCTCGTCTTTCTCTTCATCTCCCATATCAGATCGGACTAACGTCCGACCCATATGCTCTTTACATTTCGTCCATTCTCTATCCTCAGATTCACGGACCGGTGTCCCACTACTCTGCAATGTCGGGGAATGAAACACAAGTGGGAGTGATGGCCGAGGCAGTAGGCACTAACTTCGCTGCTGGCTGTATTGCGGGTGTAATAGCTGGCGAAAGAGATGCAGAAGCAATAGGTGTTGCAGGAGTACTAACAGTCACAATTGCCACAGACGACAAGGGCAGAGAAAGAACAGGAGGTGCCGTGGCCAAGGCAGTCTGATCAACAATAACAGAAGCAGAAACAATGGCTACTGAAGAACCGGGTAGCTGAGCCTGTGAGGGAAGAGCGGAGTATATCCTCTGCGGGGCATACGGAGGTGGAGGTTGAGTATCTAACAGTTGTTCCACAAACGTATCATTTTATTCTTGGGCCACATAAGATTTGGCAATTTGCAATCGGAATCTCCTATCTTCACGTCCAATCCCCATCTCTTGTTTCTCCCTACCATGTTCCACAGCTCTCTGAGTCGATGTTTGAATTCTCCCCTTTCAGGCCTCTTTCTCTGCCTTCCTTCGTCTCTGTTTAACCTCCCTTTTTAGGTCGAGACTGGCATAGGCTGCGCACATGCGCAGTCTCGCCAGCGAGACTTAATGACACTGAGTAGCGAGGGTAAACCCCGCCCTCTTCTCCATTGGCTGGCCTCCTAAACGGCGGGCAGCCATTGGAGAAGAGGGCTCAGTGTCGTCATTCTCTCGCTGTAAGCCCCGTCCTTTTCGAATTGGGGGGCGTGTTTTTTTGTTTATTTCTCTCCTCTTTCCATTGGCTGGAATGTAAACAACAAGTCTAAAACACGCCCGTTGTTTACATTCCAGCCAGTGGAGAAGAGGGGAGAAAGAAAAACACGCCCCCAGTCTGAAAAGGACGGGGCTTAGTTCCTTCGTGTTTACCTCATCCTTGTTGCCTCCTCTCCCCCCACCCCTCTTCTCACCTCTCTCCTCCTCTCCTTTCTCCTGAGCTCTCCCGTCCCGGCCGATGCGCTCCCTGGCTGCTGCTGGACTCTGTGTGTGCCTGCCTTCCGCTGGCTCCTCCTTCCCCGGCCAAGACAGAGAAGGCTTCCCCCGCTGCCCTCGGGTGACAAACGTTCATGAATGTTTAAGCCCAGTGCTGCTAACTGCTGCAACTCATCGTCTGGAGAGTCTGGACAAGCTGGAACTGATACTGTACCCCCTCTATGGGGAATGGGAATATATTTCCAGTGGCTACACTGGTAAAAATAGAAAGTACCCTATTTGACTCGAACATTGTAAGATTTAAAGAGTGTCCCGGCCTCACCCCCGCCAGTATGGCGTCTATCCTTACAGATGTACATTTGAACAATGACTGTCACAGCCCGGGCAGTCGGCTCGCGATATGGCATTGTTTTCTTTGCTGGGGGAGAAAATGTGCAAAAGGACGAATGAATACTCCGCCATCCTAACTTCATTTTCATTCCCTCGGTCTGCAGGTGCCAAGGTCCTAAAAGGCATATTACAACCATTGCGCTTAAAAAGCCGCAAGGCTCTCCAGAGCGTGCATCTGAATCTTGCACCCCAAGCGCTCCCAAGACGGTTGGTAAGTGTTTTAGAGCGGCCGACTTTGGAGCTGGGGAACCAGGTTCGAGCCTCGGCGTCGGCTCAACATCCTGTGATTCTGGACAAATCTCTTAATCTCCCTGCGCCTACCCAAGATGAAGGTGTCCTTGTGTAACGTAACTGGTGCTCATCTAAAGAGCTCCATACCTTTTGGGTAAAGTTCGCCCTATATAAATCTGAAAAAAGAGTAAAACACTGTCAATGTTTGTCCAAATAAATTAGAACCAGCTCTGAAAACTACAGTCAGGAACAGTATGGGAAGTTTCACACGACAGCAAACTCTAAGGGATTGTATCAACGGCGCTTCTCCTCCAGAGAAAACAGTGTAATGAAGGTGAAACTTTCAAATGGGAGAAAGCAATATATATTTATGTAAATATCAAACACGGATGCTCTTTCGCGTCCACATATGACGCACCACTTGGATGCTAATGACAAGGGTAACTCGTCATGGAGTGCCCATTCATTTCAATGGAAATTACAGTAAAGTGCTACAGATAGCTTAGCATCCAAGTGGTTAAGTTATTTAATATGAAAAGGAGAGAATAGACAAATTCAAACTTTTCCCCCGAAAGTGCGCACTGTCCCCCCAAACATGAGGAATCTGGGAAGCCATTTGCACAGCTGAGGGTGAGAGGTGTGCAGTCATTATCTATTTAGAGGCTGAAATACATTGAGGCGATTTGCATGTAAACCCGGCTACGAGAACGTTCACACATGGACTGAAAACAACGCGTTGCCGAGTGGGGTTGAATGTTCTGTGAAGGGTGCTCGCCTGGTGGGTTTCCCTCTCAATGGCCCCCACTTCAGCACTCATTGTGTGCAACAGATACATCTTCATATGGAGAGCGTATGAAAACACAGACCACTTTCCTGAAAATTCTCGACTTTGCAAAACAATGCCAAGATCTTGTCATTTTGAAATGGCTGATCGAGAGCCAGGGGTTCATTTTGAGACATTTACTTTTCTATGGGATTACACTGTGCTTTCCAGGGCCCGCCCAGATCCTAACACTGAGGGTGAGGCAGGCCCAGCGAAGGTCTGGTGAAAGCTGCACAAGACAAAGCTAATGCAGTCCATTGGCAATTTCAGAAGCATTTATTCAGGGCCTATATCCAACTTTACCTATATTATCGAAAGTTAGTTCTTTATATTTTTTTGCCTCAAAGGGAATAAAACATCCTTGAAGTGTTGGGCCTAAAATACCTGAAAAATTCCTAAAAACTTCCTGCTGTTTTGTTTCGCAGCGGAAGAGGCGGTAAAACTCAATGAAAGGCACTTAGCGAGGTAGGAAGTGGAGCAGGTGATCGATTTGTGATTTAAACGAAGCCTGTTTATCCCCAAAGAAAGAAGTGCAAACACTGGGCTGTTTTGGTTTAGATGTGTGGAGGGATAAGGGGTGAAGGCCAGATTACAGACGGTGCCCCAAGATGGAGACAGCCGTGCCTCGAGGAGTAGACACACGAGACAGACGCCTTCCTGATGAACAGGCCATATCTACCTACCGTCGAGCTGTTTCTGTTCTCAAGAAGCCCAGCCCCTTTGGATGTCTCCAGAAGTCTGTGCTCTAGTGAACACAGTGCAACCAACACACGATCTGCCAGGCTCGGTGTTTTATTTTTTTAGGTCTCGGCTAGCGTAGGCTGTGTATGGGGCTCTGTGTGTGTGGGGCTCTGTGTGTGTGTGTGTGGGGCTCTGTGTGTGTGTGTGGGGCTCTGTGTGTGTGTGTGGGGCTCTGTGTGTGTGTGGGGCTCTGTGTGTGTGTGGGGCTCTGTGTGTGTGTGTGGGGCTCTGTGTGTGTGTGTGTGTGGGGCTGTGTGTGTGTGCGGCTCTGTGTGTGTGCGTGGGGCTCTGTGTGTGTGTGTTCGGGGCTCTGTGTGTGTGTGCGGGGCTCTGTGTGTGTGTGCGGGGCTCTGTGTGTGTGTGCGGGGCTCTGTGTGTGTGTGCGGGGCTCTGTGTGTGTGTGCGGGGCTCTGTGTGTGTGTGCGGGGCTCTGTGTGTGTGTGCGGGGCTCTGTGTGTGTGCGGGGCTCTGTGTGCGGGGCTCTGTGTGTGTGTGTGTGGCTCTGTGTGTGTGGCTCTGTGTGTCTGTGTGTTTGTGGCTCTGTGTGTGTGGCTCTGTGTGTCTGTGTGGGGCTCGGTCTATGTGTGTGTGTGTGGGGGGGCTCTGTGTGTGTGTGGCTCTGTGGCTCTGTCTGTGTGTGTGTGGCTCTGTCTGTGTGTGTGTGTGTGGGTCTGTGTGTCTGGGGCTGTGTGTGTGGCATTTGCGAGAAATTGAGCTATTGGCATTGTAAATGACAATGCCATTTATTTATGTTTTCAAAATCAAAACACATAAATAAAAATGTGGGCATTTACAATGCCAATAGGTCTAACTTTTGCAAATGCGAGACCGTTGCATTGTAAATGCTTGTTCTATGTTCTGAGGGAATCAAACATAGACTGCCTACTTCTTCTCGCAAATGACGACTCCTGTAAAAAGGCAATTTTCTGTTCATCAAAAGTGCCCGTCAGTGGCCACTGCAACTTGGCCTTGTCCCTTGTATATTTGTGCCAATAGCATATTAAACATAATAGGGCCAAGGTCATGCTTCACATACATATCAAAGTTCGGAGTGCCTTCTAAAGGCGACAACTGACTTTCTTCCAGTCGAGCATCAGCAGAACAGCACAAAAAACGAGAAACCAAAAGCCGGCTCATTTCAGGCATTTTCAAAAGTAAGCCAAATTTGTTGCCTGGCAAAGTGTTCACAAACACTTTGTATCCAAATTGGTCCTCAGACCATACCAAAGACAAACCAAAAGGGTACCATATCCACAAAGAACCAAAACAAACTCACCTGGTGCACACAGGTCAAACAAATTAATTCTGCAACTGCCGACTCTTCGGACCAAATGGTCAGATCCGAGGATTTTGCCGTTCAGGACCCCAGCCGGGTTGACCGCTGGGCGAATCACCGACCGGTCAGACAGACTGGGCAGCCGCGAGTTCAGGAACTCCCATGTAGGGATCCCTGGTCCGCCCGTCCGACCCCATGATAGTCCCGACCTCCCCACCTGTCCGCGGGCGAGCATGGGTCACCTGATGGAATCCCTGTTAGGGTGCCAACTGAAGGCCACCCGGGTCACTCGCGACCACCTCTCAGCCTTCCATACAAATGGTGAGTCGGTCTGACAGTAGAGAATACAAACCAAGTATATTTTATTCAGGTACATTCAAGCAGAGTCCAGTCTGACCAGCCTCCTGAGATTGATGCAGAGGGAACTGATTTCAGTAAGCATAGTGATACATTATGTACAATTCAGAACCAATAAAGACATGCCCAGACAGGAAATTTATAGTTGGAGACAGCTTGACAAAGAAGGCACAGAAGGATGAGTTTCGATCCTGAGACCGAGCACACACTATCTCTACGCCAAGGTCGTTCTGCCTGTGCTCACTGCTGGACTGGTGGGAGCAGGCCTCTATCTAGTGGGAAAGGTATGCGCTAATAAGAACAGTGTATTCATTAGTACAGCAAGGCCCAACCTTTGAGAAACGAAAACGATCACAGCTGCTTTCAGCAGAGACAAAGAGAAATTAGTTTCAATCGTAGCTCAAAATGGCGGCCAAACATAAAATGGTGCAGCGAATGCTAACTTAAAATAAATCACTGCATGAGCAACACAGCTAGAACATTTTATTCCAACACCTAGAAGATGAGAAGTAACATTTCAGTTTTTACTTATGCTTTCCATCACAGCTCCTTCCCTTCTCTTATTCCTGATACCTTTCCTCTTGTATCTGAAGCCCCACTTGCATCTAAGAAGAGGGCTATAGATTTGGTCTCTCCTTGTCCTTTGTCACAGCTCTGCCCCACTGTGGTGATGTGTTTGGGATTATATTTGTAAGTATTATGTGGTTCCAGTCTTTCAGACTCCTACCTGACTGTAACATAGGTTAGAGGAGAGCAGAACCCTCCTTTATTCTGCGAGTGTTTCCTATAGGTATTGGAGGAAGTTGAACCCCTCTCATGTCTCAGCGGTCTAAAATCACGCTGGACCCTTTGAAAGGTGGTCTCTCTAATTCTTTGGTTCAGAGTCAGACAAAACAGCTTCCAGTTGAATGGATTCGGAGGGATTTCTGACTTTCAGTTCAGTTCAAAAAACTTTATTGCGGTTGGATATAACCATAAAAGCACATTCATTCGCAAGATTTACATTATCAAAATATGACAATTTACAAGAGTATTATGCATTTGTGTTTAAAACCAATTAAGATTTCGTCATATTTAAGATTCATCGTTGTGGGAAATAATTTAAAATATACTAAAAAATGTAAGTTAATTATACCAGTTTTAAAACCGTAAAATAACCCAGAAGTATACTCATCGGTTAAGCATAGCGCAAATCATCTCCTCAAAATAATGACCGCTCCGCAACTCAGCCTTATTGTTAATAATAAATCCCTAAGCTTTTTTTAAGAGGTTCCTACGAATTACCCACATCGAGAACAGGAACTTTGCAATTGCAACCACATAGAGTGGGTCGGTGTCTGTCTGCAAGATTCTGAAAAAGTCAAGATAATTCCTAATGCCCATGTTTTTGCAGAGTTGGATAATCCATTTCTGCCTAATTCTCTTATATGCCGCACAGAAAATAACATGAACTGGAGTCTCCTCCTCCGTTAGGCATCCAGGGCAAAGACAAGTAGACCCTCCCACCCACCTACCAGTGATTGCTTGTAGTGGTAAAGTTCCATATCTAAATTGAAGATACAACTTTTTCACTAAAGTGGGTTGTATACTGTTGGACAGGCCGCATGTTCGAGCTGTCCCCCCTCCCCGCAATGGGACCAGGACCCTGGCTCTCCCTGCATCCCCAGCCAGAGTCCACAAACGACCACCCGAAGTACCCTGCAATCCCTCCACTACAAGACACCAGCTCCGGACCCAGCTGGCCCGGGTCACCATCTACCCTACGACATCGACCCGGCCGCCATCTTGGGGCACTGCAGCACGAGGCCGCGTGGCCTCAACTCGACCCTAACCCCGGGCCCGGCCGGCCCCGACATCGAGGCCCCACCATCCTCCCAGGAGGCAGAGTGACCACTTGGCGAGTCAATGGGAGAAGGAATCGTCAACGGCTCTCCTCCGCCAGGTGTCGATCACCCCAGGCCGCCTGGGCGCTGGCTCCACCCCCCTGCTGGGTGTCTGGACTCCCTCATCCCGGACCTCCCGGCCCCCAGGCGCGAGGGTCCGGACATCAAAGGGGACCAGACCTATAACTGGGGCAGGGCCAGACCAGGAAGGCAGTTGTATCCTGGAGTCGAGAGACCCGAGAAGAACTCATCCGTGACTTGGCCTGCTGGCGCTGCCGCGGCCCTCTGCCTCGTGAAACCATCGTCTTGGCCTGCTGGCGCTGCCGCGGCCCTCTGCCTCGTGAAACCATCGTCTTGGCCTGCTGGCGCTGCCGCGGCCCTCTGCCTCGTGAAACCATCGTCTTGGCCTGCTGGCGCTGCCGCGGCCCTCTGCCTCGTGAAACCATCGTCTTGGCCTGCTGGCGCTGCCGCGGCCCTCTGCTTTATGAGACTATCACCTTGGCCTGCTGGCGCTGCCGCGGCCCGATCCACAGACCCTCCAGCTCGAGGATTGTGAGCTCGCCTTTTACCACAACCTGTACCGATCCGGTACCAAGACTGTCCCGCTACCCCCTTTCCCTACAGAGACTAGAAGTGAGAGGACCCCCGGGTCCAAGTTATCCTGTATCGCTGATATCCTTGCCTTAAGAACCTTATATAAAGCCTTGAACTCGACTTGGTGTAGTGCCTGTTTGTGGGGAGGGAGGGTACTTGTCTGTACGATCGCCGGAGACGGTCCCCCTCGGGGATCTCTCCCTCGGTATCCGGCCGACCCTCAGGGTCCCCGTCTAACATTGGTGGCCAGCGACGGGATCCGAACCTACGCATAATCGTACAGAAAGTCACTCGCCCCACCACACACAACAACCATGTCAATAGAGAGCGGAACAACGGAAAAATTTCAGATGGAAAAATTGGAAGACTACAACCACCGGGAACTGAAGCAATATTGCATAGAACTTGGACTTCCAACCACAGGTCTTAGCACAAAGGAAGACTTCAAACGAGCCCTAGAAGCTTGGGCAGAAACGGGTACGGCCGTACCCCGAACACAAACAACCGAAACGAGCCCCGCACCAACTAAAGAAAGAGCGGATCTCTCCCTGGAAGAGATCCGAGAAAGAGAAAAAACCAGACTCCACGAATTAGAACTTGCCCGACTTCGCTTGGATGGGGAACTCAAGCTGGCAGAACAAAAAATAACCCTGGAACACTTACGGCTCAGGGAAGAGCGGGAAGACAAGCAAAGACAGAGGGAGCTAGAGGAAAAGAGACTAGAGTACGAACATGAGCGCAATCTCAAAGCACTGGAGATCCAGAAACAGAATAAAGACCTCGGGCTCCCCGAACGACCGACCCCGTCTGCCTCGACCGAACCCAAGGTTCACATCCCCAAAGATGTCATCCGGGAATACCACAAGAACGATGATATCCAGCAGTGGTTTAAAGCCTATGAGGTGGCAATGACCTCCCACCGGATTCCCCGAAGCGATTGGGGAGCCGGATTATGGGGGAGGTTTGTCAACGAAGGGCGGGACGCCCTGCTGCAACTCCCGGACCAGCTGATGACCTCCTACGACCACATGAAGGCCGCCCTCCTCACTCGATACGGGCTCACACCTGAGATGTACCGCCAACGGTTCCGCGACTGCAAACGGATTCCGGGTACAACTTGGGTGGAGTACGTGAACTTTTTTAGCCGAGCCTTCGAGGGGTGGATCAAGGGCAACAAAGTAACCACCTACGAACAACTCTTTGACCTTATCGTATGGGAACACCTGTCGAACAACTGCTTCGTGGAGCTCCGGCAACACCTCCTGGACAGCAAGCTAACCGACCCTCGACAACTCGCCGCCGAAGCCGATCGGTGGGAAAGCACCCGAGTTGGCCGGAGCGCACCCAGCGAAGTATCCAGATCGTATCGCCCCCGAGGGGGAGGAGGAAGTCAGGGTCGGGGGAGAGACCCCGGCCCCTCGTCACCCCCCAGAAACCCCTCGACCCCGGTTGGCCGGGGAAGCCCTGCCGTCCGGGCCGGTTTCCGGGCCAACATTACGTGCCACAGGTGCCAGCGACCCGGCCACTACGCCAGTGATCCCAACTGCCCAAAGAATCCGAACACTACTCCCCGCCAAGTTGCAGCGGCGGCCCTAGGGGAAGAAATAATCCCGGAAGACCAAGAGGAGTACGAGACCGATCCTTCTGAATGGGCACCCGCCGCCATGGCACTGGTCTGCTTAGGGGAGAGAGACATGATTCCGCGGGCCCCCCTTCCCGCCAACACACAGAAGTACGGTCAATGGGTCAACATCAATGGCCGCCGGGCGGAAGCCCTCCGCGACACCGGGGCCAGTGTAACGGCGGTCCGACGCCACCTCGTCACTCCAGACCAAATCTTGCCGAACATTCTTTGCCCTGTTCGATCAGCCGACAACTCCGAAAGCCTATGCCACATGGCCTGCGTCCCCTTCGAGTGGGGAGGAGTAACAGGGATGTTAAAAGTAACTGTCCGCGATGATGCCCCCGTGGACTGCCTCCTAGGAAACGACCTTGAAAGCTCTCCCTGGGCAGCTGTCGAACGGAGGGAGCACCTGGGGATGCTTGGCCTCCCCGAATGGGTCTGCGTCACGACCCGGTCCATGACCGCCCGCGCGGTCCCCCGCCCAGAAGAGCCCGAGTGGCCAGAACCTCCTCCCGCGCTCATCCCAGAGGAGGCCGCCCCAGAAGCCATTCCCTTGACCCAAACCGAAGAAGGACCCGACCAGCTTCGGGACGTCCCTGACCTGGCACAATGGCGGCAGGAGGGAGGCCCCACGCAGGAACAATTCCGGGCCGAGCAAAAAACCTGTCCTTCTCTCGAAGGACTCCGGCAGCAAGCCCTGGCCCAGAGCACCGGGGATACCTCGGGGGCCCACTGGATCTACTGGGACCAAGACCTGCTCTACAGCGAGCAGAAAATTGCAGAACTAGGGGCCAGTCGGGTGCTGGTGGTGCCCCTTCGCTTCCGAGACTTCCTCCTGAACTTAGCCCACGATGTCCCCCTTGCCGGACACCTGGGGCAGGATAAAACCTACGACCGCCTGGTGACCCATTTTTTCTGGCCCCACATGCGGAAGGATGTCGCCAACCACTGCAAGGCCTGCCCCACCTGCCAGGCCAGCGGAAAAAGTGGCCGAAAAATCAAAGCACCATTACAACCCTTTCCTGTCGTCACCACCCCGTTTGAACGAGTGGGAATAGACATTGTGGGGCCCCTCGACCCCCGAACAGCCCAAGGACACCGGTTCATCCTGGTCCTTGTAGACCACGCCACCCGCTATCCCGAGGCCATCCCTCTTCGGACTGTGACGGCCCCCGTGGTGGGCCGGGCCCTGATGGGGATCTTCTCCCGGGTGGGGTTCCCCCGGGAGGTCGTCAGTGACAGGGGCACGAACTTTATCTCCAGATATATGAAGTCCCTCTGGCAGCAATGCGGGGTCACCTACAAATTCACGACCCCTTATCACCCGCAAGGAAACGGACTGGTCGAGAGATTCAACCGCACCCTCAAGGGGATGATTATGGGTTTAGAAGAACCCCTTCGACGCCAGTGGGACGTACTGCTTCCATGCCTCCTGTTTGCCTATCGGGAGGTCCCGCAGAAGTCCCTCGGCTTCAGCCCCTTTGAACTACTGTACGGGCACCCCGTCCGGGGCCCCCTCAGCCTAGTCAAGGAAGGTTGGGAGCAGCCTCCCCAGAAAACTCCCCCGGACATCTACCGGTATCTCCTGGCTCTCCGCAACCAGACCCGGCGGTTCCGAGACACCGCCAAAGCCAACCTCGAGGCCAGTCAGGAGGACATGAAGAGGTGGTACGATCAGCACACGTCCTCCATTGAGTTCGAACCTGGACAACAGGTCTGGGTGATGTCCCCGGTTGAGCCCTGTGCCCTCCAAGACAGATGGTCCGGGCCCTTCAAGGTAATCGAACGCAAGGGGCCCGTCACCTATTTAATCGACATGGAGACTGCCCGGAACCCCCTACGGGTCCTCCATGCCAACAGGCTCAAACCCCATTTTGTGCGATCCGAACTCAGCCTCCTGATGGCTACCGATACTGGGACAGAAGAAGACTCCGAACCCCTTCCGGACTTACTGAGGGCCCTCGAGCAGGATGGCTCAGTGGAAGGGGTCCAGCTCTCCGAGGCCCTGTCCCCGGAGCAACGCCAAGACTGCCAAACGCTCCTGAGGCAGTTCGCCTCCCTGTTCTCCCTCACCCCCGGAGTCACCCCCTGGTGCCTCCACGATGTAGACACCGGGGACAGCCCTCCTATTCGACACCGAGCATACCGCGTACCAGACCGGGTACGAGCCTGCATCCAGACCGAGGTGTCCAAGATGCTGACCCTAGGCGTGATCGAACCCTCCGACAGTCCCTGGGCGAGCCCAGTCGTCCTGGTTCCCAAGGCAGCTGCCCCGGGCGTTGCCCCTGAGCTCCGGTTCTGCGTGGACTATCGAGGGCTGAATGCAGTTACCCGGACCGACGCTCATCCCATCCCCCGGGCAGACGAGCTAATTGACCGGATGGGGGCCGCCCGCTACCTGAGCATCTTCGACCTAACAGCGGGCTACTGGCAGATCGGCCTCACCCCTAGGGCCCAAGAACGATCCGCCTTCTCTACCCCAGACGGGCACTACCACTTTAAAGTCATGCCCTTCGGCATGAAAAACGCCCCGGCAACGTTCCAACGGCTGGTAAACCAGGTACTGGCGGGCCTGGAAGACTTCAGCGCCGCCTACCTGGACGACATTGCTGTGTACAGCCACCAGTGGACCGACCACCTCCGCCACCTGCGGGAGGTTCTACACGCCCTCCAGCAAGCCGGGCTCACCATCAAGGCCAGCAAGTGCCAAGTTGGCCAAGGGTCCGTGACCTACCTGGGACACCAAGTGGGAAGCGGGCTGGTGGCCCCTCTCCAACTCAAGATTGCTGCCATCCAGGCCTGGCAACCCCCTACGAGCCAAACGGAGGTCCGGGCCTTCCTGGGGCTCACCGGATACTACCGGCGGTTCGTGAAGGACTATGGCAGCATCGTGGGGCCCCTCACAGAGCTCACCTCCAAAAAGAGCCCCAAAACCGTCAACTGGACCCCAGACTGCCAATCAGCCTTCGAGAAGCTAAAGACCGCCATGTGCACGGCCCCCGTGCTCCAGGCTCCCGACTACAGCCGGGAATTCATTGTGCAGACGGACGCCTCCGATCATGGTGTGGGGGCCGTCCTCTCCCAACTCAACACCGAAGGGGTCGACCATCCGGTGGTCTTCATCAGCAGACGCCTCTTGCCCCGAGAACAGCGCTGGAGCACCATTGAGAGGGAGGCCTTCGCCGTAGTCTGGGCACTCAAGAAGCTCCGGCCATACCTCTTCGGCACCCACTTCCGGGTGCAAACAGACCACCGACCCCTGCAATGGCTGATGCAAATGCGGGGGGAGAACCCGAAGCTGTTGCGCTGGTCCATCTCCCTGCAGGGGATGGACTTCACGGTGGAACATCGTCCAGGCCAGGACCACGCCAACGCCGACGGCCTGTCACGCTTTTTCCGCCTCAGCGAGGAGAGTCCCCAGGAAGATGGCTGACTCTCCCCGCCTTCAGCTGGGGGGGACGCATGTTGGACAGGCCGCATGTTCGAGCTGTCCCCCCTCCCCGCAATGGGACCAGGACCCTGGCTCTCCCTGCATCCCCAGCCAGAGTCCACAAACGACCACCCGAAGTACCCTGCAATCCCTCCACTACAAGACACCAGCTCCGGACCCAGCTGGCCCGGGTCACCATCTACCCTACGACATCGACCCGGCCGCCATCTTGGGGCACTGCAGCACGAGGCCGCGTGGCCTCAACTCGACCCTAACCCCGGGCCCGGCCGGCCCCGACATCGAGGCCCCACCATCCTCCCAGGAGGCAGAGTGACCACTTGGCGAGTCAATGGGAGAAGGAATCGTCAACGGCTCTCCTCCGCCAGGTGTCGATCACCCCAGGCCGCCTGGGCGCTGGCTCCACCCCCCTGCTGGGTGTCTGGACTCCCTCATCCCGGACCTCCCGGCCCCCAGGCGCGAGGGTCCGGACATCAAAGGGGACCAGACCTATAACTGGGGCAGGGCCAGACCAGGAAGGCAGTTGTATCCTGGAGTCGAGAGACCCGAGAAGAACTCATCCGTGACTTGGCCTGCTGGCGCTGCCGCGGCCCTCTGCCTCGTGAAACCATCGTCTTGGCCTGCTGGCGCTGCCGCGGCCCTCTGCCTCGTGAAACCATCGTCTTGGCCTGCTGGCGCTGCCGCGGCCCTCTGCCTCGTGAAACCATCGTCTTGGCCTGCTGGCGCTGCCGCGGCCCTCTGCCTCGTGAAACCATCGTCTTGGCCTGCTGGCGCTGCCGCGGCCCTCTGCCTCGTGAAACCATCGTCTTGGCCTGCTGGCGCTGCCGCGGCCCTCTGCTTTATGAGACTATCACCTTGGCCTGCTGGCGCTGCCGCGGCCCGATCCACAGACCCTCCAGCTCGAGGATTGTGAGCTCGCCTTTTACCACAACCTGTACCGATCCGGTACCAAGACTGTCCCGCTACCCCCTTTCCCTACAGAGACTAGAAGTGAGAGGACCCCCGGGTCCAAGTTATCCTGTATCGCTGATATCCTTGCCTTAAGAACCTTATATAAAGCCTTGAACTCGACTTGGTGTAGTGCCTGTTTGTGGGGAGGGAGGGTACTTGTCTGTACGATCGCCGGAGACGGTCCCCCTCGGGGATCTCTCCCTCGGTATCCGGCCGACCCTCAGGGTCCCCGTCTAACATATACAATCTATAGCCTGTTCAAATTCATATTGCGATCTGGAGTCCAGAAACCTGGAAGTAAGGCTCGAGGTGTTTACAGACCGAAATACTTTCATAAGGTTATATTCTCTTATCGTGTTTGCCAAGGTTTTCTTAGGAATGGCTGGACAAGATACCTCCGGGTTAGTCCAGAGGTTCTCCATGCCAATCGCTGTGAAAGAGTGCCTTACGAATGATAGCCAAGGAATATTAACTGCCCCTAATGGTGCCAAAACCGCTCCTAAATCTTCCCTGTAGATGGCCAATTCAGGGGTGCTCCACAATCTCCGCCAATAGAGGAGTGGGCAAGAGGCAATGACATCCGCAATTGGGCAGATATTTAAATCTAACCTAAGCAGCACTAACGGTGTGTTTCTTGGCAAGGTCATGATTTTCCCGAGGAAGTCTTTTTCAGTTAATGTATGAGCATTTGAGTAGGTATGCCCCAATAGTTCTGCACCGTACAGGGATGCAGACCTAGCTCGGATTTTAAATATTTCAAGCGGTGGGCTTATAGTTTTTAAAACAGTTTTTCTGAACTTTTAAAATTCCCCCCACAGCTTATATTAGTTTTAGGTTAGCCTTAGCCTTTTGGGGACCCCACCCCATTTTGTCATTCAAGGATAACCCTAGGTAATCAAAAATGGGTACGCTTTCCAGGGGTCTACCCTCCATCTTTGGGTGTGGGCAGTTAATAGTGCTAGCATTAAAGACCATATATTTAGTCTCATTAATGTTGATCACAAGGTTCCTTTTTTTACAGAACTCGGAAAATTGGTTTAACACCCGCTGCATGCCCATAGCTGACTTTGAGAGCAGGAGGGTGTCATCCGCAAACATAAGTGCGGGAAATCTTCGAGAGGCCAGTTTTAGGGAGTCTATATCCTTAATAGCAAGTAGATCTATCAGCCCATTAAGAAAGAAGGAAAAGAGGGTAGGGGCGAGAACGCAACCCTGCCTAACCCCCTTTGCAACCGGAAACAGGTTTGGCAGGAATGGTCCACTGACGGCCCCAACTGTCAGTCAAAACAGCTTCCAGTTGGATGGATTCGGAGGGATTTCTGACTTTACAAAATGTTGGTCCTGGTTCCCTACTCTACCCAGACTCATTGCTGTACTTGCTGTGTGAACTGGGTTGGACTGTGGATTCAGACCACACAGTATTGAGAAGCCCAACACCTGTTGGGCTGCTTTCACTGCACAGACCCAAGTGAGTGCTTCCTTGATTCAATCAGCCCTTCTGTGGATAAATGGATTAGTTGGAGTTGGCTCCTAATAGATTCGGTTTCAAATATCTTGCTATAGGGATTCAAGAAACTACTATGCTCTTGGTCCTGGCAATGGTGTTTCTCATCTGTAAAATTAGAGCCCTACTCCGGAACGTGTGCTACACTTCCTACAGGGAGGAAATAACGCAGGGCTTTTTTTTATACAAGCCTCACCCACAAGGGTTACCCTTTGGGTGCATGTTTTCATTTATTTTATTTAATTTTATAAGTTTTATATAGCGCTAGCCTGACCGGAGGGTATCGGAGCGCTTCACATCAGTAACAGAGCAGAACAAAAGAGAGCAGTACATAATACAATAAAGCGAGACGTTCCGAATAAGAGTAATAATAATAATATCAATGATGAAGAGTTCAATTTGTTAACACCGCATCAGAGAGGAGTGAGGTGTCCACTTCGACTGCTCCTATCTGTTTGCTAGGGATCGATCGAGGAAAAGGATTTTGAGCTGACTTTTTAATTTAGCAGAGGTTGGAACAGTTCTGATGTGTGTGTGGGGGGGGGGGGGGGGGGGGGAATAGAGTTCCAGATGTTGGGCGCATTTCCGGGCAAAGGACCTGGCCGCGTTTTTTGTTTGTTTTCGTGATTTCAGTGGGGTGAGTAGTAGGGTGTTCGAGCTTCTGAGGTTCCTGTTCTGACCTTTTTTTTTTTAGTTTGGCCCCCAGATATTTGGGTTTGCCGGTGTATAGGGCTTTTTGGGTGAGGCAGGCTGTCCTGAAGTTCGCCTGCATTTCTATCGGTAGCCACTTGAGTTCTTTGAGTGCAGGAGAGATGTGATCAAATTTCTTTATTCCGGTGACCATTCTGGCAGCCGCGTTGAGAGTTGTTTTCAGAGGAGCAAGATGGGTTTTAGCTATTCCCAAGAGGACTGCCTTTCCATAGTCCAATCTTGACCGCACCAATGTTTGGGTGGCTTGTTTGAGATCTTTGGGCGGAATTAAAGGTTTTATTTTGTTTAGTAGCTTCAGGTTGAGGAAGGCGCTCTTAGCCGAGATCTTAATGTGTTTGGTCATGTCCAGTTTTGAGTCTAGCCTGATGCCTAATGATTTAACAGTCGGCCAGGGTGAGGTCCCCATTGTGGGTTCTCTTCTTTGTTCGATATGAGGAGTAGTTCGGTTTTGTCCGGATTCAGTTTTAAGTGGTTACGTGACAGCCAAAGTTGCACTTCCCTTAGTCATTGAGTCTTTGAATGTCTTTAGCAGAGGAGATTTCCAAGTAAATTTGAGTATCATCCCTGTTCTGCTGCGGAATGCGGTGCGCTACTACCTGGGAAATATGTGGGAGCACTCAATTGTATACATTAGATGGTTGAATACGAGTTGGTAGTTTTTTTAATGTGAATTGATAATACCTGCCTGGTATGAATGCTACGCTTTATTCAGTCCTTCAGACCTGACAGTATGGTTAAAAGGGTAGAAATGTAAAAAGGAACTCACTTCCCGGTATAATTATCGCAAAGTATAGCAACTTCATACACTCTGCATGCTCAAATGCACATTTCACCTACTTTATGCTATAGTGTGTTATACATATAAAAAGCTAAAGTCTTGCACCATAGGTCCTCCGGTGGCCAGGCGAGCCTGTAGTTACACTTGCATCAAGGTCTCTCCTCGGCTAATTAACCTGAAGCCGAGGACAGACCTTGATGATGAGTGACAATTCCTCTTATCTCCCCTCCTTACTTTGATATCATCTGTAAAACTGACACTCCTCCTTTCTAGCAAATTATGCATTGACCAAAGGGAGTCTGATTTGACCTATGAAACCTCACTAGGAGACGTGCAGCATCCATCTCCAAAACTCTGATGGACACTGATTCCAAAGCATAACTATGGGCCCAGCTAGTAAAACGTACACCAAGATTATTCATTCACTTGAGTAGTGTAACAAAATTTGAGGGACCCCCCCCCCCCCCCTCCCCTCCAATGTACATGGAGGTGGGTGCCCTAAGCTCCAGACTCAGTCAGGAGCTCTCAGCCCAGGGGCCCGTAGCCCATGCACAGCGCCGACGAAGGGCCCCATGGAGGTCGGGCCCCCTGCACTGCGGGACCCTTTGACTGATCACAGTGCCTTTGACTGATCACAGTGCCTTCTCTCCCCTTCCCCCCCTCCCCGTGCCTCGAGGCACTTACTGGTGAGTAGTGTCGATTTGCAAGACACTTGATTCATCGGTGCTTCATTCAGGCGAAATGTTTATGGTGTCATCAGGAATATAGAATTCCTGTCGTGCAATACCAGGTCACTTTGTTTGCGGTCAAGGACAAAAACTTTTTTTAAATTTTGTCCATTGGGCAAGTTAAGCCTAACCCTTTGCTGCACAAAACTCCAGGGAAAAAATATTTTGCTGAACTGTTAAACTACTTTAGATACCATTTCTTTGCGAACTCCTTTTGTAAACCTGTTCTATGCATGCCAACATTTAACAGAAGGTCAACAAAGGAGAATCCGTGTCAAACCGTGAGAAAATCTCCTGAGTGATTGCAAATCCACTTTTTTTTAAGGAGTAAATTTTTCATTTTTTACCACTGTATGAAGCGATTGTAGAGGAGTTGGTGAATACCGTAAAACACATGTTTTTAGGTGTGCACAGACTCAGAGGGCATTCCAACCCTGGCTCCACTGCTACTTGCCTTCTTTCAGTCCCTATATGTAGAGTAGCCGAAAGGTAGCAAAATTAAAGCCTTCCTAGAATTCAAACCCTGCTATAATCAAGAGCACTGAAAGTATGCAGCATGGAAGGGCCAAATTGTGCGGTAGAGTTGAGTAAATTATTCAGCACGAAAAGTCAAATTATGCAGTGTAATGCGGCACATTTAGTGATGGTATTCGTTATTTTGTCATTATTACACTTGTAAACACTATCTGGGCATTGGTTGCACCTCGTTAGTACCAGTCTAACACCTAAATTTAGCAATAAGAAATGGAAAGGTGATCAGTCAAGGTTTGCAAAGGGCCTTCCACTGCAACACGTGTTTCTGCATTTTTAGTTACTTTTGAACCATTTGAGTTTTAAACAAAGGTGCTGATTCTTAGGAGGCGATGTACTTGTTCTCCAATTGGAAAGGACTGATTCTGCAGCCGTGTACTATTTTGACTCTTAGTTAATAGTATTGCTTTCTCTTTTCAGTGTAACCGTGTTCCTGATGAGCGCCGATACTCTTTACCACTGAAGAGCATCTACATGCGACAGCTAGATCAGATGGTGGGTGTCATTTAGACAATGTTCTCCCTCCCGAAATCATCAAGAAGGATTGATGCAATTCCAGAGGAACTCATGTTGAGCTCTACAGAGAATGCAAAGCTACCTCTCAAACTGCTTCCTAGGAAAACATGAGCTGGTCCTGTGATTCACGGCTTCCATTGAAGGCTTGAACATCTTCGACTCCAAGATTTTGTAGAGAAAGCTACAACTGTATGTTTGACATTCACATGGACAATCCAAGCGTTCTCACTTTAGGTCTTCCAGGTAATAATGGTGTCTATCTGACAGCACAGCTCTATGGCAAATTTCCACATGACCGGATGTGGACCCACAGTGTGGCTATGGGGAAAAGAGGGAGGATGAATTCATGGCAGAGCCAGCACCCATATTCGAGTGACATCCGTCTATTCTTTGCTTAACATTTGACGAGTGTATATTTTCAAGCCTGTTTTCTTGGACACAGTATGATGCATTTGTTTTTTTTTTTGTACTCTTTCTCAGGTAGATGCTAACTTTGTGGTGCTGAGATTTTGATTTTACTCACAGACAGTAGAAAACCGGAAGTGGACATTTCTCTTACCCCCTAAGTAGTAGTGTCTAGTCCTTTGAGCCATTTCTGGTAACTCGAATTTGGGTTTCTTTTATACAGTAACTTCTGTCAGATTGTCCGCTACTCGTCCTCATGCCACTTTTCGAGGACACAGATATCTTACAATGTTGCTCAGGTTTCCATCCAGAAGTTGGACAAAGGGAAAGTCTGTTTTGTTTATTTATTTTTTAAACAGTGAGTGTCATGGAGGTGTTGGAAATCCTGGTTCATTTTAATCATGTATTTGAAGGTTACATTCCTCCATGGCAGATCTAATTATGACTTAACCTGGAGTTTCACTTATTCACGTTTTTCCAATGTTTTTATATTGTATTCTACTGGAGCCTGGGGATGGGCACAGGAAACTGCATCTTGTCTTCAGAACCGGTGTGGACATAGACACAGCCTAGTGCCAGGACCATCGGCAGCTGACCTTTTTACAGTTGCACATCACATGTGGTAGCCAGTATACTACTTTTTCTGCTTTACGTGCACCCCATCCTGTAATCAGACACTGCTGTCCACCTACTGCTGTAGAAATCCTATTTGTATTGGCACAAAGCTCACAAAGTTGGATTTTATTTTGTCAACAATGTTGGCTTTGCCCAACATTTTACAGTATTCCTACTTTAGTTCAATTTTCCGGAGTGAAAAACCTGAAGAAAATGCTCAAGTATTGTTTGAGATAATCCTGGTTGTATTTCACCCATGTCCATCCTCCACCCACCCACTCCTGCCACAATTTGATGCTTTGCATCCCCTAACTGTACATTGATGCTCCTTTGTACAGTGTGTGCCATACTCTAGTGTTACTACCTTGGTATTTGTAATTCAGTGTGCTCCTTGATTCCCGCTACCACACATCTGATGACCCTCTTCGTTTTCCTCAGCAGTCTTGCTCAGAAATCCTTGTTTCTTGCCTTGCTAGGTTTCTAGGCTTACTCTGTGTGTGTGTGTGACGTTCTGAACAAGCTTGAGGGTTCTTTGGCGACTTGTGCTTTGGGGACTGTGGGCTGGTGGATATTCTGGTTGAAAGAGCTGCAGTTTGGTGGGAAAAGGAAGGAAGCGTGCATTGCATCCGCTACGGAGCTATATGCTGATGCATGTCAGATGTTTATCCTCTGCTCCTTTCCTGGGTATTTTGTGCACAGGGACACATGCAAGTGGATTCAAGCTGAGGGAATATTCACCATTACAGGCAGTGTGCAACCGAAGTTTATCACCAAGTGCCTTTTTTTATTTTTTATAGATGTGTGCAGTATTTCTCATTTGAAGATTTTCAGAAGTCTACCTGAAGTATTTGCTTTGTGTAAGTTGTTCTACATGGACTTATAGGTGGAAGAGAGGGTATCCTGTGCACTGCACGTTGGATAATTGTTTGAGGGAAACTAGGTTTGGTGCACTCTGTGTAGCCTCAATCCTAGTTTTGAGGACTTGCCATAACCAAGTGGTGTATGCACTCGAAGCTGAGTATGCACCGGTATGAAGGCATCGTTTAAGGAAAACTGGACAGATATTTGTTTTGAATGACCTCGTCTACAGTAATGCTCGGAAAAGATTGCCAAAAAAAAAGTATAAATGGAGCAGTATGATCTGATGTATTCTTAAAAATGTGCCTGTGCTTAAACTTAAACTGCGGTCCGTGCCTTATGTACATCCTGCGAGTCTGTTTCAGGTCATGAATGGATCTAGTTAACGTTTTATGCAGGGCATTTTCTTCTATAACATTGACATCTCCAATTGCTCCATTACAAAATCACATGATTGTGAAAACTCATTGGAAAAAGACCTGCAGGCTCCCAAAAGTTGCCTTTACCAGTGTTGGGGAAGAACAAATCTTTTATAACTTGTTTTGATAGTTGAAATAATTTTGTTCATCATGGAGCGATCTATTGCAAGTGTAGGATAAGGTATGCAACTTTTAATAATGTGTGTACTGAACTATTATTTTTGATTTATGCTGTGAACATCACATGTACAGTTCTGGGCTTTTGAGCAAGGCAGTCTGCTGTCCACCTAAACCTGATTAGCTTATTTATAATATCCTTTATTGTCCATTACTGGTCTTACCTCTGCCTTCAAATTCTCCTCCAACATGACAGGTCAAAAATAAGTAGCGGTGGGGTCAGAAAATGTACCAATACAGCATTATTAATGAAATCCATGTAGAACTTTTTTTTTTTATATATGGAGCATTGAGGAAAGACTTGTATAGTGTGCAATGCTGGCCGTCATTCCCTCACACCCCACCTCTTAAGCAGAGACACCTGTGTGGTGTACTATTTTGCACTGTACTCCCTTTTACACTTAATGTGAAAGTAGCAGAACTTAGACGTAAGCTATTCCCGAATACCGAACAGTTGCAATCCTTACTAGTTTACTCGCTACTAATTATTTTAAAAAGGTGCTTTGCAGAAGTATTGCCTTCAACATTATCACCCTTTCTATGAAAACATCCTAGACTGGTTCATACATCTTAACACCTTCAGCGCGGCGCGAATTTTCGCGCTGTGCTGAAGGTTCTAATGAGCCAACGGGCTCATGACGGAACGGTTCCGTCATGAGCACAGCTCAACCGACGCTCATGACGGAACCGTTCCGTCATGAGCATCGAAGGGGTTAAAATGGTAATTAACAGCCGTAGAGTTGAGATGTCTGCTCTGTGGATAAGTTAATCCTGTGTGCTTGCAGAGTTCACAGATCTGTTAAAGTTCACAACTATCTGTTTAGTTTTTCAGCTACAAAGAAACGTAAGCAAATGTTTACTATTTAAACGTTTACCATGTAACATTTCTAAGAGGGAGGAGAGGTAGTTTACTATGTGGGCTGCAGAATTAGGAGACCACATTTTAATCCTAGTTTAAGGTTTTTACTACATTTTCTGACCCTATTTTCAGTGCTTAAGTTCCTGTTTGTCACAAAGCGCAGCCATCAAAAACACTATCTCCAGTACTATGTGCCATTTGAAAATGTGAACAATGGTGATTGGCCATTCTCAGGCCCTTGGCTTTGCATCGTCAAGAACATAAGAGGTGTTGCTGGGCAAGCTTGACAATAAGCAGGAATGAGATTGTTCACCTACCAGGGCATCCAATTGTGACTGTGCCAAAAAGATGCAGACGATCAAATGTCTTGTATTAAATGTTAGTTTTTCTTTTAAGTTGCAACGTTTACTGGCTCGATTGAAACAACTGTTGTAGCTCTACCTTCAGGCGTTGAAATTGACTTGTTTTTGGTCTTGTTAACTGGTGAAATGATTGAGTTTATCCCGATGTCATATGAAAGGTTTCTTTTGTGGAAGTTCTGTGGAGATGTTTCAAACTGCACATATTAGGAAGCATCCTGCCATACACATCTTATAAGAAGCAAATTGCCACAAATGTCTAAGCGTTCAGAATACGGTGTCCTTGCAAAGCCTATAAAAATGAGGGATTTGAAGATTATTTTTCTTGTTCCAGATTTAATTTAGCTCATCTCTTGGAATTGGTTGGGTTGCCCGATGAAGAGGTGCATTTGAATTAGATTATTCCTGATAGACGGTCTGAAAAATTAACCTCAGTCTTTTTCATGAGCTCTTTCTCTGCTGGTTGTGAGCATGCCCTTCCATGTCCTCATATTATCTTTTCTATTTTCTATTTGCGAAATGGCAGGATAACTGTGAGATGATCAGAATTCCATTCAGTCTCTTCCTTCACTTCAAATGTCCCCAACCCATCTCTGATGACGTCTGCCTCACTTTGTTTATAACTAGATGTTTTGTGTAATTCCTATTTCTGACTTGCATCACAGTCAGCTCCCCTTATTTTTTTCAGTGCTTAATGTACTTGGGGCATGTTTTAAAGTTTTGTGGGGCTGGTGCCCTACTGTAAACAGTTGGATCTCCTGCTCGCTCTGACAAACATGCGGTTCTTCTGGATGTTGGGAAATCACAAATCTTACAATGGTGGAGCCTCAGCAGACTTCACTTTTGTAAACTTTTGACCTGAAAGCTGTTGGTCTGGCATGTCATAGTGACAGTTGCAGTGCACAAATTAGGGCGAGCGATCTTCACTAGATTAACCCTGCCGGGCAGATAAATCAAACACTGGCCTCTGCATGCCACAGCAATTTTTTTTTCCCACAAAACGACCCTCTATAAGAGATTTGTTTCATGAAAATGAAAATTTGTCAAGTGAGTGCCGGATATATATGGTGCCCGCTCCAAAAAATGAATTGCCTTCAGTAGAGCGAATACCTGACCGCTCCCCAGGTGGAATAAAGCGTCCCCAATTGAGGATCTCATTTTAGGGTAGGTAGTCCTCTGCCAGGGGAGTGTAGGCCATGTCTCTTGCTGACCTATCAGGCAGTTCTCCAAGGTCTAACGGACCCCATTAGTCTTTAAAAAGAATAATGCAGAAACAAATTCTCAGGTCATTTCACTGCCCCTTTTCATCAGGATTCAAAAGATTTATATGGGCTTTTCCACCTTTGAACATATTTTTTAAGGAATGTATTAATCAGTTGTCTTATTGACACCCTTAATTTCTCTAGTGTTCTAAAGCCCATGTTACTTTGAATAAGAATTATACATATACCCTTATGTGTGTAATAAGATGCATCTTAACTGAAGGAGGATTCTGGAAGGAATATGATGTAAATCAGTTATAGTAAATATTCACTGTCATTGAATTTGCTCATAAAAAAGATGTGAACAGGGTTCTATTGTAGTGGTCCACAGGGTTGTTTGTCAAGGGTGGGCCTGTCTTTTGAATTCTTTGTTTCCACAAAATTGTCTAATTATGTAATTTCTTGAACTGCTTTCCTGCTGTTCTTATCTCGTGTGTCGATAAGGATGAGTGGTCTTATGCTAAATATTGGTGCCCTGGATGAGTTATTCCATGTCTCCAAGAACTCTTCTTTTCTGTTTAGCAGTTGAATTTGTTGGTGCCTAGTTGACTACTATAGTAGGTCGTCCCTAGCCAATTCACTAGTCCCCTGACTTCTCATTGATTTGGAGTATTTGAGCTGAGATTCAAAAAATCTTGAAGACACCCCTTACTAAGTTGCTTATTATGTTATGTCTAAGTAGGCGCTTGCCCGTGTCCAGAGATGAACATTTTGAGGAATGTTTAATGAATATGTGCATTACAGCCATAAATTGTCAAGGAGAAATGAGTCCTGATTTTTTTTTTATAGTGTTCTTGAAGGCTGTAGGCTATTTGTTGCTGTTTTTCCCCAGAAGTATCGTTTTTTTTAGGGGGAGGGGGGAATTGGAGGGCTGGTTTTGTACCAGGAAATGCTGCATAATTTACGTATCAACACATGATCAAGACATGCTAATCTGCAGCCTGTTAAAGTTCTTTATTCAATGTGCAATATTGAAACGAGGTTTAAAGCCATATATTTTTTAACACTTTTTTTTCCCTTCTTATTTACATGTCTCTCACTCAAGGTCCACAGCTAGTGGGTGAGCACAGCTCGATCAGTGGGTGTAAGGACACTGTCTCCATTCTCACAACAGCACTTGCCTGAACTGCTTAATGTATTGGTTGCATATACGTGCCATTGTAGATGCTCCTCAAAACCAGTGTAGCCCATAGTTGGACTCTAGCTAATTTTGTTCTGTTTGAGTGTGGAGACATTGTCGTGCCAGGTTGTTTTTATGCACCCAGAGTTGTACTAACTGAATGATATTTGTATTGTTTCTTGGTGTCCATGATATTGCACTCTTCTACTTAAGTTTGTGAAAGCCAAATTGAGTGAGATAGATGGATGTGGTTTACAAAAACAGATACTAAAATCCTGTGTTTTAATCATTGTTTGTGAGAATTTCATTCAATTTATAAGAGGGCCAAATGTCTTTTTATAACTGTTTGGCAAATGTCTTTCAGAAATTTTAGTTTTTTAAATAATTTCTATTAAAATTGATCTGCATTTTGCCTTTGTGTTTTATTTAAACCAGCACTCTACATTTGATGGCTAAAATATCTTATGTTTCTGCAGCTCTGGAAAAGCTACCTTGTTTGAATGTGTGAGAAAAAAGACTTGATTCCACTTAAGGTTACAGTAATATAACCTTTGCTCAATGAAACATGCCCATGCCTATGTACACCAATTCTACCTCAACACATGAAAGGTTTCTCTGGATCCTGTACCAGTTCATTGATGTCATTCCCGATTTCCAGTGCAGGAGTTTTTGGAGAAAGATACCTACACTGGTTTTAGGGTTCCAAATAGCCTCTGCTTTGTAATGGATATCTGTATCTCAGTAGAAATGTAAGATGTGGTTGTCTTAATGTGGTGAATTCTACTCTATGCATTCCTCTGGTAATACCATTTGGCTTCCCAGGAGCACAGTGCGGGTCAATGTAGTGCACAACTTGGTAGAATGTGGCGGAACAAAGATACAAGGATGAAATATGTGTTCTGATAGACTCCGAACTGCAGATTCCTCTCCATCTGAATATCCCCAGACATCAGACGGAATTCATAAACGTTGGTATCAATTCTCTTTGCTTTGGTAGGTGGTGTTATGTGGCTCCGGAACAGATACGCCCCACCCTGTATAACGTGTTGGGTCCCTTTACAGTGACTATTTTTGGACAGTCCCAATGCAACGAAATATCCCATCAGATCTGGTCTGAATGCAACCAACTGTCTGTATTGGGCATTTCACACCATTGTGGTGCTAAGACAACATGCCTGAATGTGCTTCACAAGCTTTTCTTCACGTGTCAAACATTCCCTAATTGATATGCCAGTCACCGGTTCTCGCCAGTTTGGAGCAAAGGCAGAATTCGCCTTAGAGCTCTGCCTGTCTGCCTGTTCCACAGAACATATGCCCCTTTAAAGGCTTCTGGCCAGGTTACCTGCATAGGCGCCAATGCAGGCCTCAGCTGCAGCAACAGCAAGCCTCCCAAACCTTTTGCTTTAGAGGCAGAGTAGCAGGCTGCCAACGTCCAGGCCCCCAGGGACAATGCTCCACCCAGCACCCCCCTCTCCATCCCCTGTTTTCCACAGCCGCTGCAAAATGTGCTTTAATTTGCTGGTCGTCCAGTAGGAATTAGTCATCATTCACCTGCCTGAGAGGAGGAGCATCACTTTAGACCAATGGGTCCTTCAGATCGTGAAAAATGGCTATTTCATATCCTTTCTATCTGCCTCCTCAGACATGCCAGTCACACCGCAATACCTCCCCAAGGACCACTTGCCCGTTCTCCAAGGAGATGTTTTGCCTGTCTTGGCCAAGGGAGCAGTACAGAATTTGCAGTCATTAGAAATTGGGATAAGTTGCTACTCCGGTTATTATCTTTTGCCCAAAAAATATAGAGGCCTCTGTCCCATCCTAGATCTTCACTCTCTGAACTTCTTCCATCAGAAATACCAGTTCAAAATGCTCACCCTGGCCCAAGGTATGCCTGCCCTGGATCCAGGAGACTGGATGGTGATGCTTGATTTGCAGGACACCAGTTTCCACATACTCATGCAGGAGTCCAGCAGACTATCTGCGACTTCAGGTAGGTCACAAGAACTTTCACTTCTCTGTGCTCCCATTTGGCCTGACCAGTGCACTTTGGATATTCCCAAAAGTGAATGTGAAAGTTACATTTCACCTGCAGGGGTCGGGTATACCAGTCTTCCTATGCCTCGATGACTCATTGCTGACAATGGACTCACCTCAACTAGTCGTAAACCACTTCCAGTCAATGGCCGACCTGTTTTTGCTGAACGCTGGAAGAAAATTGATCTTTGCTGGCCTTACCAAAACATACAACCCCTCAATGTTTAGTTATCAGATTTTTTCCTGTTCTGTTTGTCTTTGGCCTGTCAAGCCCTTGCTGTGGCTACTGTTAGAATTTACCTCTATGCAGTGCTTGGTTTGTAAAAGAGAGAGTGCAGGTGCCCGCACCTCTGTTCAGAAGCCAGTGGCCATGCAATTAAACGTTGGTGCACTTAATATCAAGGCTGGTAGTCTTTAATCCACCAATTTATACCAGACACGTCCTGCCCCATTTTTGGGTCTTACTGCCTCCTGCTTTCTTCCTTCATGATGGTTTTACCGTATTGCTCTTCCTTTGTTGTTGTGATCTGTGCGTTTCCCCCTGTTGTTCGCGGCCAATATCTGATCTGGGGGAATACTCGCCGGTCCCCAAAAATAAGTGCAGGTGGCCGTCATAGGCTACACCGGCTCAAATTAAGCACTGCCTCTCAGCCCTTTTGTCATTTTTGTTTTCTCGACCAACTATCCCTCTTCAAGTCACCCGTTGTGAGGTGTATTTTTTTGGGAGAGGCTGGTCTATATGTTCTTGCAAACTCCATTTCTCATCTGCAGTAGGTCATTAGCTTGGTACTCACGTACTTGATGGTCACTGCTTTTGAACCCATGCACAGTTTCTCTTTGGCTATTATCCATCACAGCAGTTTTCCCTCATCGCCATAACATTGGCCAGGCAAGTGAAAGAACTGCAAGTGTTGTCTGTAGTGCTACCATTCTCTTAGTTCTTTCCAGACAAACGGGTCCTCCGGACAAAAGTAGCATTCCTGCCCAAGGTAGTCACACCTATTCACATGGGCAATCCATCAATCTGCCAGCTTTCTATATGCACTGACTCATCACTTTCAAGAAGGAAGAACCCCTCCAACGTATTGACCCGAAAACAGCCCTTCGCTTATGCATCGATTGAGGTATTTGGGTCCGTTGTTGTGTAGGCATTTGTAGGCGTGAGTGAGGATTTTGAAGGTGACACTTTTCTCCACGGGGAGCCAGTGGAGCTTTCACAGGTGTTGGCTGATGTGTTCGTGCCGGGGGATGCAGAGGACGAGTCTGGCGGCAGTGTTCTATATAGTCTGGAGTTTGCAGAGTAGGGATTTGTTGATGCCGGCATAGAGGGTGTTTCCATTGTCTAGTCTACTTGTGATGAGTGTGTGGGTGACCATCTTCCTTGACTCAGGGGGGATCCATTTGAAGGTCTTGCGGAGTATGCAGAGGGTGTTGAAGCAGCTAGTTGTGACAGCGTTGACTTGTCGGTTCATGGTGAGTGCTGAGTCAAGTATGATGCCAAGGTTCTTGGCGTGGTCTGAGGGGGTCGGCGGACTTCCGAGGGAGGTTGGCCACCCGGTGTTGTCCCATGCTGACTAGGTAGTTCCAAGGATGAGGACTTCTGTCTTCTCGGGGTTGAGTTTAAGGCAGCTGTTGGTCATCCAGACTGTTACGTCTTGCATTCCTTTCTGGAAATTGAGTTTGGTGGTGATGTAGTCTCGGGTGAGAGAGAGAGGATAAGCTGGGTGTCGTCGGCGTAGGATACGATGTTGAGGCCGGATTGTCGGACGATGGCTGCGAGGGGGGCTATGTAGATGTTGAAGAGGGTTGGGCTCCGTGATGACCCCTGGGGGTCAGATGCAGCAATCTTCAGAAAATATCCTGCGGGCTACCTGGATTGCCAACATCAGAAGTTTATATGTCAATGTCACCTGATTAATTGGAACTGGAAGGTCTTCTATGGTAACCTGTGTCAACTGGTGCTCATGACTTTTCAAACTGAGAGTGTTCAAGCTAACTATTAACTCGATCTGCAGGAATGGGGCTGCCGGCCCTAATGGTATCCTGCCCACTCTTATTTTTAAAAAGCAGCATCACAATGGGTTAATATTTTATCAGCTCTGTATAGCTCTTGTTTAATATATCAAGCAATTCCAGATAACTGGCGGGATACTTGGTGGTCCCCAGTCACAAAAAAAGGTTCCAATAAAGTGCTACAAAATTTTAGGCTAATTGCTTTTGTAGAGTTTGATAGAAAAGTCTACGTGAAACTCCTTCTTAAAGAACTGTAGAGATGGGCAACTGAACAAAATCGTACGACTTTTTTCCCACACTGGATTTGAGAACGGCTGCAGTATAGACGACAACTGGCTATCTCTGGCCATGCTTGTTGAGGACACTGTGAAGGCAAAGGGCAAACAGCTGTTTGCAGCTGCCTTCATAGATTTTACAACAGCACTTGATAATCTCCATAGATGCAAATTATGGGCAGAAGTTGCAAAACGTAGCATCCCTCCACAATTCTTCAGCGCAATTATACAAACACTT
Organism: Lissotriton helveticus; assembly: GCF_964261635.1. Taxonomy (NCBI): domain Eukaryota; kingdom Metazoa; phylum Chordata; class Amphibia; order Caudata; family Salamandridae; genus Lissotriton; species Lissotriton helveticus. The sequence continues at coordinate 1,197,279,115 of NC_136070.1, forward strand.
GGGTAATTACCCAATTAACCTCTAAGTTATCATGTGGCAAAAATAAGGGTTGAAGCAAGGTTACATATTATCTCCTCTTTTTTTAACCTTTATCTAGCTGATGTGACAGACACCTTCAGTTCTCCAAGAGTGTGCCCACCGAAGCTGGCAGATTGAAAGATAAACATATTTCAGCATGCCGCTGGCACCATACTGTTGCATCAAAACTCAATAGGGCTCTAAAGACAACTAAGTTAGTTAGTTGTATACTATAAAAGTAATAACATTAAAATCAATACAGCTAAAAGTAACATTATTATTTTTAGACAAAAGCTTAAAAAAAAAACAAAAGACGAAGGGCAGATGGCTAATCGATGACCAGCAAATCGAAAGAGTCGCGGGCCCGAGCAGGAGCTCTTAGGCCAGGTGCCCACCGCTCGTGCCCAGTGCCAGTGGGGCCCCCTGGAACTATTCCCACGCACTGCGAAGGCTATTGTTACGTCACTGCGTCGCCTAAGGATGCTGCTCTCTCTGAACACTATACCTATGTGCCTATTACAGAACAAAACCGGCCCAGACATCAGGGTTGGATTGGGATCCAAAATCAGTCCGGGCACACCAAAAAAAAGTGGCCCACATTTGCATATTGCCTTTCTGCAAAACACTGCTTCAGCTAAGTTGTATGAAAAGAAAGGAGGTGGGGCACTTAGATTAAATAAAAATGCACAGATTAGTTCACACTGCTGAGCCACACTTGAATGCAAGTGAGGCCACTTCTACTCAGGCCCCCTTCCCCTGCTCAATCAGCATACATTAACACCTTGGCCGCGGCTGGAATTCCGCGCCGGTGCTGGACATTCCGATCGCGGGCGTGGTCATGACGGCTCCCGACCGTCATCAGCACACGCCCACCGTGACTCATGACGGCCAGGAGCCGTCATCAGCACCGATGGGGTTAATGGGCAGGCCCAGCGAGAGAAAGGGAGTGATACCTCCGCCCATCTGCCGTTAGAAAGACCACTCAGGCAACCACTGGGCCGCTGGTGGTACCCTAACAGCACAGACAGCCCCCAGGTTGCCCAAAAAAGCAGCCCACAGCTAGGACTCGGCTACGGGCCCTTCGGCCATTTCCCGAGTGCCCGCGTTGCCAATCCAACCCTGCCAGACATAACTAAAATCTAAAGTTATTGAATGCAAACTCATGCAGGTGCTAATTTACTCAATGGTTGCGCTTAGACACACATTGGCCGACTCACTAGTTAAAATTCAGTGCAACAATTTTCGCGCCATATTCCGATTGCCGGAAGCAAGCTCCACTATACTAGAGTTCAACCTGATGCGATGCAAATTGATGCTTCAATATAGATTTCGTTCTTGTTGTAATATCTTCAAAGGGCCCGCTTCAGCACCTTCCAGAATATTTTATGGACTGCATTAACCAAAGGAAACTCATCGTGAAATGATAATTAGAACTGTCCATTAGGGATTTTGTACGCTAAAGAGCTTTGGAATAAACCCGTGTAAGTTTACTTCTAAACTGCTGAATAAGCAAGGCAGGCTGATATCCGCCCAACAGGATACCCACGATGTAAACCGAAAATCCCATTCTAATCCAGCACTTGCACTTTATAATTGTATATTTTAATATTAATTTTCGTCTGTTGCTTTTTTAGATGGGTTTTAAATGTTTGTAATAATTTTAACTAATCATGCAATAAACCTTACATAGTTCATACTTCTGTGAAGTACAAACAATTTGGCAAGCCTGAGTGCATGGGGCCGTCATTGGACTCCCTTAGTCACTGCTGCTGGTTACACCGGCACCTGGGGAAAAGTTCATATGTACAATCTACCAAGAGATCTGGGTCCATCAGAAGCAATGAGATCTTAAAACCTGTCCTATTAGCTTTGCCACTGATTTGAGAAAAAAAAAAGCAAAAATATTGCTTTCTGTGTAGAATAAGTACAGAAGCAAAGGAACTGAATTTGACAAACAGCATACTCGAGTTTATTTTTATGATTTAAAATAATTTCAAGTGCATTCTAATTGAAACACTTCCTGGTAGATGGAATGATACGTTGCCAGTTCAAAGCACGAGGGGAGAGAGTGATACTCCTCTAGGTGGAACCCAACCAAAGCCCACCCTAGGCATATTTTTAACAACTGCTGAAAATATGTCATCCAAACAACTGAGCTGGCAACTAAGACCTAAGAAAGGTAAGTTTACCTTACATAGATAGGACATTATTATGAAAAATTTAGAAAAGTCATGCACTAATATTTGGTGTATTTTGTCATTCACAAATTTACTACTTTGGGCATCATTTAGAATATGTGGGAAGCTTTAAAAGCTGGTGTAATGTTTGGAAAGTGATTTTCAGTGCATTTAACGCTATTTCTTCATTTAGAAAAAGTTACTGCGTTACGTGTCCATTAGTAGCACAGTGCAGGCAAGGAGCTGTTGCAAATTTTAATTTAATAATTACAGAAAAGGTGATAAAAGGTGTGCTTGCACATTTTTCTGTAAGTTTGTCGTAATGTGACAACTAGTTGTGGTAACAGTATTACTGAATTGTGGTATAGCAGAAACACATCCAACATTCTGTGCATGACTCCATCACTGGGGTGGTGCTCACTTCTCCCAAATGTAGTACAGCACCACTGTACATAAACAGCAGAATGCAGTTCCGAAAGAGCTTCCACGGATGCCCTATAAGCATTCTCCTAACTACGCTTTTCCATGTAGCTCGACGCCACTAAGGACTTTATAGCAAAATCGCTTACATCACCCGGTAGCTCATTGCCAGAGTTCTCGATACCAGGGGCATTGATAACTGCAGGAAGGGAGGTGGTCCGAGAAATGGTAGGAATCACAAATGGGAGCACATGGATAGCCTTAGAAGTAATCAATTACCAGAAGAATCAGCAATTTGATTACCAGTTCTTCCCAGTATTACACCCTTAGGCTCCCCCCCCTGCTTTTAGCAGGCAGAGTCCCTGAGTGAGTGCTAAGGGGGGTTGTGAGGACTTTGTAGTGTAGTGCAAGAGCATAATTATGAGGTAATAATGGGCTTTTAAACCCTCCCACGCTGGTGACGGAACCGCCCCGTCACGCCCCTCGGGTGGGCTGTGCTGGTGACGAAGCGGTTCCGTCACCGCCCGCTCGCCGCGCCTGCGCGGTGCTGTTTTCGCGCCTGCGTGGCGCGTTCTATTGAGCGGGCGGGGCCGTGACGGAACCGCTCCATCACAAACACAGCCCACCCGAGGGGTGTGACTGAGCGGTTCCGTCACCAGCATCTGAGCACCGCGCGGCCCCCCCCGCCCCTTAGCGCTGCGGCGGAATTGCCGCCGCAGTGAAAGGGTTAAGGTTATGGGATGGGTGGGGTTAAGGGGTAGTAATGAGTTCTAGGCTACAGTGAAGGGTAGCATTAAGGGGTAGTAAGGGTGTTTTTGTGGTTCAGGGATCGGTGTCGTTTAGTGGTAGTAAGAGTTTTTTAGGGTTCACAAATAGGTTGCATTAAGCCGTAGTAAGGATGTTTTTATGGTTTAGGAATGGGTGTGATTTAGTGATAGTAAGAGTTTTTTAGGATTGATAGCTAGGTTGCTTTAAGGGCTAGTTGAGGGTTTTTAGGGTTCGGGATGGGTAGCCTCTAGCGGTAGTAAAGGTTTTGTAAGATACAGGCAAGGGTAGTGTTAAGGGGTTTGTAGAGCACAGGGAAGGGTAGCATTAAGGGATATTCCAGGGTCCGGAAAGAATAGCATTAAGAGGTAGTAAGGAGATTTTTTAGTTTTCAGGAAGGTGGTGCCAAAGGGTAGTAAGGGTCTTTATGGGTCTGGGATGCGTAGCGTTAAGGAAACATATGGGTTTTTCAAGGTTCTGAGAAAGTAGTGCCTAGGGGTAACAAGTGTTTTTAGGGTTCAGTGATGTGTAATGAATGTGTTAAGAAGGAATAAGGGTTTTTTAGGATTCCGGGATAGTAGCTTTTCCAGTTCAGTAAAGGGTAGTGTTAAGGGATAATAGGGGTTTTTAGGGTTCAGGAACTGGTAGCATTAAGGGGCTATTCAGGGTTAATGTGAGGGTAGTGTTAAGGGACAGTTAGTTATTTAAGGTTCAGGGATGAGTTGAATTAAGGGGTACTATGGCTTTTTAGAATTCATGGAAGGGTAGCGTTCAGCAGAAGTTTGGGTTGTTGGGTTCAGTGGGGGGGGGTAGAATTAAAGGACAGTAAGCAGTATATAGGAGTAGTAATAGTTTGTACGGCTCAGGGAAGGGTAGTGTTAAACAAAATATTTTTTTAGGATTCAAATAAGGGTAGCATTAAGGGATAGGGAAAAGGTTTTCCGGTTTAGAGGAGGATAGTGTTAAAGAATAGAAAAGAGGTTTCTGGATTCAGGCAAGCGTAGAATTATGGGGTAGTGTGAGTTTTTTGGGGTTACCGGTATATCATTAAGGGGCGTTTTGGGTTTGGGAAGTGTTAAGTGCTAGTAAGGATTTTTTAAGGTTCAGTGAAGGGTAGTATTAAGGGATACTAAAGATTTTTTTAGTGTTAAGTGATGGGTAGTATAAAGGAGTAGTAAGGGTCTTTATGATTCAGAGATGGGTAGTTCTAAGGGATAGTACAGATTTTTAGAGTTCAGGGAAGGGCAGTACTATGGGGTAGTGCATTTTTTTTTAAAGCTTCAGGGATGGGTATCGTTAATAGGCAGTAAGGTTTTTATGGTCCAGGAAAGGTTAGCTTTAAAAGACAGTGGTTCCATGGTTCAACCATGGCTAGCGTTAAGGGGGTTTTTAGGGTATAAGGAAGGTAGCATTAAGGGGTAGTTACGATTTTCAAGAGTGATGGATAAGTATCATTAAGGGATGGTAAAGAGTCCTTAGTGTTCTGGGAAGGGTAGTGTGAATAGTTTATAGGGTTCAGTAAAGGGTGGCGTTATAAGGTAGCAGGTGGTTTTAGGGTTCAGGGATAGGTAAAGTTAAGGGTAGTGTGCTTTTCTGGTTCGGGAAGGGCAGCTGTGAGGATGGTAAGACGTTTAGATTTCAGTGAAGGGGCAGCATTAAAGGATAGTAGGTTTGTAGGGTTTATGGCTGGGTAGCATTAAAAAGTAGTAGGGAATTTTAGGGTTTAAGTAGGGTGTCATTAAGGGATAGTAATAGATTTGAAGATACAGGGATCGGAACTGTTAAGGAATAATAAAGGGTTGTAGTGCTCATGGAAGGCTAATGTCAAGCAGTAGAAACAGTTTTTAGTGTCCTCCAAGTATAGCGTTAATGAGCAGTAAGGAGTTGTTAATATGGATATTGATGCATTTATCAATAAAAATAAAATAGTATCTTTATTCATAGAATCACTTGTTCAGAGCTCCACATCTATCTCTACATGCAAGTATGTAGTCAGGAAGGCCCTGCAACCTTGGCCTGGGATTACTGATTGATGGGTCACAGGTGGGAGGTTACGTAGCTGGCAAGCAAACACTCGGGCAGGAAACTCTTGCTCAATCCTACAGATAGGCACAGCAACATTACAATGGTCAGGGGAGATTGCCCCAATAAAGCACCCATGGCCGGAGGAGGTACGCATACTTCTGAAAACACCATAAAGTCAGAATCCACATGAGTTAGGAACACACAGCTAATCGCAACCTAGCACACACAGTGATCATGTGCCCCCCATGCCGGACATCTGGACACATTCACCACTGGCCACATTGTGTCCACGCAGGGTTGAGACCCCCCTGTAGTAAACATTTGACCATTAATTTATAAACTCAAAGGCCGCTACCAACATTCCTCACCATATATGGCACGCCTGAAACTTTTGTTGCTTGTAATTTTGTATATAAGAACAGCACAAACCCATTGTAAATGGAGACAGTTGTCAGACCTTGTGCCTGTAACTGTTATCCCGGCCCAACTGTTTAATTAAACAAACTATTCATGTTTTGCCAAATACCTTTTGTCTTTTATTATTTCTCAGGAATTCTAACCCAAGCGACAGAATTTTAGGATTAAGGGAAGAGTAGTGTTAAGGGTTTTTTTTAGGGTTCAGGTATGGGTGGCGAAGTAAGAAGTAGTAAGGAATTTTTAGGCATTAAAAGGTAGCAAGGAGACTGTGGGATTCGGGAAATGGTTGCGTTAAGGGGTCGTAAACTAAATCTGATTTTAGTAATCTTAAAAAAAATGTATAATCTCAAATTCACTTTTGGGAGCAGAGGACCTTAAAAAAATATGTCTAGTCCATAAACCTTAAAAATAGGAATCGCAAAGAAAAAACACCACGACACACCATCAAGATCAGGAACACCATCCACTCCGGATCTCCGTCAGACCCATGCCCACACCACATCTTCAACAACGCCAGCACAGCCATCGCACCCCATCTCTGGAAAGTCATCAACACCTCCTTCGAGACACCAACCTTCCCGGAGAGCTGGAAGCACGCCGAGATCAACGCCTTACTCAAGAAACCCAAGGCCCTCAAGAACTTCTGGCCCATCTCCCTGCTCCCGTTCCCGGCAAAGGTCATCGAGAAGACCGTCATCGAACAACTAACCCGTTACCTTGAGGAGAACAACATCCTGGACCCTTCCCAGTCCGGGTTCCACAGCAACCACAGCACCGAGACTGCCCTCATCGCCGCCACCGATGACATCCAGTCCCTGCTGGACAACGGAGAAACAGCGGCCCTCATCCTCCTGGACCTGTCAGCCGCCTTTACACGGTCTGCCACCACACACTACGAACACGTCTCCACAATGCCGGGATCCAAAAGAATTATTCGAAACAGTGGTCCCATGCAAAAGAATTTTTCATCCACAATGAATATAGACACAATGGAACTATATTAGTTTGACATGTCCAGCCGGACAGAGGTCTCAATCTTTACTTAATCAGGAATCAAAGAACAAAAATGAAAACAGGAATTCCTTCAACAGTTCAACGTAGTGGGGCAAAAGCCTGCACCCAAGCACATACAGATTTGTACAGTGAGGAAACTAGGAACAGAACAGGGCTATTAGGCAAAAGCTGCGAGTTTCTGTAGTATACAATGAGACAGAAAATTCAAAGATGCACTACGTTGAACTGTTGAAGGAATTCCTGTTTTCATTTTTGTTCTTTGATTCCTGATTAAGTAAAGATTGAGACCTCTGTCCGGCTGGACATGTCAAACTAATATAGTTCCATTGTGTCTATATTCATTGTGGTTGAAAAATTCTTTTGCATGGGACCACTGTTGTTTCAAATAATTTCCTGAGGTCCTGTGTTGACTCGTTCGGGCTCCCTTGTTGACCTTTAAAACAAGGGATCCAAAAGAAGGCCCTGGACTGGACCACCTCCTTCCTCTCCGGCAGAACACAGAGCGTCCCCCCCTCTCCTTCCGCTCCGAAGCCAACGAGATCATCTGCGGCGTACCCCAGGGCTCATCCCTCAGCCCAACTCTGTTTAACAGCTACATGGCTCCGCTCGCCCACGTCACCTGTCGGCACGACCTCAACTTCATCTCCTGCTCTGATGATACCCAGCTGATCCTCTCCGTCATCAAGGACCCCCAAACCGCCAAAACCAACCTTCCCGAAGGAATGAAGGCCGTCGCTGAATGGATGAGGAACAGCCGACTGAAGCTGAACTCTGACAAGACGGGGATCCTCATCCTCGGATCCACCTCTTCGGCCTGGGACGACTCCTGGTGGCCAACCGCACTGGGAACCGCTCCAACACCCACTGACCACACACGCAACCTAGGGGCCATCCTCAACTCCACCCTCTCCATGACTAAACAGGTCAACGCAGTCTCCTCCTGCTTCAACACCCTCCGCATGCTCCGCAGGATCTACAAGTGGATCCCCACTGCAACAAGAAGAACGGTCACCCAGACCCTTGTCAGCAGCAGGTTGGACTACGGAAACGCCCTCTACGCAGAAACCTTGGCCAAGAGACGGCTCCAACGCATCCAGAGAGCCTCTGCATGCCTGATCCTCGACATCCCTCGCCGCAGCCACATCACACCCCACCTGAGACCTGCACTAGCTCCTGGTCAACAAGCGGATAACCTTCAAGCTCCTCACCCACGCACACAAGGCACTCCACAACACCAGACCAACGTACCTCACCAGACGACTCCGCTTCTACACCCCCACCCGCCAGCTCCGCTCCGCCGCCCTCGCTCAGCCCCCCGCTTCCGAAAAGCAACCTCTGGCGGCAGATCGTTCTCCCACCTCGCCGCCAAGACCTGGAACGCCCTCCCCATCCACCTACGGCAGACCCAAGACCTGCTGACCTTCAGAAAACTCCTCAAGACCTGGCTTTTCGAGCAGTAGCAGCATTCCCCACCCCAGCGCCTTGAGACCCTCACGGGGGAGTAGTGCTCTTTACAAATGATATGATTGATTATCTCATGGCGTTTCCTGTTTAGGTAGTTCAGTTGATGATAGAAAGGGAAGAGGTAGGTGGCTGGAACTGCAATATAGCAACACATTTCTCCTGACTGCCCTCCTTCCCCCTGGAGACATATATAATTGTAGTGGCATGTATTATACCTACAGGTCAAGCTCTGATGTAACACACTAGCTGTATTTGATAAAGAGCTCTGGCTCATGAAAAGCACGACTTTAGTCTTTGAAGAGTAAGCTCTTTTCTGTGGAAGCAAACAACTTCTGCCCAAGCAAAACATGCACTCCTGTCCTTCACCTTGTGGGTGGAGCCAAAGCTTGTAGTACTCCTCAGTACTTAACTTGTAAAAGAAACAGTGCTGATGCCCGAAGCTTTGAACAGAAGCAAGCAGTCAGGGCACTGAGTGCCAAGACTGGTATTGCAGGAAGTTATGCTTTCTAGTGTTTTTTCACCATACGGGCATTCAAAGCGATTCTTCATGAGCAAAGTGTTATTTAGCACCGTACTGCTCGCAGGAAGGGACGAGCACAGGCTCCGTTTAGGGGAATGCTCCTCCTAACGAGGAATTATGACCTTTGTCAGCAGAACAGCAAGCGCGGTCCATGGGTTGCATGTTTAATGAAAAACAAATTTCGAAAAATAAATTCATTTACCTCCTCCTTCCTAAAATGCGTGTGAATGATTGCCCTGCGTCCTGGTTCGCCTCTTAACATTATCTCAGTTTAGCCTTCGTCCGGCCTCTCTCCGGCGCGTTAATATTTAATGGCGCGTTTGGTTAAGCAGTCAGCGCTTCTCTGCAGGCTGTAGATCACAACGTGTTACCCTCGGCCGCTCTGAACCTCTGATTACAGAAGTACGTCAAATTCGCAGAGAGCCGCACCGTGCGAATAATTAACCCCATAAATTAGCTCGGAAGTAAAAGAAGATGAAATCGATAAAGCATTTCTTAACGATTGTGGGGTGTTTGTTCGAGGGCAACTGCTTCCCATCCATTTTATTCCTGTCTTTTGGGCTGGCTGACGCAGTACGAAGTTGCACGTCACTCTTTTGACAGGAGGTTGGCCTTTCCCTCCTGTTTATCAAACAGGCATTTCATACCTCTCAAAAAATGTGGGTGAAGGGAAAGCGCGTTAAAGTCAGTGGGGAAGTAACAAACACTTTTTCTTAGGTTGATGTAGGTTTGAATAGCTGGTGATCTCACTAAAGTCTATGGAGCCCTTTTGTTTGTCAGATGTGTGACTAAAGGTAATAACAAGCGTTGGCAAAAGCCAATAGGTCTCGCCTAAGCGCGATCTATTGGTATTGTCAATTTTTTAAGACAAGCGGGAAAGTTTACAAGAAGGTGCCTCAGCGTGGCACCGCAAGCCCTTTGGCTGCGCCACGCTGCAGAACTTTCAGAGCTCAGGAATTAGACATATTTAAAATAATATGTTGTATTCCTGTGCTCTCCCCAGCGCTGGCGCACAAACAGCTGCCATGCGTCTGCGCAGGCAACCTTGCAGTATGGTGCAAGGATGCCTGCGTCATGGGGAGATTTTTGTGCAGGAAGGGGCACCTTCCTGCACAACAACAATCACTACAGGCATTTTCCTCTTTCAATGCTGTAGAACGCAGCACGCATTGAAAGAAGAAAAAAACAAGGCGAAATGAAAATATTTCTCCTCGTTGTGCCTCGCTACATCGGGAGCAGCTGACGGGCACTAATTAAGTTTAAACAATCTGTGCGTGATCTGCGCTCCAGAGAAAGGAACACAAGTGATGCTTGGCCTGTGCTGGCCAGTAAGAGGCGACAAAAAGAGTGGCACTGAAGCCAACAAATGGAAAGAAATGGGCGGGCTCCAGGACTTTTATTGTAAGCAATAGTGTCTCGCAAGTGAGAGTACATGCGCTTTCGCTGACTTGACTTTAAAAGCGGGTGATACCTGTCAAATGCGAGTGAGCTGAAAGGTATGGTATTCCACTCATTAAATACACATGTTCATGAAATTTGTTTATGCAAAATGTTACCTTTCAGACCTGAGTAAGGGAATGGAGGAGTAAAGGTAGGAGCTGGTGCCACCGAAATGGCCACCATATGCATTGCAAATATGATTTTTTTATATTTATTTTTTCCCAGTTTTATATAGCACAAACACGACACAAATGTATTGGAGCACATTACATGAGCATCAGTTACAATGCCCAAGCTTAGATTTAAAAACATTTTTTTATAGGCATTGGTTGATTAGTTGATATGCCCAGAGTCACAGGATGGGTAGACAAGACGAACACTTGTTTCCTGGTTCCAAAGTTGGTGCTCTGACTGTAAAGCCAAATCTCCCTCTTGTTTTATTTTAATTTTCTAGGTTTCGTGTGATCAAAGTGTTGTGGGATTATATCAACCAGCTTTATTTGCTTTACCTGTGCCAATAGCTAAGGTAAGGCTAATAACCACTAGGTTCTGTGGCAGCAGTGTATTCTGCATAAATATGAAATTGCCACATTTGCCTCTTATTCTACCATTTGCTGCATAAATTTTAGTTGTTAACCAAAAAAATCTTTGTTTCTAGCTCAAATGGATAAAAAGTTACTACAAATGTGGCAACACATGTTCCTGTGCAGTGGAAGGTCCTTCGCAAAGGTTGATTGGTCATCTTTCAATTGGTTATGGCTGCTAAATAGGGTGAAATATTTGACCAGACAGTGTTACTATGCGCAAAAAAAGATCAAGAATGAAGTTAATACCAACACGAAATGTGCCCCATTATGCCACAAAATTTGCCTTTACTTCCCTCATAATTTAATCACCCCTGTTGCATATTTTTGTCCTCCCCTTCCACATAATTTCAGTGGCCCTGGGTATGCCGTTTCAGATTGGTGATATGCGAACCTAAAAAATGCTGAAGCAGTCACTGTTTTGAAGTATTTATCCCATGACTGGGGCTCCAAGTGCTTAATTTGTACAGGTGTTTGCTGGTGCTGAGCACTGGCACATATTCATGAGAGTCAACCACATGGTGAGGCAATCAGTCTATTAAAAAAAAAAAAAGCATAGTGTTTATTAATTCAATATATGATAAAAAAAAGAATACCAGGGTATCGAGGCTGTTGTTACATCTTTGGGTCACTTAGTGTAGTTCAAATTGCCACATTTGAATGACTGTGATGGCAAGTAGGTGTTGGTACAAGTATTTGGCAGCACTGTCAGGGACCGCTGGTTGCAAGCTGTAGTAGGCTTCTGAGACATATCCTGGGCTCTGAGACATAATATTTTATGAATTAAGCACTGGCAGGCTCAGTGAGAGAGCAAAGAATCCATCCCTGCACCACCATAGCATCCAAACTGTTACCCATGCTCAAGTTGTGTCATTGGGAAATGGATGCATAAGCTGAAGCAGACAGAACATTTTTTCGGATGAAATGCATTGTGGGAAGAATCTCTACATCGAACCGAACTATTGGCGTAGCTAGGTTGCCACGGGCCCTAGTGCAAGAAAGGTAACTAGCACCCCCACCAGGATGACATCTAGATCTGTTAGCTGCCCTCAACACTCCTCAACCTCCTTCGAGAGAGTCTGCATCTGCCATATCAAAACTCACTACCATTCTCCGCCACCCACACTTTTATTTGTACTCTCTGCACTGTATTTATGTAAGTCAAAGCCATATCCCGGAAAAGCATTAAAAAAGCCAATGGGTTTGGCCCTAGTTAAGTGCATGCACACATAGAAGCAACATACAGGGGCCCAAATTCACAATGCTCCCCTCATATAGGCACATCCGTCATGCTGCACTCATACAGGCACTACTTTCAACCAGAAGACCACTTACCCTGTACTCAGAAAAGACAATGTTAGCACTTCATTTTTACAGGCACACCCTTCACAATGCACTCACCAAACATGGCGGCTATCTTGGACTCACACAATTACACGCAGGTACGCCGCTCACTAGGAAGGAGCAAATTTTGAATGGGTGGTGGCATATGAGGCACAGGTAGATTATCTGGCGCATTGGGGCCCTAGTACAATTCAAAGCTGTTGATGTAAGCTACGCTGAAGCCTGAATGTCGTCTACTGAGGTTATCTACTCTCCCCTTAGCCACTCTTGGACTATCACTGCAAACTACTTGAAACTGTTCTTTGCAGATTTTTGTGGAGAAGAGTCTTGGCATCAAAAAACATCTCACTTACATTCTCAAAAGCAAGTTGTTTGTTTTCTTGGTAGTACAAGCATATATTGAATACAAACAAGAAAAACAGTTAATGCCAACTAAATATGGAGGGCATGTGTTTCACTAAAAAAATTCAAAAGAAAAGCTTCATACTGGTCTGCCATCTTGGAACAGTACAAAATGTAAGCAGAATACAGTTTCAAGATGGTGGCCTTGCTTTGAAGCTTGAAGCAGTGATGCCTGGTGCTCTGCATAAGACAGTTGTGGTCCAATAACAATGGCAGAACAGCTGCTGTTACTCTCATTTCTTAATTCGCACAAGTCTGCATTTGCATGCCCTGCTGGGGGATGAGCTTAAAGGAAATATCTACAGAGGTCGGACTCCTCTAGATGTAGAGTAACACAGAGTAAGTGGGCAAAATACTCAGACTGCCTGACATCATGATTAGAGATCAGCGATTGTCGTCTAAGAAGAGCAAAACTTTGGCAACAAAGGTGAGGGCTGAGCCTTTCCCAATTATATGTATGTTGCTCTGCTGAACTGATATGTGAATGACACTCTGTCTGAGGGATAACTTAAGTGGACATACCCAAAGCCCATTTTCTCTAAGCAAGATTATGTATTCTTTTTATGAAAATATGAGTCAGCTAAAAACAGTCTTTTGGTCAGATCAAAAACACACAGAAATATATAGAGCACAGGGGATCCTTCGCTCACATGCATAAGACATAGAACACTGGTAAAGAGCATCACAATCTTCCCTGAAAGACACTGAATAAGTGTGGTACTGCAGGACCAGCGCACATTTCTTTCAAAGACACAGAACTATTGCAGTACTGCAGTGCCAGCCAGTTCAAGCTTCATTCAAAGACATTGACAAGTATGCTACTGCAAGGTGGTACTCCACACCAGTACAAGCTTGCTTCAAAGACATGGAACAAGTGTGACACTGTGCAGCATCAGCTAATGACTCCCTTAGATACAACGAACAAGCAAGATTTCAGATTTGGCAGAAGTGTCTGGAACAGCACTGGGGTGTATGAGTGCAAACTTGACTTGCACACTTTGCAAGATTGCCACACACAAAGCTGGTACAGTGCCCGGCAGGAGTACACGCTTCCCTCATACCTATAGAATACATACCTAATTGGTCAGAAACAATTCAAGCTTCCCTTTTATGACCGCATCTACAGCAGCAGTTCAAGACAGTGTGTAAAAAAAATAAAAACAACATACACACACATACACCCACCCACCATCCCACCCACATGACAACTAACTTGCCTCTTAGTTCACTAACGGTATTGTTGCTGGAATGGGGTGGTGGCATAAATGTTTCTAAGTTATTTTAGTAACCCCTCTAAATGCAGTGATATACTCTGAGGCACCAAGGTGAAATGCTTGTCAAATAAATATACTTTCATTTTTTAAAATTCTTTTTATTAAACATACGTCAGCATCAAAATATAGCATTATCATGAGTCTCATATTTTATACCTCCTCAGTACAATGTTGCACAATTAGCAATCAATATTCGTATACGACAATTAACACATTACACTCGAATCTCCACCTGATACAAGTCTCTTCCCCCCACCCTCTCCCTCTTCTAGCATTCAGGTATCTCCCAGTTACCCCAATAAGATTCCCACTGTTGCCATACTTTTCCCCTTTCCTTGGGACAGCCCCTGCTCTTGTATATTGTCTTTTCTGTGTTACAGCACCAGTCCAAGTCTCGCTTCCATTATGCCACTGTTGGCGTTTGCGTGCCCCCCCCCTCCCCAAGGCCCTGGCAATGTTCTGTTTGGCTATCATTTCGGCCACTAATAGCCATATAATTTGGTATTTAGCGCATGGTGGTTCTCCTGAGACACATAATACATGCCACCGAGCTTCAAGAGGAACCTTCTGTCCCACCACCTCTCACATTATGCGTACCACTTTCCGCCAATAACGCTAGATGACCACACCATATGAAAGTAGGTACCCCTCTGACAGTGTTCTGTAGGAATGCGCCCCAGTTTGAATATGAGTATACTAGTGGAGTAGGATCTGTGAATTATTCGTAATTGAACCAGCCTGAACCTTGCTCTAATCGCAACCTCCCTAGGGCTTTGTATCACCTTAGCCCAATTGTCATCTTCTCATAAGCCTACATCAGATTCCCAGGACTCTCTCAACTTTATCAGATCCGAGGCATTATTGATTATCTTTCTATAGGTGTATGACAATGCTTTTTCCGGTATTGGGTCCAGTAGCAATCTATCTTCAAGTGGGCTATATTCGGGTAACTGTTCCCCCACGTTTAAATATTTGTTCAAAGCATGTCTCAGCTGTAGATACCTGTAACGTTCTGTTTCCGCCAACTGGCAATCAGTCTGTAATTCAGAAAAAGTAAGCATATGTTGCCCCCACCACATATCTCCCAGTCGTCTTATATCGATCAATTTCCATTTTCCAAAGCCCTGCAAGCTACCTACTTCTTGGAGCATATCACTGTCCCAGAGAGAGGTCTGTTCCATCAATTTATCAGCCCAGCCGGAAACCGATTGGCCTTTGCCCACATGTCATCGACTATCTGAGTATGTGGTGGCCTGCCTCCCGTTTTTTTCCTACGATATCGTGCCCCTAAGTGACCCCCCTGTCCTGTTTGCCCAGTGGTCCACCCTATATGCTGGATTGTTCTTATCTGCAAATACCCAATCGTTAATTACCATTAGATGTGAGGCCCAATAACATTTCGGTAAGTCCGGAATAGCCAACCCAGCCTCATAGACACCCTTCTGTAGTTTGTCTAGCACAATTCTCGTACCCCCACCATCTCACAGCGGCGTCCTAATTTCACTGTCAACTTCCCTAAAGAATTTGTCGGGGATTGGGTACGGTGTGTTTTGTAGTACATAGAGCATATGGGGTAAGGACATCATCTTATATATCACTGCCCTCCCCATCAGGGACAGCGTCCGCTTTCTCCAATGGGTAATGTCCCTCCTTAGGCGCTCCAGCTGTGGTTGTAGGTTCTCATGAATCGCAAACAAGAACCTAGGAGGTCTATAAGCCAAACATAATACTGGCAAAACTGACAAGTCTTACATTATGTCAGTTGGTGCTACAGTCACCATGCAACAAATTCTAAAGGGTGAAGAGAAAAGAACGAGAGACACGTGCACTGTGTTTCTGCCACTTTTCACTAACCATCATAAATTGGCCAACAATTGGAGGTTCATATTTCACTGTGGACCGCACCCAGTACTTACGATTTACTGTGTGGCATGGGGTCTAGATGATCTAAGGACCCGCCAGGCCACGGTGTGGACGGCCAAATGATAGGACGGATCACTTTTTTTTTTATGGTTATCCACAAATATTGTGTACTGGATTTGGTTGACCAGTTTGTGATTGAGTTTTAGATACCACTACTCTTCCTTCCTACACACGTGTTTCTCTATCTTTTCTCTTCGCCCTTTAGAATTTGTTGCATGGTGACTGTAGCACCAACTGACATAGTGTAAGACTTGTCAGTTTTGCCAGTATTATGTTTGGCTTATAGACCTCCTAGGTTCTTGTTTGTCATTCATATGATGTTGCTAGGGAAGTGAACCAGTAGTAGGTCTTTAAACTTTTCCCTTTGACCCTTCTCTCCCTGTATGTTTTTTATGTTGTAGGTTCTCAGTCAGGAAGGCTGCGTCAGTTTTTGTTATTCGTATACCCAAATACTTAAAACTATCTTTAACCATCAACTGTGTGTCGGCTCCAAGCCTTGGAAGTGGTCCATCTGAAAGCATGTAGAGGAGGGACTTATCCCAGTTAATTTGGTACCCGGAATGCCCTTCAAAGAGTTTAAAGATCTGCAGCAGTTGGCCTATTGTAAACCGCGGCAGAAGGACATCGTCCGCGCAGAGCGATATTTGTTCCTCCCACAACTCTTCCCCCCCTCGTCCCCCCCCCACCTCCCCCGGAATACCAGAAATCACTGGGTCACCTTGCACCCAAGTACCAACGCGAATAAAAACGTTGACAGAGGGTATCCCTGCCGTGTGCCCTTGTAAAACATAAAAGCTTGCGAGACCGTACCATTTACCCGAACCCTGGCTAGAGGATGTGAGTATAGTAACTCAGCGGTTGGACATATCGTTAACTACACGTTTTGACAGAAAGCGCGATATTGATGAGTAAAATCAGCGGGTTTGTTTAGTGATTTAGTCATACTCGGTGCCATTAGCGTTTAATGTGACATTCACGGGTGGGCGGGGAATTCAATGTCAATGTGTTTAAATGACTGGGAGAGGGGTTACGAAGTGAAAATAAGTCATTTTTGAATAACAACCAGTACAACACTTGCATGAGATTAGTTGATGGGCTTTTTGTAAGGCATTCTGGGACTGGTAGTTTGATGCTTTGAAGGGGAGGATCCGTGAGTTTAAAGCGAGAGTTTAAATGAAGAGAAAGGGGTGGGATCACAACACAGCCGTTGAAAATGGAGTGATGCATTGATGAACAGAGTTGGGTTTTTGATCGGATGGAGAGTAGGAACCAGAACGTCTTATTGAAGGTATGGGATTATGTTTGGGGGTTGTAAAAGGTGGTGTATTCACATTCATGGGAACTAAGCAGTGGGTGTTTAAGTTCACATGGTGTAAACAAAATGAAATGAGTGAGTTAAAGAAGTTGGAACCAGCATTCATTCAGGTTTAATTGATTTCAGTGGGCAAAAACATTAGTGGCGGGAAGAACGTAAATAGTATGTATATACCGCTCTATTGTTGCATCTGCGGATAATACTCTTGTGACAGGAATTTGTGAATGTTTAGTCTAACCGAAATGTTTTAAATTTGTAGATAAACCCCTGACGAAGAGCCGTGAGGGGCTCGAAATGCATTGGGTGAAAAAGATTATCTCAGGAGAAATACTTATGTTGCATTCCGTGCTTTAGGATAAAGCCACGTGCATACCTTCAGCGTTTAAAGGAATACAGGCATCTATAAGTGGCGCACATGTGACAGATTAACGAGTTTGAAATGTTTAACTAGTGGATTAATTGAATAAAAATTGATGAAAATGGACTTATTGTGGCATTATTGCAATGCACGATTCAAAGCTGTGCGTCCGGATTGGGGCGTCAATACGCCCCAGTATTTGAAGTGGTTTAACCAACACGTGATTTGGCAGCTCACGATACCGGGCTTCGCACGCAACACAGGTGGAAACTTATACAGAGACTAACTGGAGAATTAAGGTGTGCACGGCGTCATTTGTTTTTTGATGAAGTATCACTATTCTGCCTTCGACGAGTAGCACCCAGGAACAACAGACGATGAAAAAAACATTAACCACATGGTCACATGGCAGTCTTTTACAATCTTGTTTCTTTAAGTGGATCTGATGAACTACGACTTTAAAGCTATAGGGATCATCAGCGGTTGGACATATCGTTAACTACACGTTTTGACAGAAAGCGCGATATTGATGAGTAAAATCAGCGGGTTTGTTTAGTGATTTAGTCATACTCGGTGCCATTAGCGTTTAATGTGACATTCACGGGTGGGCGGGGAATTCAATGTCAATGTGTTTAAATGACTGGGAGAGGGGTTACGAAGTGAAAATAAGTCATTTTTGAATAGCAAACAGTACAACACTTGCATGAGATTAGTTGATGGGTTTTTTGTAAGGCATTCTGGGACTGGTAGTTTGATGCTTTGAAGGGAAGGAACCGTGAGTTTAAAGCGAGAGTTTAAATGATGAGAAAGGGGTGGGATCACAACACAGCCGTTGAAAATGGAGTGAGGCATTGATGAACAGAGTTGGGTTTTTGATCGGATGGAGAGTAGGAACCAGAACGTCTTATTGAAGGTATGGGATTATGTTTGGGGGTTGTAAAAGGTGGTGTATTCACATTCATGGGAACTAAGCAGTGGGTGTTTAAGTTCACACGGTGTAAACAAAATGAAATCAGTGAGTTAAACAAGTTGGAACCAGCATTCATTCAGGTTTAATTGATTTCAGTGGGCAAAAACGTTAGTGGAGGGAAGAACGTAAATAGTATGTATATACCGCTCTATTGTTGCATCTGCGGATAATACTCTTGTGACAGGAATTTGTGAATGTTTAGTCTAACCGAAATGTTTTAAATTTGTAGATAAACCCCTGACGAAGAGCCGTGAGGGGCTTGAAATGCATTGGGTGAAAAAGATTATCTCAGGAGAAATACTTATGTTGCATTCCGTGCTTTAGGACAAAGCCACGTGCATACCTTCAGCGTTTAAAGG
The DNA here is from genome assembly GCF_964261635.1 of Lissotriton helveticus. Classification (NCBI taxonomy): domain Eukaryota; kingdom Metazoa; phylum Chordata; class Amphibia; order Caudata; family Salamandridae; genus Lissotriton; species Lissotriton helveticus. Next base: position 1,197,297,904 of record NC_136070.1, read on the forward strand.
AATACAGGCATCTATAAGTGGCGTACATGTGACAGATTAACGAGTTTGAAATGTTTAACTAGTGGATTAATTGAATAAAAATTGATGAAAATGGACTTATTGTGGCATTATTGCAATGCACGATTCAAAGCTGTGCGTCCGGATTTGGGGCGTCAATACGCCCCAGTATTTGAAGTGGTTTAACCAACACGTGATTTGGCAGCTCACGATACCGGGCTTCGCACGCAACACAGGTGGAAACTTATACAGAGACTAACTGGAGAATTAAGGTGTGCACGGCGTCATTTGTTTTTTGTTTTTTGATGAAGTATAATAACTTTGCCCAGGACTGGAAGTGTGAACCAAACCCAAACCGCCCTAGGACCTCAAACAAGTAGTGCCATTCTTCACTATCGAATGCCATACGGGCGTCAAGTGAAAGGAGCGCTGCCTCCATCCCCAGGTTTGTCTTTACTATGTGCATCACCCCATAAAGGCGTCGAACATTGAGTCTAGTGCTTCTGCGGGGCATAAAGCCTTATTGGTCAGCGTGTATCAGGATCGTAATGGGACCAAGAGACGATTAACTAGGACTTTAGCCAGAATTTAAGCCTCTGCATTCAACAGGGATATTGGTCTATAAGAATTACACTGGTCCGCCGGCTTGCTGGGTTTGAGAATGACCACGATGGTAGCCGTTCACTGGTCAACTGGTAACTGTCCCCGTTTCCGCGCCTCATTGAACATGCCTAATAGATATGGGACCACCACACTTGCCGTACATTTAAAGAGTTCGATGAGCAGACCATTTGGACCCGGAGCCTTGCCAGCTTGCAGATCTTGTATAGCCCCTGTTATTTCTTCGGTAGTTATTTCCCTATGTAATCCCTCCCTGTCTTCCTCAGTCAGTCTCGGTAGTCTCATTTCTTCCAATAATTCTCTACAGTCTAAGACTGTCCTGGTGAGACGGGACTCATATAATTCCTCATAATAATCTGCGAAGGCCCGCGCCAAATCCTCCCCAGTATTGCATACCCATCCCTGGCTGTCACTTATTTCCGCCACCCAACTTCTGTCCCTGTCCCTCTTTTCAAGCCATGCAATCATTTTGCTGGCTTTATTCCCAAGGTTGTTAATACGTTTCTGCGTTGCGATTGTAGCCGCTCTGGCTGCATTGTGAGCCATATCCTGTAGTTCTTGCTTCCCAAGCGCTATCCGATGTGCTAATTCCTTATCTGTTCTCCGCCCCTCCAGGTATGTTGCTTCCAGTTCCAACACTGTCGCTTCTAGTTTATCTCACTGTGACCTCTTCTCTTTATTAGCGCCCCCTATACATGCCTGGACAAAGCACCTCATCACTGGCTTGAAGGCCTCCCACAGCGTACATGCTTCCGCAACCGTCCCTTCATTTTCCTGAAAGTAGCGCTGTGCCTGTTGGTAAACCTTTTGAAAATTGTCCTTATTTTTAAATGTTTTTTCTAATTTTGAAGAAAATATATCATATTTTTATAATATATCTGGTGCGCTATTTCCATGCCTAATGTCCCTATTTACAATTCCAATTGTCCGTGGGCTCGTAGAACCAAGTTAGACCCTTGGCTTGCCTCCCCCTTGTTGGTTCGCCCATTTCTACTATAGTACTGTGTAGAACAGGTACTCTAGTTCCCCTCTCTCACTACATCGCTCTGAGAAGCAACATCTTGTGTTCTGAGAGTCTGGCAGGTTTCCTCAGGTCTCAGAAGGATAACTATTCCTACTTCTGTTTTTCACAAGGAAGAATTGTGCATTATCAATATCAAGAATTTGTTTTAAATTTACCTGCTACTTTCTTTTAGCTAAAATGAAATAAACAACATGCAAGTCATTAATTTTCCTGGTTCCAGTGCTCGGTCCCAAGTAAGTCTATGCACTTTTATGAACTTCGATAATTTCCCCTCCACCCATCGCGCTGAATGCAGTGATTACTGTAACTGTCTTGTCTTCAGCAACATGGGCATAACTTCTTCTTTGACCTCTGCTGCATCAGATAACCAGGGCCGAATGGCGCACTCTGCATTCACAAAAGTGAGCATGCACACTATTGAGCCATTCAGAACGTGTGCAACGAGGCCATTACAGTGTCCCCACAAATGGTTTCAGCAAATATTTGTCATATGTGCATAACCATTGTGTATCACCAAGTAAAGTGTCTTGATTCTATTTACCCGTTCTGTGCTGAGGACAGAATGGTTCCGTCCTTAGTCACGGTGGGCGTGTGCTGATGATGGAACCATTCCATCTGTGCAACGGGAGGAAGCAATGGCGCTCCCCCCCGTGGGCTACCCACCTAAGGGCCCCCACCAGGGATGGCAGCATAAGTGCTTCTGCTGCCACTCTGACCCCCTACCCCTCGACGATCTGATGACGTCGGTGCACACAGCAGGTGCCAACATCATCAAAACATGCTGGGGACGACCGGGAAGCAATTTGCTTCCAGCGCTTTGGAGAAGTAAGTGTTGTACTTCTCTGGGGAGGGTTCGGGAGGGCAGAGAGGCACCAGGGGGAAGAAAAGAAAGAAAAGACTATTTCCTGTCCCCCGTGTCTCTATGCAGTGGAGGAGTGTGGCTCACTGATTAGAGCGGCAGACCCTGATGCAGAGGTCTGGCCCGGGCCAGGGTTCAATTCCCGACGCGGCAGGGTCCTGAGCCCAAAATGTCCACGGACTCGATAATTCTCGCCTCGGTGCCTATTCTAATCATGGGGTCCCACGCTGCAACTCTGGGCAATAGTTGCTTAATCTCCACTACGGCGGCCCACCCGCTGCGGGATGCCTGGCTTTCACCCTGGGGATACCCAGTAGGGGTTATCTCACAGGGAAAAGCCAGGACGGGTTCCCAAGGCAAGCGCCTTGATGCCTTCGGGTGATACGTGCGCTATATAAGTCGCAATACATACATACATACATACATGCAGTGCATTCCTGCGTCACACATGCGCAGCAGGAATGCATCCACTAGATCACCAGGGATTTTCTTTGGCTTTGGGGAGAAGCAGGGGTCTCTCCCTTTTATTTTTGGGCAATTTTTGACAGTTTCTGCCGTTTTGGGGGCGGTTCGGCCATATTTTAGCCCGGGTCAGTAACCCACTAGACACCAGAAAAAAGTATATTGATTTGTGGGGGAGCGGCCCCTTAGGCAAGGGTTGCTCCCCCGTCTTTGAGGGAATTATTTTAGCCATTTATATGCCCTTTGGGGGCAGATCAGTCATATTTGTAGGTCGACCTCCTCCCAAGGGTGGCAGAATTCTACTAGACACTAGGGAAAAGTATTTTGGCATGTGGGCGAGTTGTCCCTTAGGCAAGGGTTGCTCCTCCTGTTTGGGGGAATTATTTTGGATGTTTCTGCCCCCCTTGGGGGCAGATGTGCCAGAAACCCACTTGACACCAAGGGAAAGTATTTTGGCATGTGGAGGAGAAGACCCTTAGGCAAGGGTCACTCCCCTATTTTACTACTGGCAAATATTTTGGCAGTTTCTGCCCCCCCTATGGGCAGATAGGCCATATATTTTAGGCCCATCTCAAAAACCCACTAGACACCCAATTGTTTGCCCAATAAGAGGAGCGGCCACTTGTACAAGGGTCATTTTCCTTTATTTGGCCACATATCTTGGATGTTTCTGCCCCCCTGGGGGACAGATTGGTTATATTCAAAGGCCCATCTGCTCCCAAGGGGGGAAGAAAGCCACTAATTCCCAGGGAGTTTAAAATGAATATGTCGGGGAGCAGGCTCTTTGGCAAGGGTTGCCCCCCAAATTTGGGGCAATGTTTTGGTTATTTTTTGCCCCCTCCGGGGGCAGATTGGCCATATTTTTATGCCCATCTGCTCACAAGGGGGGCACAAAACTACTAGACAAGGAAAGGTTTTGTGTGTGTGTGTATGTGTGTGTGTGTGTGTGTGTGTGTACTGGCGTTTGGCTGGCAGTGTGTGCAGAGTGTCGCTTAGCTGGCGTTGTTTGTGGACTCACGTTTGGCTGGCAGTGTGTGTGCACTGGTGCTTGGCTGGCAGTGTGTGCGCAATGGCGCTTGGATGGCAGTGCGTGTGGACTAGCACTTGGCTATTGGTGTGTGTGGACTGGTGTTTGGCTGGCGATGTGTGTGGTGTGGCATTTGGCTGGCAATATGTGTAGGCTGGTGCTTAGTTGACAGTGTGCTTGGACAGGTTCTTGGTGGGTGGTGTATATAGACTGGCGTTTGACTGGTGGTGTGTGTGGACTGGGGGTCTATTGGTGGTTGGTTGGTAGTATGTGTAGTACCTTGGATGAGGTGTGTTTGTCAGTTGTCTGATGTTTGTGTGGTTGATGGTGTGATTGGTGTGTGAGTCCTGTTGGATATGAGAGTGATGGACCCTTGAATGGGGCTGTTTGTAAATGTATGTGGTGTATTGTGTTGGTCCCGCAGCTGGCAGTGTGAATGGTTTTCTGTGTCTGAAAGGCGTGAGAATGGACTGTAAAGCGGTTGATGCCTTGATGTGGCTTTACAGCTCATAACTTGTAAGTCACTGGTTCTTTGATCTAATGTTGAAATTATTAACAATCACTTACAGATTTTATTTTCTAAAGTCATTGGTGAATAATGTTTTTTTAAATGAACTATTTACTTAACCTCATGTCAAATCCAACCAGAATGCCTGTGATTGACTAATGGATGGGTGTGCAATTATGTTTTGTTGTTTTTTTGCTTTTTACCATCAATGAATACTCTCTCTGTAGTGAACACCTTCTGCCCTCACATCTTTTTGGAAACTGGTCACTAAGAGAATAACATGTGGTGTTTTGTGTGTACCCAGAAGCCCTTACAAATTTGATTAATTGACAAAAACTTATTGTTTCCTCACATTTCTGTGTGAGAAAGTTGTGGGATCACTGGGCCGCCACGAATTTCCTCCAACCCAGCGTTCCCCAGGTCTCCTGATAAAAATGCTACTTCACTTGTGTGTGTGTGCGCCAAGTGCCCGTGGCAGGGAAGGGCCCAAAACGTATTGTGGAGACATCAAAATTATCGATCACAAAACAACCTGGTTTTGCAAAGGAGTCACCTGCGTATTTGGTCCTTGGATCAGCAGCTATCTAGGGAAACCTACCAAACCCAGAAATGTCTGAAAACTAGACTCCCAGGTGAGTCCAGGGAGGTGTGGTTTGCGTGGATCCCGCAACTAGTTTTTTACCCATCCAGAATCCCCTGCAAACTTCAAATGTAGCTAAAACATCACATTTTCCTCATGTTTCTGTGTGGAAAAGTTGTGGGATCACTGAGCCGGCACAAATTTCCTACCACCTAGTGTTCCCCCAGGTCACCCGATACAAATGCTGCCACACTTGTGTGGGTGGGCCAAGTACCCGCGACAGAAAAGGGCTCAAAACGTTTTGTGGACACATCAAAATTATCGATCACAAACAACCTGATTTTGCAAGGGGGTTACCTGTGTTTTTGGTCCCAGGCTCAGTGGCCAAACGTACTGAACCCAGACATTTCTGAAAACTAGACATCCGGGGAGGGGGCGTGAGTTAAAGTTATCTTAAGGCACGAGTTCTAGTTACTTGAGATAACTATAACTGTAACTGCTGAATTTCTATGGTTTTGGGTTTGTAAAATCTGAACCTAACTATAAAGTTCCCGTAACCCCCAGGGCCCAAAAAAGCATTAACATTTTTTTTTAAATTTGCGCTGGGTTCGCGAATCCCGCTGAGAGAATAAAAAAAACGAAGTGCGGTGTCCCGCGCTTTGTTTTAATAAGCCCCCTGGTGGGCCAGGTATCGGGGGCAATAAGTACAATATATGCAGGGACCCGTGGGGTCCCTGCAGCCTAGGGGACTGCCACCTCTCTGGGGCTTTTGAAATAATATGCGGGGGAACACGGTCCCCCCGCAGCCCCGGAGACCGCCACCTCTCCAGGGCTTCTTTGAAAAAGTGCATAGGGGAGCTCCTGCCCCCCCCCACACTGCCCCAGGGACTGCCACCTCTCTGAGGCATTTCTGATAATGGGTGGGGGGGCCTTGCTGCCCCCCCCAAGCACCAGGGACCGCCACCTCCCCGGGGCTTAATTTAAAAATATTAAGTGTTGGGGGCTCCTGCCCCGCCCCACACTGCCCCGGGGACCACCACCTCTCCGGGGCAATTTTAATTAAGGACGGGGTCCGTTGCGGCCTCCCGGCCCCAGGGACCACCACCTGCACGGGGCTAATTTCAAATGGGAGGGGCCACAGGGCCTCCCTCCTGGAGCCCTCTATGGCCCTGGGGCCCGCAACCCCCCCAAGGCCGCCTCCGGCAATGTCCTGGGGTGCCCACCCCCGGTAAATTGCAGTTTGCAAAGGCAGGGCGGCAGCATTGCTCCCATCCTGTCATGGTAAACTCTGCTTTGCTTTGCTTCATGGAATCGAGAGCAGGAAACCTGCTCTCGCTTCCATGAAGCAAAGCATATTGCTTTTGGACAACTCTTCCCTTATCCAAAAGCAATGCCGGCTCCCGCATGAGGCAGGGAGCCAGCTGGGACCGCGGGGGCATGGGGGCTCCCCGCGGTCCCCAACGTAAGGCCAGGCCCCCGAGGGATGGGGTCCCCGGGGCCATAATTGTCTATGGTTTCGAAAATGATAGTCTGTATTTTAGAGTGGGTGTATGAAACGTTATATTAGGGTGTGAGGAGGTGCATCAGGTATTAAGTGTATGATGTCAACAGTGATGTCATTAGAGATGTCATCCGTGATTTAAAATGTGACGTCATTGGCAGTGCATTGCGGGGGCACAAGTTATAGTTAGCTCAACTCACCAAGGACCCCCTTACTGCCAAAACCAACCTCCACGAAGGAATGAAGCCCATCGCCGAGTGGATGAAGAACAGCTGACTGAAGCTGAACTCAGACAAGACAGAGATCCTAATCTTCGGCTCCACCCCCTCAGCCTGGGACAACTCCTTGTGGCCTACCACACTGGGAGCAGCACCGGCACCCACCGACCACGCACGCAACCTGGGGGTCATCCTAGACTCAACACTCTCCGTGACCAAGCAGGTCAACGCTGTTTCATCCTCCAGCTTCAACACCCTCCGCAAGATCTACAGGTGGATCCCCACCGAAACAAAAAGAACGATCACCCAGGCCCTCGTCAGCAGGAGGCTGGACTTCGGAAATGCACTCTACGCGGGAGCCTCGGCCAAACTCCTGAAACGTCTGCAACACATACAGAACGCCTCTGCTCGCCTCGTCCTCAACATCCCTCACCACAGCCACATCACACCCCATCTGAGAGACCTGCACTGGCTCCCCGTCAACAAGAGGATCACCTTCAAGCTCCTCACCCATGCACACAAAGCACTTCACAAGACAGGACCGACATACCTCAACAGACGACTCACCTTCTCCACCCTCTCCGCCAGATCCGTTCCGCCGACCTTGCCCTCGCCACTATCCCCCACATCCGAAAAACGATCACTGGCAGAAGAGCGTTTTCCAACCTCTCCGCCAAGACCTGGAACAACCTCCCCAACCTCCTACGGCAGACCCAGGACCTACTTACCTTCAGGAGGCTACTCAAGACCTGGCTGTTCGAGCAATAGCAGCACTCCTTCCCCCCCCCCCCCCCCCAGCACCTTTAGACCCTCACGGGTGAGTAGTGCGCTTAACAAATGTTCTGAGTGATTGATTGAACTAACTATAATGGCCGAATTTCTCTAGTTTTGTTAGAGTGAAATGTCCAACTAACTATAACGTCCCTGAAACCTGGGGGTTTTTCCAGTGAATTTCTAAGGTTTTTTAAATGATAATTTCTAACTATAACGTCCCTGAAACCTATGATTTTTCTCACTGAATTTCAAAGGTTATCTGAATGCTTATTACTAACTATAACGTCCAGAAACCCATATTATTTTCAGTGAATATATATATATATATATATATATATATATATATATACATATACATACATGACGTATTATAACTGGTTTCATTGTATTACAGAGTACATGGATGGATTGTAATATGTAGTAAGCTATCATAAGCAAACCTAAGACTGTATATCCATATACTGCAAACAAGTGTTTCACCCCTTATAGCTGTGGGCTTGGGGCTTTCTCAAGGCTGGAATTGTTCTTGCACATTTAGATCTGAGTCACTTGAGTATATATTCTTTCCTCACATATCAAGCCAGTGATATTTGTCAGTACAGAGTTGTCCACTGGTCAGGCAACCCTGTTTTGAGGTGCCACGGCCGGTGAGAAAGTCACTATGGGCCACATATATAAAGCAGATATCAATCCACAAATGATATTGTCTCTTGGAAAGATCAGAAGGCTGAAATGAGATTAAATATGAGACATAAGCCATGATACAGAGGCTTCACATCAAGAAAGCAAGATGCAAGTACCTACAATGGGAGACCAAAAAAGGTGTCAGACAGCTGCAGACCAGGTTGATCCAGAGCAGACACTGCATTCATCCTAGTTAGGCAGAGATAGCTGGTCAAGCTAGGTCATGAAAACTCTTGAGTATGAGAAGAGCTGTTAGTCCTGGAACAGATGAATGTTCATGCAACCCAAGATCAGCCAAGGATATACTCTTTGCTCTTGAATGCGTGACCAGTAGAGGGAGAGAGCAGTGAGCTCCCGGATGCATCTGTTTATGCTTAGCTGCCTATTTCTCTTATGTGCTTTATATCGTGTTAGCTCTGTTACCTTATGCCATCTCAAAGTGCTTTGTCATGGATAAATATTAGGTTGACAAAACCATCTGTTGAAGTGGTGGGTGTAATATGTAGCAGTATCGACCATAAATATAATTTGGGAAGTGGGTACACTGGAGGGGGAGCCATATACAGACAGGATAGAAGTCTATTGGGACATAGTTTTGATATGAAAAGGTAAGGGGAGGGTTCCTGAGATAATAGACTGCCTCATACAGCGCAGTTTGTGTCTAACTAAGGTATAAGAACAGGTCCCTTACTCAACGTTAATCAACTGCTGTGCCACATCATTGTAGTTAGCAGTTGAAAGCTTATTTGGACAGATCTTTCAAAGAGTTTTCTAAAGTGCAGCTAGTTTAACTTCACATTAAGGCTGTGCAGACCACATGCCAGATCATTGGGGCCTGTACTTTGGGGCAATGGTCTCTGTGTCCCATCTGTTCGAACTCCAGTTCCTCAATTCTTGGCCTGAGTTTGTGATATAAAGTAAATTGACAGAACACCAGGAGATCAGGTACAATGTGTGAAACAATACTGTCATTGGTCAGTAGGACTGCAGTCATTAAATGCCCCATGAGTAGAAACAATATGGCGACCCCCCTGCCATGCAGGAGAAGGACTAGCATCAGATGTTCACAGTCTGACCTCCATTGGAGTCAGGATCTGGAGTTCTTAGTGCTGAGGTGAGGCACTCCCTGAAACATGATGTTTACTGGTAGTGCTGCCCCCATTCAAGCTTCAGGAGCCTTTCCACATGAAGGCTAAGGCTATAGGCTCCACGGCCTCGTCATACACATGAGCTGCTCCAGCAATCAAAGCCTTTGCTGATGGTATCTGAGCAAATATACAGATGGAAGGTAATTACAAAGCTGAGAAATGGTAAGGAGTTCTGCTCTTTACTGCTCAATCAATCCCTAGTAATTGAATATTAATGAAGTTGTAATGCAAAGGTCATGAGTAAGTTGTTTCCCGAGAGAGACGGGCACTTTTTGCATGAAATATCCTGTTCATTATGCATGTGACAGCTTGGTGAACTGGGACCAGCTACTGCTTTCACATCCCTGTGGAGGCGGCATTTCAAAAGATTACTGCTTCAAGCCTGTATATCAGAAAACCTTTTATGTCCAAGTGGCACCATCTTGAAAACATAACCTTGGACAGACTTTTTTTTGTTGAAAATCTCTAAATCCATCCTTTCGTTTTTATCCTACCCAACCATGCAAGTGGAAAAAGCACAAAGGAGTAGCTGGCATTGTGCACTGTCTTTTTAACTGTACTCGACTCAGGAGACGTAATGATGTCACAAAACGGAGATGATGTCATGAAGCAGAGTTGAAAGAGGGACTAATGCACATCCTTATTGTTTGCCACATTGCTCACAGATAGGGGCCATTGCTCCACTTGTAATCCTTTATATATTTGCTTTCGGGTATTTTTAGCAACCTTTGGTTCCCTATCTGAGTATTTATTTATTTATTATGCAACTTGTATCGCGCAAACTAAACCCGAAGGTGTCAAGGCGCCTATCAAAAGGATCAGAAATTGCAAAGCACCATTACAAATATGCACGTACAAAGAGATGTGTCTTTAAGGCAGATCTAAAGGCTTGCAGAGTGGGAAGGGACCTTACCTCAAAAGGGAGAGCATTCCACCATTTAGGAGCCAGATTGGAAAAGGCCTTCCCCCCCATCTGGCCTTCCTAATACGAGGAACAGAAAGAAGCAGTCTGTTGGAGGAGCGAAGATTTCTGCCCGGATTGTGGAGTGACAGAATAGATCTAATACCCGTGTGGCTAGCTTTAGCCAAAGCCTTATAGACCATACACAGGATCTTAAAACAGATCCGGTCCGCAACAGGAAGCCAATGAAGCTGCTTCCGGGCAGAGGTGGCAGAGGCAAGCCGGGGTAGATCGAGGACAAACCTGGCTGCTGCATTCTGGACCACCTGCAAGCGCTGCAGCTGACTTTTGTTCAGTCCTGCGTATAGCGCATTGCAGTAGTCCAGATGAGAGCCTAGTAATGCCACGGCAAGTTGTTTTCTTGCCTGCAAGGAGAGGTAGTGCCTGATTTTCCTAAGTATATGGATGATACCCCAGCAGGTCGATACAGTCCTGTTGGCACATACTAAGGGTAGGATCAATCATGACCCCTAGATTTTTAGCCGAAGAGGCGAGATCAGGACACACACCCAATGTGTCTGGCCACCACTCAGCTGACCAGATCTCCTCCTTTCCTCCGAACACCATCACCTCCGTCTTCTCCCCGTTCAGTTTCAATGAGTTGTAAATCATCCATTGGCCGACTGCCTCCATGCAAGATCTAAAATTGGCGGCAGTCGACGTAACTGACTGGGAGAGAGAGACGAGGATCTGGGTGTCATCCGCATAGGAGACTACCTCCATCCCATAAGATCTAATAAGTCTGGCAAGGGGGGTCACATAGATATTAAAAAGGGTAGGACTGAGCGCTGACCCTTGGGGGACCCCACATTGCACAGACAGGGATGGAGATAGAAACTGACCCAGCATCACCCTTTGCTCTCTATAGTCAAGAAAAGAGGAAAGGAGCCCCAGGGCTGCCCCCCGGACCCCGATCTCCCTCAGCCGAGATGTTAATACCGAAGGAGAAAGGGTATCGAAGGCAGCCGTAAGGTCCAAAAGGATCAGGAGGGAGGTCTGACCCTCATCAACCCGCGTGCGGATGTTATCAAGCACTATGGTGAGGGCCGACTCGGTGCTGTGATCCCTCCTGAATCCATGCTGGGATAGATCCAAACAGCCCGAGCTCTCCACGAAGGCAGCCAGATGTTGATTTAAATGGGCTTCTAACATCTTCGCGGGAGCCGGAAGCAGTGAGATGGGGCGAAAGTTTTTTAATACCCCAGGATCAAGGGAAGGCTTCTTGAGCAGTGGTTTAACCACAGCCTTTTTCCACTGCTGAGGAAAAATACCCTCCTTCATCGCCCTATTCATGATGTCAGCCAGAGGGGGAAGGAGGGATTCCCTACACTGGTTAAGGATCTTTAATGGGCAGATGTCCAGCGGAGAACCAGATTTGGGTTTATTGAGAAGGACCTCAAGATCCTGGCAGGAGAGAGGAGGAAAAGATTCCAGACCCCCTAGCTGAGATAATTCATCAGAGTCGGAAGCCAAAGCAGTGGGCACCGAAGGCTCAACGGTAGAAGATCTTTGTGACTCCAAAGCAAGATAGATGTCCGTTATTTTGGACTGAAAAAAGGCTGCTATCTGGTTACAGAGCTCCTGAGAGGCAACAACAGGATCAGGGATCTGAAGAGAGGTGAGGGATTCGGCAATCCTGAAAAGCTCTCTAGGAGATGAGAGAGAGGATGTGAGGGCCGTAAAGTATTCTTGCTTGGTCTTAGTCACTTCCAGCTTGTATCTTTTTAGCAGGATCTTATGGGCTTCTCTATCCTTTTGGTCCCAGCTAGTATGCCATAGGCGCTCCTGTCTCCTTACCTCTTGTCTAAGAAGTCTAAGTTGTTCTGAGAACCAGGGGGCTGAAGGTCTTTTCCTGGCTGAGTAGTAGGACCTAGCCGGGGCCAGTTCATCTAAGGCCTCGGCGATATTTTTTTCATAATGCGAGACCGCTGAGGGAACGTCCATCCCCTGGGTAGCGGTCAAACTAGAGGTCCACGAATGGAAGGAGTTATCCCTGATATTTTTATAGTTCCTTCGTACTTCCATTGTACTTGGGACCTTTCTAATAGTGTCCTGTGCCGGATAGGTCAGATTAAAAGGAACAGCTAGGTGGTCCGACCATGATAGATGGAAAGGGTCGTTACCGCCAACCTCTGGTCGTTAAAGAAAATTCCATCGAGCGTGTGCCCCGCTCGATGGGTGGGTCCTTCCACCAGTTGGGTGAGTCCACAGGCAGACAGAGCTTCCAACAGGGAGCTAGTGTCATGGGCCTCCAGCATCTCTAAATGAAAATTAAAATCCCCCAGGATTGTAAGATCTTGGCGGCCAAAGTAAGGTTCCAGGACCTGAAGCAGTTTCAGCCCAAAATCAGTTCTGGGGCCAGGGGGACGGTAGAGCAGAATCCCATTGAACGCGGGATTAGAAGAATCGGACAGGGAAAAGTAAAGTGCTTGAAACACATCCTTAGAATCTGAGACAGGTATGGTGTGGCATTGGAACCTGTCTTTATACAGAATAGCCAACCCACCACCAACTCGACCTATTCTATCCTGCCGGGCTAAGCAGTAACCATCAGGGACCGCTTCGACAAGGTCCGGACCTGAAGAGTCTTTGGCCCATGTCTCGGTAATAAAAACCCAGGAGGGTTCCCTTTCCAAAATGAGCTCCTTGAAGACCATATTATTTTTAATAAGTGAGCGAGCGTTGATTAAAAAACAGTTTTCGCTTAGTGCGCTAAAACCAGAACAGGGCTCCAAAGGAGAGGGGGGCAGGAAGGATTAGAGCCACCCGACTCTACCTGAAAGCAGCCACATCCAATAGGTATCAAGAAGTCCTCAGGAATGCTCCTATGGAAACAGGGTGCTGGTGGAAGTTTGAGGCGTAGTATATCTTGCAAGGAGTATTTAAATGCATGATGGCCTCCCTTATCCTGGCCTGTAGTCCAGCCGTCCAGCCCGTCCTCAGCGCGGACGGGCGCAGACGGGCTGGACTCTTGCGTGACTCCGGCGTGGCTGCGGCAAACACGCTGCGCGGACACGCTGCGCGTCATTGTGACTAGATTAAATAGAGCTCTAAACAGTCTTCCTGACTGCTAGAGCGCGGGAGAGCCCAGCGTTTGGCTACACCCACCCAAGATGGCGCTCACGAAATCGAGAGCGCGAGGGACCGGCCCGCCCAAGTGGCGGTGAGGGACCAATTATGTGCAGAAATGCGGTCGGGGTATTTAAAAGCAGGGGAAACCGTCGGAACTCAAATAAAATAAAGACAAAACGGGATAATTAAAAACAAAGATCTCTAATACAGAGCATAGCTGTAGTAATGCTAGTAGCAAATACTTTAGGGACCTTCTTTTCCCCCCTTTTATGCTTTGGTGTTTTGGGCTTTTTCCTGTGCCTCCATCTTTCACAGCTCTTATTGGTGCTATTACCCTATGGTGCCTCTTCTACCATCTCAGAATCGTGCCAAGATTGTTAACTTTTGTTTCCCTCCTCATTCCATGTAATGGATCGGCACCATGTAAGTTTTAGACTCCTCCCCCCCCCCACTCTCTGTACTCAATGGGGAATGTGCCAGTTGTTAATTCTTGCAGAAGTCCCTAATGATTTGACAACAATGTTAGCTTGATTTAACATGATTGGGTCACCTCGTCAATGTTGTGCTTTATGCATCAATACCCAATTGGAACACATTATCATGCTACCATTGTGTGGAATTGTGATGTACTGACTCTTGTGGTGTGTCTTGTAGTAAGCCTGCACACCTCCTTGCTCATCCATCCTGAGACACACCACAACATGCTGATATTCATTGTTATTCTTCTTTAAATATGCTGTCTTGTTATGCCCGTGACCGCAGGGATTGGTTGGTAAGGATTCCGGTTGACTGAGTCAGTTTGTCCCGGCATCCTGACTGTCAAGTTCCTGCTCGTCATGGGTGAAGCTTACCTGTAAATAAAGTTTCCTACAAATATATTCATGCCTCTGCTTCTCTCACTACACATTGCTTTCTCAAGGTCTCACTGGAGACAGCTTATGTGCTGTCACTTGGCAGGCATCTTGTTTACTTACAGGGGACTTAGAGCCCACCGATTGCTTAACATGGGTTGGCTTCATCATCACTCTTATGTTCCTGCTTCCCTTTGGCAAGCACGTGCCGGATTCACTTCCTCTTCAAGTGTTTATCCCTCCTTTGGAGCATGTCCCAAATACTGCTTCCTTGCCCAGTGTACTTCGACTGCCCGCTCTTTTGAAGTTTTTTTGTGTACTTGAAGCACTTCATAAGAATGCAGGGGTTTGCAGGCCATCTTGGTTGTTGCTTGCCTCGACCCTTCTTGTATTGTTTCTCTCCCCACCTCTTCTTGCATTGTTGATTGCCCCATCATTGCAGTTGCCCCGTTGTAAAGTACGACGCTTCCTCTAATGGTATAAAAGATGCTTTATTGTCGAAACACCAATGCAGGAAGCGACAACATGCCAAGATCCTCCCCCAACAGCAACTGCCTCCCCACAGCTCCGACAAAGAACATAGAACTTTACAGTACAAAGCTCGTGGGGACAGAAGGTTAAAGGTAAACAATATGGCAACTTCATAGGAACACAACACATCTTCCTCTGTAAAACAAAATAAAACAAAACAAGTAATCATATGCATGAATATAGAACAACATAGCCACACAAGAAATTAAAAAAACGTAAAGTATAACATTACAATTGCTCCATCATGTGACAAACAAAGTCTGCCATCCATTTAGGTTTGATACTCACTCTCTTGTTGACAATGTCACCTTCCTCAACTGGCTTGATACATCCTTTGACATTTTCCTACTCTTCTTCTGTTACAAACTCGTCACAATTGCTATCACAAGAAATGTCCTCACCACAAGAACCTTACACCACCTGTTACACTTCAATACCAATCCTTTCAACAACATTCTCCAACCCTCCAATCAGACCCAAATCGTCCTTTTCGCTCGAATTGGAGTTGACCTCACCCCTCAAATTGGAGTTGACACCACAGTCAATATCATCATACTCTTGAAAAGAGCCAGAAGACAGAAGGGTCTTTTCATCAAAATGTTTTGAGTGATTCTTGTAAAAATCATTGCTCCATCGCGATTCTCCTACCATTCCAAACTTTTCCATCACTCAGTAGTACAGCGTTGCGTAACACTTTAACAACTGGTAAAGGTTTGGAATAATGAGTTTCACCGTTCCTAACTTTCCAAGGTTTTTTAACCTTGACCCACATACCAACTTTAACATCTACCTTCCCAGATCCATTTTTGCAATCAAATACACGCTTATACTGTAAGTGCTTCTCAAGAATGCTTTTCTTAACCGTCTCCATAGAAATATCAAGTTCTGTACTTTTAAGTAACCATTCTGGGTTGCATTTGGTTCTAGCTGTGCGTCCCCATATAATTTCAAATGGGGACATCTTCAAAACTTCATGAACATCGGTTCTATAAGTCCAGACTGTTTTATATACATGTAATTCCCACTCTTCATAACAGCAATTTGTGTGGCATTTTTCAACACTCTATTAAACCTCTTGCACATGCCGCTACCACTAGGATTATTCAGCGAGGTGGTTCTGTGCCTCACCCCAATCCTCTCAAAATCGTTCTTGGACATAAATTACACCATTGTCGATGATGATTTGAACTGGTAGACCCTCTTCCATAAAAACTCTGTAAATACATTTCAACATAGCGCCAGAATAATTTTTATCCACAACTTTGATGGTTAGCCATCTGGAAAACACATCAATCATGGAAATTATGTACTTGGGTGGGGTACCAATAGGTTCCATAAAATCTATGGCCACAGTATGCCATGGGCCATCTGGTATAATAGGTTCACACAAATTAGGTCTTAAAGTCCTCAGCGATTTGTCTGAGTTGCCACAAACCACACAATCTCTCACATTCCTTTCCACACACACATTTAAGCCAGGCCACCAATACCATCTTTTAACTCTTTACTTAGTTTTTACTGTAGCGCAGAGGTCCTCATGACACATTTTCATAATGGGTTCCTTTAAAGAAGTAGGAGGAATGGCTTTATCTCCCCGAAAAATGGTACCTTCATTTTCAGATAGCTCATTCCTTATTTCCTAAAATTGTTTCAGCTTATCTGAAATCTTGGATTTTTCTGGCCATCCATGAACCACAAACGAAATAAGGGATGGTAGCGCTTCCTCTTTTATATATTCCTCCATCCATTTTTTTTCCTCCAGACAAAAGGAACCTTCATCATGAATCAAGGCCACTTGCAAAGAATCCCATTCATTAAGTTTGCATTCTTGCAAGTCTAAAGGCATTCGAGAAAGAAAAATCAGCTAAAACATTGTTTTTTGCCAGGAACATACTCCACTCTATAGATGAAATCTTGCAATCGCATCGACATCCTAGTGATCCTAGCTGAAGCTTTAAACAAACCCTCAGTGGTAAGTAATTTGGCAAGGGTTTGTGGTCACTCCTAACAATACATTCTCTACCCCATACAAAAGTGTGAAAGTGCTCTAAAGCCCTAACACAGGCCAAGGTCTCCTTCTCAATAACTGAGAATGTTTCATCAGCAAGAGATAATGCTCTAAATGCGTAGGCAATAGTGGACTCTTTTCCGCTCTCATTAATTTGAGACAAAACACCCCCTAAACCTTTGTTGCTTGCATCTACGGTAACTGCACATTTACTATCCACATCAAAACTTTCGGTATTCACAAAAGGCATTTAGTAATAGTAAAGTTAGGAGTCCTAACTTTACTACTACCAAATGCTTATTTGAATACCAAAAGTAGTACGTTTTGGATTTTACCTCAGATTAGTTCTGTGAATCGGCCCAAAAGTGTCTAGGTAACATGGATCAATCCTGGAATACCTGTACTGGCATACATAGGTTCAACATTCAAAGCAAAATGCAGAACTACAAAAGCATAATGTAGAAAGTACAATACCCATATAACATGACTTTATCTCTGCTTTACCGTGTGGCATCTATGTATCACATGATGTCATTGCTTGCTATGCTCTCTCCGAGTTGAGTGATATAAACGACAAAGATTAATATTTTTAAAATAAAATCATCAATCAATCAATCGATCAGGGGATTTGTAGAGCGCACTGCTTACACGCTAGGGTCTCAAGGCACTAGGGGGGAGGGGCTGAAGCTAGTGGTCGAAGAGCCAGGTCTTAAGCAGTCTTCTGAAGGCTGGGAGGTCTGCGGTCTGTCGTAAGTGGAGGGGGAGGGCGTTCCAGGTCTTGGCGGCGCGGTGGGAGAATGATCTGCCCCCAGAAGTGGTTCTGTGGTTGCGCGGGACGGTGGCCAGGGACAGGTCGGTGGAGCGGAGTTTCCTGCTGGGTACGTAGAAGGAGAGTCTGTTGTTGAGGTAGGCTGGGCCGATCATGTGGAGAGCTTTGTGTGCGTGGATCATGATTTTGAATGTGATTCTTTTGTCGACGGGGAGCCAGTGCAGGTCTCTCAGGTGCGAGGTGATGTGGTCCAGGCGTGGGACGTCTAGGATCAGGGGTGCGGAGGGGTTCTGGGTTCTTTGGAGTCTGTTGATGAGTTTGGACGGGGCTCCGGCGTGGAGGGCGTTACCGTAGTCGAGTCGGCTGCTTACGAGGGCGTGGGTGATGGTTTTCCGTGTGTCCGCCGGGGTCCATCTGTAGATCTTGCAGAGCATATGGAGGGTGTGGAAGCAGGAGGAGGAGACTGCGTTGACTTGGTTGGTCATGCTGAGCTTGGAATCGAGGATGACCCCTAGGTTGCGTGCGTGGTTGGTTGGTGCCGGGGGGGGCTACCAGTGATGCTGGCCACCAGGAGTCGTCCCACGCTGAGGTGTCGGGCCCGAAGATGAGGATCTCTGTTTTGTCCGTGTTCAGTTTGAGCCGGCTTGCCTCCATCCAATCGGCGACGGCTTTCATACCCTGGTGAAGGTTGGATTTGGCGGTGAGGGGGTCCTTGGTGAAGGAGAGAATCAGCTGGGTGTCGTCCGCGTAGGAGATTATGTTGAGGTCGTGTAGTCTGGTGATGCGGGCGAGGGGCGCCATGTAGACGTTGAACAGCGTCGGGCTGAGGGAGGATCCCTGCGGGACGCCGCAGATGGTTTTGGTGGTTCCGGATTGGAACGGGGGGAGGCGGACTCTCTGGGTTCTGTCGGTGAGGAAGGAGGAGGTCCAATCCAGGGCCTTGCCTCAGATCCCTGCGTCATGAAGGCGTGTGTGAAGTATGTGGTGGCAAACGGTGTTGAAGGTGGCGGAGAGGTCCAGGAGGATGAGGGCCGCTGTCTCGCCGTTGTCGAGTAGTATTCTGATGTCGTCTTTGGCGGCGATGAGGGCGGTCTCTGTGCTGTCGTTGCTGCGGAATCCTGACTGGGAGGGGTCCAGGATGCTGTTGTCTTCTAGGCAGCGGGTGAGCTGGGTGTTGACGATCTTTTCGATGACTTTCACTGGGAACGGAAGCAGGGAGATGGGCCGGAAGTTCTTGAGGTCACTCTGGTCCGCCTTGGGTTTCTTTAGTAGGGCGTTGATCTCGGCGTGTTTCCAGCTCTCAGGGAAGGTGGTGGTTCCGAAGGAGAGGTTGATGATGTTGCGCAGGTGGGGCGCGATGATGATGTCGGCTTTGTTGGCGATGTGGTGCGGAAGGGGATCAGACGGGGAGCCTGAGTGGATGGTGTTCATGGTCTTGATTATGTCTTCGGTGCTTACGTTGGTCCAGGTGTTCAGAAGGTCGTGGTGGGTGTGGTTCGGAGTGTTCGTCGTGGCGGGGTCCGCAGGGTTCAGCCGGGGGTTGAAGCTGTTGTGAATGTCGGTGATCTTGCGGTGGAAAAAGGCAGCGAGGGTGTCGCACAGGGCTTGTGACGGCGGGATGTTGTTGGAGCAGGAGCTAGGATTGGAGAGTTCTTTCACGATGTCGAAGAGCTCTTTGCTGTTGTGGGCGTTGTTGTTAAGGCGGTCTTTGAACAAGGCTCTTTTGGTGGTCCTGATGAGGTGGTGAGGGTTGCGGATGGCGTGTTTGTGGGCTGCGCGGTTGGCGGGCGTTCTATCGCTGAGCCAGATGTTTTCAAGTTTCCGGCAGGTGCCTTTGGAGGCCAGGAGGTCCGGGGTGAACCAGCTGGCTCTCTGGCTGGTGTCTCTGTCGGTGGGTTGTGTCACTCGTGCTACGGTGTTGGCGCAGTCTTCCATCCAGAGTCTGAGGGTGCGGGCCCCCTATCGGGGTTGGTGGGGCTGGTCGGTGGCTTGAGTGCGAGGTGTGTTTCTAGTAGTTCTTTGGTGACTTTGCCCCAGCATCGGCGGGGGATCTGTAGGGTGCAGTGGTGGGTGACGGGTTTCTGGAAGGTGAAGTGGACGCAGTGGTGGTCGGTCCAGGTGAGCTCGGAAGCGTGGCTGAAGGCAATGTGGGGGCTGGAAGAGAAGATGGCATAGAGCGTGTGGCCAGCGATGTGGGTCGGGGTGGTGACGATCTGTTTCATTCCTAGGGTGGCGAGGTTGTCATTCAGGGTGGAGGAGTTGCTGTTGTTGCTGTTTTCCAGGTGGTAGTTCAGGTCACCGAGCAGGATGTAGTTGGTGGAGGTCAGTGCGTGCGAGCTGAAGAAGTCTGTGATGGAGTTGCAGAATTGGGGACATGTGCCGGGTGGTCTGTAGACGAGGGTGCCTCTGAGGGTGGTCTTGGGGTCCGTGTGAATCTTGAAGTGCAGGTGTTCAGCGGTGGTGAGGGTGTCATCGGTGTTTGTTGATAGAGCGGGTGTTGAGCAGGATGCATCGCAGTCGGTTAGGTTCCGTCGTTGTGGGTACATCGGTGTCGTTGGTGCAGGCGAAGTTGCAATTCCGGCAAGTGAAGGGGCCGTGGGTGCGCTTGGGAGTGGCCTTGTAGCAGTTGGTGGTCCGTCCGTGGTTGAGAGCGGTGAGGGTGTTGGCGTCATAGTGGAGTCGTACTTCGTTGATGGTGCGGGGGCCAGGGGTTCTGGTGCTGAGCGCGGTCCAGGCGCGGACAGGCGCAGACGAGCTTGGCTTAGGCGCGCCTTCGGCGCTCGCGCTGGGGCTGCCATATGAGGGGGAGGTGGGGAGGGAGGGTCTCCTGGGAGGCGGGAGGCGGGAAGAGGGCAGCGAATGGGCACAGGGGTGGGGGGGCGGGGCCGCAGGGGAGGCAGCGGCGGGAAAAACAGCGGCAGAAGCAGGTAGAGCGAGGCCTGGGGAAGGCAAGCACGCTCAACGGCGAAAAACAGTAGGGCAGGGCAGAAGGGCAGACACACGGGGTACAGAGGAGAACGGGTGGGGGCACAGGCAGACAGGGTACAGAAGGCAGAAGGGACCGGGCACAGGCACTCAGGAGTAGAAGGCGGCGATGTTGGCGATAGGGGCACCAGGGGCAGGGAGGCAGCAGGAGCGAGGGGAGGCACAAGAGTGGTACTGCAGCGAAGGGGAGAGCGACCTACCAGAAGGTCAAGGGTCGCCTACCTGGGCGGATATCTACATTTTCTCATATTATCTGTTTGTCATCATCAGTGTTATGAAAGCAAATTGGTATGTTTTGTGAAAACCAAAATGTAGTATATCATCAATAAAATATTTTAGCCATTGTATAGGTGGGAAATGTGTAAAAGCTGAGGAGCCTGCTAGCACTGCACGCCTGTGGATTAAAGTGATCTAAATTGTGTGTCCTTTCTTATGAAAATTCCAATCTTTGTGGCAAATTGTATTTTTTTCCATCTAGAAATTACATGAGAATTTCGCAAAATTTTGTTTTTATGGGAAGATGTGCATTGCGGGTATCTCACATGATTTATTTTTTAGCAAATGGTAATGACGTGTAAAAAAATATATAATTTTTACATGAGGTGCTCACTCCCTTAAAATGTATATGTAATCACGTGTTACAAAAATTTTGAGACAAGTCATGACTTTTGTAAATGTTATCGATGTATTTAAATTTCACCAGTGCCAGGGCTTGTCCTTCTGGAACAACTGGAAACAATAACACAAAACACATGGAAGAAGAATGGAGGAACTAAAAAAAATACAAGGCTATTGAACAGATAAAAAAGGAATGTTACCATCAAATTAAAAGTGTGTTACAGTAGTCAAACAAGGATGCTATGGGCCCTGGTGCAGGCAAGGCAAATGACCCCTTTGACTGCTGTTAAGGTAGTAAAATACATCAATTATCAAGGTTCAATGGGCCCGGTGCCACTGCACCTGCTCCAACACTGATAAATCAGTCTGTGTGCCAGGCAGAAATAGCAAAACAACGGAGTTGGACATTCAGATGCAACCAACTTGACACAAAAAAAGAACACCTTTACTATTCAATTACACCAAGATCCTGAACAAGTATCTGAAAGTATGTCAGATCAGATCTATAGTCTTACCCTGAAAGCAATCAAGCTAAAAACGTAGGGCCTAACTTACAAGCCCATTGCGCCACTGATGCGTCACTTTTAATAATACACTTGCGGCGCAATGGAATTGCCTTTATTTACAAGGCCTCATAAAATCACACTGTGTTACTTTTGATTGCCTTGTAAACATGGGCCCCTTTAACGCATTACTCTGCGTGAAAGGGGCGTTCCATAGGTGTTGCTATGGGTGTCCCTACACAACATCCATGAAACCTGACAGATTCCCAGGTTTATAACGTTTTGTAAAGCTGGGAATGCGTTAGAATCCTGTGCCTCACCTGATTACTGCATTGTTTCTATGCCTGCATATGTACACTGTTTTAGCACCATGGTAGAACTGTATCTAATATGATTTTGGTGCTTGTAATCACTTTCATCTGCTTCTGTCTACTGATTATCACAGCACATGTATTTTGTAACAAAATAACTTTGGTTCAATAAATACACTGAAAACGTCCCACTGTGTATTCTGCACATTTCTCTGAGCACAAGAAAGCATAAGTGAATGAGCAAAAGGTTCTGATCTGTATCCACGATCCCTGAGGGGTCAGGGATGTCATGTTCAGTGGTTGCCAGAAACTATTATCTCTCTGGTAAGGTTAGGGAGGTTTACGGTGGCACTGTGAGCCAGCTGGTCTTTAGGCCAACGTATTCTGCGGGTTGCCCGGAATCAGTCTAGGCACCTCACCCAAAGTTTATGTTGTCCAAACAAATGTGCAGGTCCTACGGATTTGTAGGAACTTTATGACAGGTGCACTTCCACAAAGTTTTGGTTTGCAGTTCAGTCATAGTCCGTGCTAAGTATTGCCTTCCATGCAATGTCAGTGATCAAAGTCCACCCAGAGATAGTTCTAATCGAGTTAATCAAAATCAGGGACAGTTCTGTTAATTTCCAATCCAAAAGTTAATTTTAATCAATCCAAATATTCCATGATATAAAAAGAATTAGCAACACCTCATGATATGCTGGCTGACGCGTTTCGGCCCATTTAATTTGTGACTCCTCAGAACAAACACAAGAACTTGAAGAATTCAAGGTACTGATCCTTAATACTTTTAATTATCCTACTAGGAAGGCACTGGGGGCCATTCTCGTTAATCGAACAGATCCTATGTCATAGAAATTGACATAGTGAGCTTGCACATAGCTGCAAGTCACGTCTGGAGTACGCCAAGGCCAGGTTCACATAGGTTTATTCAAGAATCCCCCCTTCTAACCTAGTTAGGGAGAGCGGAAAACAGCACCATATTTTAGTAGGCACGGCACTGTTCTGCTCTCTCCCTTTCAATCAACATGCAACACAGCAACTTTAATTGCTGTGTAGCATGTTAGTAAATCTGCATGACACTGCTCACCCTCACCTCACATGAGATCCATAGTCGGCTACTAGTACCCTGGTTTCGGGGATGGTTATAGCAAGATGGTCCTCGCACAAACCTGCACAGGACTGCCTGGCGACTGGTAAAAAAAGCCTGGTCTTATAGCACCCAACTTCTTCCAAAGATAAATCCTATGCTACCTGTAATGGTGTTGCTCATCCGGTCTGTAGACAAAATATGAAACAGAGCCATCTTTCAATTTAGAAATACTGTTTTCAAAAGAATGATTTCAAATGTTTCACCGCCCAAGTGCAAATCAACGTTTCTTATTTGATGAGTGGGGAGTTGTTTTCTGCTTCTGACAGTGTCCTGGAAGCAAGCCCAATGGTGAGCTCAGAGCTTTTATCATCTGTACAAGCAAACCTCCCAGGACATGTACACTTCTATCAATGGTTACAGTGCAAGGGACCTCATGATCCAAGGACTAAGAGCAGGAACTGCTGTGTTGTGTTGTTGATATCTTCACTTGCTCAAAACACTCTTGCCTCCCAAACACACTTCCTGTCCAACTTCCCTCAATAGTTCAGTCAGAGTGAACAAATTTACAGAATAAAAGAGCCACAAGACGGTGTAGGAACTGTGCTGACCTTGGCATTTATGCTAAAACCCACTAGTCGAGACAATTTTTACCATTATCATTTCTTCAGATCAGATCACAAATTGAAGTTTCTCTTTTTGTTTTTTACCCAAGGACTATAGTAACTGTCACACGTCTAAAATTGAGTAATATTCTCTGGCTCCTTTCAACTGAGCAAAAGGCTTATTCTGGACCATAGTGAGAGAACTACAAGATGCTAACTTGGTTTTTTTCGGCCGGGGTGGTCTGCTAAAACAGATGGATAATAGGAAATGTAGTGATGTCACTTCTTGTTGAGATGGGTGATTTTATCATTTTGCAACCAATTTGGTTCTAGCACTGTTTAGATGGGAGTGTAATTTGTATTTTTCACATATAGCATAGGTACTTACAACCATGTCTTAGCTGATAGTAGATGGTAGCGCAAAATATTAACCCCCGGGAAATGCTGCCAGCAAACAGGTGCAAAAACATCTACAAATGTTACTCCCTGTGTTTTTTTTACACTGATGTGCTAATACCACACAACATCACACCCATTACCTGGTGAACATATTATTTCCACTGGACTGTTTTTACAGCTGTTAATAACACCGGGGACTAAAGAGTGAACACAGACCTGTGGAATCAGGAAACATGTGCTTATGTTTATGTGTTTGTGAACCACAAATCTTAAAATGTAGGTCTGCAACGCGCTCACAGCAGCTAGGTCAGTCTGTGTACAAATCATGTAATTTAGTTTACCTCCTAAAAGAAAAGACCATTTCACAGCAAATCCCTTAGATCTTTTGAGACAATTACATGTTGCCCATAAAAACCATGGGGCAAATTTACAAAGAATTCACTCAACATAGTGCAGCAAACAAAGTTGCTGAGCTGCATTACATAAAAGGGAGAGAGAACAACAGTGGAATATCTATTAGGATACGAGGTTGTTTTGTGAACCCGCTGCACTGGCGCACTTTGGTTGCCTTCCACCAATGCACACACTCTTGCATGAATGCATAGTAAGCAATATCATGGGTTTCCTGCCAAAACCTTCTTTAACCCCTTGTGTGCTCGTGATGGAGCCACTCCATCACGACCGACGGGTGCGCTGTGCTGGTGGCGGAGTGGTTCCGTCACTGTGCGGCCGCCCCGCCCACGCTGATAGAATTCCACGCCTGCGCGTTCTATTGAGTGGGCGGGGCCGTGACGGAACCACTCCGTCACAAGCACAGCGCGCCCGTTGCTCGTGACGGAGTGGTTCCGTCACGAGCATGGCGGCGCCGCGTGACCCCCCACCCCCTAGCGCCGCGGCGGAATTGCCGCCACGGCCAAGGGGTTAAAAGAAGAAGTTGAACAAAAGGACTTAATTTCCCATCATCCTTCTGAGCAGGCTTTGACATCTCTGCCTTTCCCATCATCCATCTACAGAGGAATCAACATCACTGGTTTGCTTGTGTAACATGCTGTATTCGGTTGACTGTAGTTTTGGAGCTTCTGTTGTCTGGGAGGTTGAAGTCACCCAAGAGGGTGGTGTTGGGGTGTCAGATGGACAAGGTGGTGAGGAGATCTGAGAATTCATCCATTAAATGCTTCTTCTGCTCAGGAATCCTATAGATTAGATGGAAGCTGGTGGCCTTAGTTGCTGAGAGTGGGAAATGGCATTTCGGTAGCCTAATGGATTTGACTGTTACCTTGCAGGACCAGGAACAATTAACCTTGAGAGGGAGGCCACCTACCTTTTAATGGGCTTGGTCAGTACCCCACACCTTCAGTCCTAGCATTGTTAAAATTTGATCTAAAGAGCACTGTGGCTCTGCTTTCCATTGCTGCTTCTACATACCTATACTATATTTGCGTGTGAGAGAGCTGGCAGTATGGGCGGATGGGTAATACCCTTTTAAGGAAGATCTGTAAGGTTAAAAAGATTTGCACTGAATATTTTATGCCAGAAAGCCTTAATGCACTTGTGTTTGCTCTGGTGAAACTACTGTTTGCTTGACATTTCTAAATCCCTAAAACTAACATTCCAGTATTATACACAGGGCAATAAATAAACGTGATTTATGTAGAAGAAACGTACTCACCACGACTTCAGCTTCTGGCCCAAGGACAAAGGGAAAGTACACATTCATGCTAAAAATAAAAAGCCTACACCTGCCCTCGCAGGTTTACTACTGTTCACGTGTTCAGAATTCGGAATTTTAGCATTTTCTTATTATGTGTATTCTTCTCTACAACCGTGTTTGTACTCAGAGTACAATCTTGCATGTACAAATGTTTTTGCATGACTGCCATGTATCTTTCCCCCCCAGATGCAGAATTGTTTCGTTCTTGGAGAAATACGTTCCCTGACAATTTTCAGGGGCGGCTCCTCCATAATGGCGGAGGAGCATCGCCCCACTCGTCAGAACCAGTCAAAGAAGAATAAAATAATAATGAAACAATATAATTTTATTTTACTTTGGATTTGACATGCGTGGAGGGCGGGACAGGCCCGGCCATGACAGGCAGGTGGTGGCACTTAGAAATGCGCATGTATGTTTGGCTGGCCGTCCTAGGCCAGCCAAGCATACATGCACACTTCTACTTCTCCAACATAAAAAAAGCTGAGGTTTATACCTTATCGAAAAAGCCTTCGCAGGACCAATTACATGTAGTCACTTATAGGCTTATAACCTGGGCCACTGGAATTATGCGTCAGGGTAGGATCAAAATATGTGACAGATTTACTGAATTAGGTGGCATGAAAGGCAAATTATGCGGCCCAATGGCAGTTAGTATAACCTCATTATTTTGGCATTTTTATACATTTTAACACTATTTGGACTGTGGCTCAACTTATTAGTACCACTTTAACACATAAATAAGCAACAGAAACGTGACCAGTCAACTTTTGCGAAGTGTCTTCCTCTACGCAGCAACACGTGCTGCTGCATTTTAGTACCTTTTGATCTGTTTGAGCTAGAAACAAAAAAATTACTAAAATCTGCAGATGGTTTATGTGGTAATTCCATAACTATGCAGAAAACGCTAGGGCCACAATATTGCATAATTCCGGGGGACCTGTCTATAATCAAAGCAAGCACAAGGAGATGATGGACGGAGCGCTGAAACTTTTAAGACACTTACCCCCAGTCACAGATCTGGGTTGAATCCACCATCGTTCTTTAGCTCACTTCGCCACCCCAGTTCAGACCCAGCCATATGCAAATCAGTCATGACCCTGTTCCTCATGGGAACAGTCCAGCCCGAACTGCCAAGCTAGGTCTTCCCTGGACTAGAAACAAGCATCATGGGATCGGTTTCTGGGTAACACCACTAATCAGCCAGGCTAGCTTGAATCCAGTGGCAAAGTGATCAAGGGGCCTACGTCTGGGCGTACCCTTCCAACATAGGGATGATAAAGAAAACACAAGGAGATGATGGACAGAACATTGAAAATTCTCAGACACTCACCCCCAGTCGCAGATCTGGGTTGAATCCATCATCGTTCTATAGCTCACTTCACCACCCTAGTTCAGACCCAGCTATATGAAATTCAGTCTTGACCCTGTCCTCATGGGAACAGTTCAACCCGAACTACCAAGCCATGTCCAGTGGCAAAGTGAGCAAGGGATCCACGTCTGGGAATACCCTATCATTCGGTCCATCATCTGTGTGTCTTTTGCATTGCTGTCTAAAATCAAGGTGCTCTTCCTGGCTAAAGTAATTGCCTAGAGATTTAATTCTCAATTGCAAGACCGTTTTGAAAAGAAGCTACGCTTGAGCAATTGTGAGTCAGGCTTGTGCCCAATGCGGCAAGTGAACCTGCTTTAGTGCATGTTAAAGAACATAATGGGTCATATTCACTAAGACATATTGGAGTATGTAATGTAGCACACCTGTAGTACTCCTACATGCCTTTGTTAAGTGGCTTCAAAATACCGAAAATGGGAATGATCCGTGAATTTTTATAGAAAAGTGCTACACTCAGAAAGGACTGTGCCCTCGACACTTTTACCAGCAAAGACTTGGACATAACGGTTCAATTCACAAAGGTATGTAAGAGTATATAAAAGAGTTTCCTGTAGTACTACTGCACTTGTAAATGCTCTCATGAATCGTTGCCCTTATGAACCGAGGTTGACAGTAGTAGATCATCACTGATGGTGAGGCACAACTTACAGGATACATTGGCCATGAATATGGGGGGATGCTTTTCATTGTCTGGAGGGACTATGAGTCCCTGTGAGCATGTGACCAGAAGCCCGCAGGGATGAGGCGGGCCGCAACTGTTGAGCTACATAGTGCTTGCCAGCACCTCGCTGCGCGGTATGATTTTCATCGTCTGGAGTCCCAGGGAGGAGGTGGGGTCACACCTGTTGCACTAGATAGTGCTTGCGATCAGGGAGGTTTACTATAAGATGTGGTTGAAGCAGAGGGGACTAGACAATTGAGATAGATCTGGACCCTGGTACTTCCTTGTTTTAACTTTCTCTGCCCGCTACTAAAGAAAAAGAAGACTTTGGGGCAAGATCTAGAACTGTTATGGCTAGTTCAGCCCCCCAAAAAGGATAACTTTCCTTTCTTGGCTGCTTAGGACCATCTTGTAAATGTAAATGTGGGTGTACTTGTAAAGCGCACTGCGACTCCATGGAGTATCCTGGCGCTGAAGACCGCTGGGGACCCGTCCTGGTTTTCCCTGTGAGATGGTCCCTTTCTGGGTATCTCCAAGGTGAAACCAGGCATCCCCAGCGTCTGTGGGGGGGCCGTTGTAGAGATGAGGCAAGCTTAATGCCCAGAGTTGCTGAGTGTGTTCCCTGGTTAGAGTAGGCACCGAGGCGAGAATTATCGAGTCCGTTTTGACCCTGGTCCACGACCCTGCCGCGTCGTGAATTGAACCCTGGTCCCGGGCCGTTCTCTGCTTAAGGGTCTGCCACCTCTAACCAGTGAGCCACACCACAACACAATCTTGTCAACATTGCATCAGGGGACATAAACACCTAATGGAGTGTTATATACACACTGCTGGCATCCTTGCTCAGAAACATTCTGAACAGAGTTGATAAGTTAATTGAAACTATCATGGAGGGCTTTCAGAAGAAATTGCTGGGATTAGAATCCGCTGTTGCCAAATTAGGTTTAGTGGTGTTAGAAAAACTCAGAAGCCTTACTAGTCGTTCGCATGCTGACGACCGAGAGCGTATCCCACCTTTTAGCCCCCATGACAAGGTCCGGCCACACCTCTCACAGAGCCTTAGCCCATTGTTAAAAGCAGAGAGTTGGTGGGAGATGTTTTAGGAGCTATGCATACATCATTGAGTAAAAGATATAGATCTTCAAGTCGGCAAGTGTGAGAGATGACAGTCTCCTCCTCTAACCAGGCCTGACTCACTTCTCCGACCTATCTCACTCTTAGCTTGAAAGGTCGAAAGGGGGCTGGCAGCTGCCCCCCCCACCTTCGCGAATGGGGTGACTGCAGTTTGCCGCAGTCTACATCTCCCTCCTGAATCTACTCCCTTAGTGGCTGTTTTAGTGGATGTTCCTCCTCAGCAGGAGGGATTGTGGAAACCACCCCTCAACTCATACGCGAGGTTACACATTGGTGCAATAACCAATTGGGGGATGAGAGGGTTCCTGACAACCCACAGTAACAAGGCTAGAAGAGTGGGGTGGGTAGGAAATAAGGAGAAATCCCTGGAGGGAGACTGAATCATTGTCAATTTCAATCAACCAGACATTGTTGCCATTCTAGTAGGGCAGGCATCTCATTCTAGCTCCCCCCTTCTAGGATTCAAGGGTTATCGTTAGGTTTTTGTTATCCGCCGAGGGGCGCCCCTAATGGTAGGTGTCTTACAACACCTTTGAGACTGACAGAGAGAGCAGGCGGGAAGACAACGGGAAACATCTACTGAGTTGGCTAGAAGATTTCTCCCAGTGAGTTCTTTAGATGGTAACGATTGAATGCATGCTGCAGAGAGATGTATTTTGAGAATCTCTGACGAGGCATTACACCGCTATTACTGCCCGGAGGCCAATGGGCTGAACTCATGTTGATGGGTCCTGGAATCACCCTAAAAAGAATTGATCTTAAGGATGATCATTACGATGCAGGAAAGTTAGATCTATAATTTGCAAAAACGGTAAAGACCATGGTGCTTACTTTAGACACATGATTGTCCTGAGAGCAGCAAATCAAACAGATAGTGAAGACTTAAATTACTATTGCAGACTGCTTAGAAGACCCCAGCCTTCTATATCTTAAATAGTAACCAACAGGTCCAAACATGGAATGCTCCTATTCACCATATGCTATGTGTGCCCAGTTAAAGGTTTTCCACAGGTCTAAAGATAAGCGAGAGAGGTCTAAGCAGAGAGTGGGGTGGGTGGCTTTATGCAACCCGTTGCCAGGAGGCGCAGTCGAGTTTGCAGGTTTTATTCACTCTCGCCAATGGCAAGAAAGGCTTGCTGCAGCATGATTGCGTCTTACTGATACCTGATTGGTTATTGTCTGAGGAGTCCAGTCACGTGACTGCCTTTTGCCTGCTGGCTGCCAAATGGGTTGCATTGTATGTGTTTTCTCCAGTTGAAATTAGGTTACAGAAACCAGGATGTTGGGGGAGGAAATTAGGGACATAGTATTGGGACTATGTAGCTTACAGTAGAGTTTTATGAGCTCACTCCTATTTAAATTTCACATTTCCACAGACTCTGAACATTTTGGTCACATACACAACTGGGAATAGAACCGAAGTCTGGTTTGCAAGGTCTGCAAATAAGCTGATGACACCTAGATCTTGAGAAAAGTTGTCCACATTGTAACTGAAATATGTATGCCCCCGAGGTACTCGTGGTTTGACCAGATCTGGGATTTATACTCCTACTACAAGGTTTATGTATTTTTAGACATTTACATAGAATGGGACCCAAAGAGAATTGGCGGTTAGACAACCACCACATCAAATGTTCTCAAAATTGTGTACAGGTGTGATTTTATAATATGAACTTCTATTCAAATAAAGCATAATTCACAATTCGATGTTTTGGCACTAATAACGCGTTAATTATCACTGTTACTATTTTTATCTACCTCAGAAGGATGAAAACCTAAGTTGATGTGCCATATTCAAACCTGTGACCTACAGGACTCTTCATTGGATGAATTATTTCATTAAGCTATGTTAACTTTTTTTTTTAAATGATTTTTAAGGTGTCTTTACTGCTCACGTGAGTTGCATACTTTAACATGTGGTTGGGACTTAACATTTAGAATCTGATGATTACATTGAATTGAAATTGTACAAGGTGGTGGAGTACCGTGCTTAACTTGTTGAAAAAAAAGTGCCAGTGCTCCATGTATTCTCAGGAGACCGCCCTTTCCCGACCCCTACTTAATGGCGGCCGCTATGCAGCAGGGCCGCTGATGCGCCAAAGGCAAGCCATCTGCTCCCGCCCAGGAGCCAACCACGACCAGCGCCAGGGTCCTCTGACCCGCCGCCGCTACAACTCCAGCACCCCCCACGTTCTCAACCCTGGATGCAGCAACAACTGCCACTTTACAATGCCGAACCACACTAAAGGCCCGATCTCCTGTCGACACTTCCGCTGCACCTTCACCCACCACTGGAGCCCATCAGCAGCCCCCAGCCTACCAGACATTACTGCTCACAAATCACTCAACTGTATCCTCCTCAACGTGCGCTCCCTGCACACGCATGCCATAGAAATCTGGGAGCTCCTCAACACCCATGCGCCTAACACCGCCTTCCTCACAGAAACCTGGACCAACGTCAACTCTGCGCCCGACATCGCCACCCCCCTTCCCGAGGGATACAAGATCGTGCAGAAGGACCATCCCACCCGCCCAGGAGGCGGCATCGCCATCATCCACAAAAGCACCCTGTGCATGATAACCACCAGCCTGGACAACACTACGACCCTCGTGGAGCACCTCCACTTGTGGAGAAGCGTGGCTCAGTGGTTAGAGGCGGCAGACCCGGAAGCTGAGATCGGCCGTGGACCAGGGTTCGATTCCCCGTCTCGGCGGGTCTCGGGCTCAAAATTCCACGGACTCGACAATTCTCGCTCCGGTGCCTACTCGACTCACGGGGTCACACTCTGCGACTCTGGGCAATAGCTTGCTTAATCTCCACTACGGCCCCTCGCGGCGGGATGCCTGGCTTTCACCTTGTGGATACCCTGCCGGGGTATCTCACAGGGGAATACCAGGACGGGTTCCCTAAGCAAGCGCCTTGAGACCCCTGGGTGATTCGTGCGCTATATAAATCGAAATACATTTACATTTACATTTACTTCCAGATCCAGACCAACCCTAAAATGACTCTCTCCACAACCCTCATCTACAGGCCATCTGGTCCCTGCTCTCCCTTCACTGACCCCATTGCAGACCTCTGACTACATCCTACTCAGAGACCTAAACTTCCACCTGGACAACCACCTTCCTAGAGAACCTCGCCAACATAGGACTGAAGAAACTGGTCACCGCCCCTACAAACACAGCGGGATACACACTCGACCCCGTCTTCGCAGAAGGAAACAGTGTCTCCTACAGCCACACCATGGAACTCCTCTGAACAGACCACCACTGCATCCACTTCTGCTTCAGAAAACCCACTGTACACAAGCACGCTCATCGCCTCCCCAGCAGAGGCTGGAACAAAGTCACCGAAGATCAGCTAACCTCCACCCTGATCAGCACCCCAACACCAACAACGCCAGACCCTAACACTGCGACACGCAACCTCCACCACTGTCTCACGAACTGCACAGACACACATGTTCCCCTCAAGAAAGCACTCCAAGAATCCAAGACCCGGCAGACCTCGACAACTTCAGGCCCATCTCCCTGCTTTCATTCGCAGCAAAGGTCATCGAAAAGGACATCAACACCCAGCTAGCAAACTCCACTGAAGCCAACAACATCCTAGACATCTCCCAATCTGGCTTCCGCAGCAACCACAGCACTGAGACCGTCCTACTCGCTGTCACAGATTTCATCTGCTCCCTCCTCGACCAGGACCAAATCGCAGCCCTCATCGTCCTGGACCTCTCAGCTGCCTTCGACACCATCTCCCACCGCACACTACCCACCAGACTCAACAACGCTGGTATCCTTGAATGGGTATGCTCATACATCTCAGGGGGGGGGGGGATTTCGAGGGGTGATGTAGAGAGAAAATTAAAGAAATCATTAATTTTCCCTCTGCATCGTCCCTTGAAATACTCTTGCACGTGGCCCCACGGCTGTTCTGCATGGACCGCGTTTACCCTAGTGCCTTGAGACTCTTGTCGGTGAGTAGCTGACCATTACAAACCCCTGATTCATTGATTGACATGAGGGAAAAATGCTAATGCTGGCACACTGGACATACTTCTTGACCTAAGAGAGTGCAACTATGTCATACTGGGGGTGGTGGGTGGGGCTGAGGGAGCAAACTATAATGAAATGCTGACCCTGACATATTAGTTGATTTTTGTCACTTCCGTCACCATTCGTAGTGGGCAGCATAAACTCTGGTACTGGTATATTGCACTGGCAGAAGGGAATATCCATGACTAAATGCTGGCACTGGCACACCAGAGTCAATTCTTTATTTTATATTTGTCTGTTTATTGGCATTTTATAATGTGATACCCATACAACAATAAACGTATTAATTGCAACCAAGACAGTCGTCCAGTAAAAGTACATTTTACAAATATTACACTATTCCTTGATCAGCCTCATTACATCATTGTAAGTAATTCTTCACAGATAGGGGTCACCCAAGGCAAATTTCGAAAAAAATTAGTGGAACTCGTGGCAATGTTTATGCCCCACCACTTTCAGAAATTGCCCGCTGCCCCAAGTGTATCGATCCCTACTGTGGCTCCCACAGTGTATCTATAGTAGGTAACTAACATCACTTTAGTCTAATAAGCTTTTGGAAAGGTTTAGACAATTTCTATCATTTATTGACTCTCCTGTACCTAAAATTACAAAGTGAGTTTGAGCATAATAGTGATCTCTTACAGGGCACACCGTCCAGGCATCCTCTTTCTTCCAGCTCCCAACTCAAAACTCTCATGGCTCTAGCCTCAAGCACCACATTCTGACCAGTCTGAGCATTCTGTTGTGACATCAGAGGCACAGAGGCCTTTGTGGCTGAATCACATGATCAATTCCTGAAAACCAAAGTTTTTAGTGCATTGATTATGCACTCAAAAACACAAAGCATAACCCAATGACTAAAATTCAACTTTTCTTACACATTTACTGCTCAATTGAATACCATCCTGTACTCTGCCAACCCACTGTTTGTACTGTGTGGACCTTTTAGTCCCCAAATCTCTTCTCATGTATCATATCCTGCAGGACTTTTGTTTTCAATCACTCTTTCAATACAGGCACTTATTCTCCATGCTTCATAGTAAACAAATAAGTGACAGGGCCCCAGTCAGGAGTCCACTTCCGTTTGCACCACCCAATGCCAGTGCTGCCAGTTACAGTAACAACACAACTACTAACCATCTCACTCCTACAAGTGTGATAATCCTGAGAATTGCAGACTCAAAAAGCTGAAAGAATGGCCTTGGCAGCAGGTATTAGTCACTTATGGTGTATATTTATAATTAAACAATTTTTGTTGTGCTTGTCTCTAAATGAAACAAACAGCACCACCATGTGGCAGACTGTCATAGTGTCGGTGTTAGACTTTGCCTAAACTATAACAAGCATTGGCATAGCTAATAGGTCTCGCTTCTGGGACCTTCTAAGTATTTAGTTATGCAGCACAATATCCTTGGTGCAATCACATCAACTGTTGCGTGGCTAAACACTTATAAGGTCCCAAAGACGAGACCTATTGGCTATGCCAATGCTTGTTTTATTTCCGAGAGCTCCTTGCATGGCAACAGGAGGAGGGAGCCTGCCGATTCCCTCGCGGGAGCGAGCGGCGATAATTAATACCATATGGCACTGCTGCTTGCAGCACCATATGGTATTAATTATCGCCGCTCGCTCCCGCGAGGCAATCGCCCCTCGTGCACACGTTCCATTGAAGGCAATGGAACGTGTGCACGAGTTAGCCTCAAAAAGGATATCGACGGCTTTAGGTCTCTTTCCTAAGCATCGCATGCGCGTTGCATAGGACGAGCCCTAAAAAAGCACTACTCTACTTATCACTCAGATCCTTCCACGCTCTGCTATGTTTTCCTCTTCCTATTCTGCATCAACGTTTTAATAGTCTCACCTCCTTCATCACGATTCACAAGTCCATCAAGGATGTAAAAGGCTATAGGGCCCAATTCACAAAGGGCCTTACGACTCATGAAGTTACGAGTGTGGAGTATCTGTACTCATGGGGGAATCTACTCACTGCAGTGCCCAATGTGGAGATTCCACCCCCAGTGCGAAGATTCCCCCACGAGCGCAGTTACTCTGCACTAGTAACTGTACGAGTTGTAAACCCATTTGTAAATAGGACCTTTATAGTTTGAGGCTTATAGATTGCATCCTGCTCTGAGAAGCATTTCAGTGGTCAAGGGGAACACTTAAAACTTTGGTAAAGAAAAAAAGCACACTAGAGTGGGATGGAATACAAGCTCACGATGGCCTAACACAGTCAATATGAATGGCAAAACATATTTGTGAATATAAATCAGTTTGAACCCTAAACATTCTCCACCTCCTTTGGCAAGAAATTCTTTGCATTTGTGAAAAGTCCTCTGCCCTGAGTGACCAACTGTATAGGTGTCTGGATCCCTAATGCTGATTTTTGTTGTCATGGGCACACATGGATATAGGCCAGTTTCACAGATAAAGGTCTTGTTGGACCGGGAGGGGTGCCCAAAGTGCCACCCTCGTAGTAGTGCGAGGCTACTGCCTTCACCAGGAGTTAAGCAGCATGAGTGCAGTGTTGGTAGCATTCCGTGTAGTTATCAGTAGCAGTGAACAGGTCCTTTTTAACCTGTGTAACTGGAGTGAACCCTATATACTCACTCGTTTTACAGTTTTGCAGCTCTGTACTTAACTCCCCCTTTACCTAAATCGGTTTGGCGTGTAGTGCTACACACCGCACGAGTGGTGTATATGGATTTGTGCCTGGAAACTGTATAATATAGGGATAATGCAGTGCTGAGCAGTGAGTGCATCGCAAATGCAGGTGCTGGGTGTATGTCTGCATGTGAGTGGTAGTACATGAAGGATACAGTACTGTGCACATGTGCCATTTAAATGTATGAACTGGATATATGTGTACCTAGGGTGATACATGAAGGATACAGTGCTGTGCACTGTGTGTGGGTTGCATACATGCACTGGGTGTAGGTTGCATACATGCACTGGATGTATGTGTGCCTGTGGATGGTACAATACATGAAGTGCCCTGGGTTTCATTTTAGGAGACACAGACCCGCATGGTGGAACATGGAGAGGAGGTAGAGAAATCCCCCAGACTGATTTGTGTATTGCTGCATTCTTGTAAACAGGGTTGCTCACACACTAGAGAGGGGAGAGCAAGACTTCACCTGTGCAATTCAAAGGATGCTCTTTGATTCAGTGAGCAGTCACAGAGAAGGGGCCTGAGCACATCTCAGGAAGGCGGTGGGGCTGAAAAGAGAATCATAAAGAGTAGGTCTGGGGCCCGAGGATAACCTTTTGATACACAACACACTGTGACTGACATCCAGGTGTAATTCTTGTCACTTCTATGGGCTATATCGGGGGGCTATAAGCTTTGAAGCCCCTCCGACTTTGACAGACTGCTTTCAAGAAGATGGGAGCAGAAGAGTCTGCACTTCAAAAGAAGCAGACACTCAACATAAATTTAAAAGAATCTGGGGCAGATATTCAAACCTTTTGCACGGGGTTTGTGTCACAAAAGTGACACAAATCAGTGCAAAATGTTTTCTGTAGGATTTACTTTCCAGCTCAAAAGTCACCTAAAAGTTTGCATTACTCTTTGCCAGAGGGGCGTAACATAGGTGGTAGGTGAGTGTTTCCGTGCTGCCACTAATACTTTTTGACTAACAATGATTGACAGGGTTTTGCACCAAAAAATAACACCTATTCAAGGCAGGCATTAAAAAGATAAATGCTTTTATTTCTCCTTTCTTTTCTGACTTTGCATGTGTGCTGCACTGTAAAGTAAGAAAAGTTTTAAAAGTAGTCTAAGGATTGTATTTTGTATTGGAAGGGTATCCTTCCAGTACAAAACCTATGCTAGACTCATGCAGACATCCTTGCGCTATGTGTGCGTGGTGCACAGCTGCCTGTTTGTGCACCAGTGCTAGGGAGAGGGGAGGAGATTTCCCTACCTCTGTAGATATGGTGCTCTTCTGGTCTCTTCTTGTGATGCAACACAGCAAAACAACTTTAGGTGCTGGGCTGCATTGCCTGGCATCTTTTTAAATCTGTCCTTCAACTCTAAATCACATTTGGGGCCTGTTTTACTAACATATTCCACAAGGATTACATTGCAAAAGTGACGCAAACAAGCACAAAAGTAATT
Organism: Lissotriton helveticus; assembly: GCF_964261635.1. Taxonomy (NCBI): domain Eukaryota; kingdom Metazoa; phylum Chordata; class Amphibia; order Caudata; family Salamandridae; genus Lissotriton; species Lissotriton helveticus. The sequence continues at coordinate 1,197,335,082 of NC_136070.1, forward strand.
TACTTTCCAGTGCGTAACTTGCTTTGTGCTGGAAAGTAGTCTGAAAGTAACGCAAAACAATGTAGAGCACTGCCTTGCATTACTTAGCTCCTAGATGCATGCCATGGGTGGTACAGGGGCATTACCATGCAACCATCCGTGATTTTTAAAGCAAAACCCTATCTACTAACAATAGTAGACAGGGTTGTACGGTAAATAGTAATGCAGCTTAAAAGCAGATGTTAAAACGAGAAATGTTTTCCTTTCTCCTACCTTTTCAAACTGCTTGTGTACTGCACTGTACAGCACACATACAAAGTAGGAAAAGTTTTAAAAGTTGTCTGGACATAGTGGATCATATTTACAATGTCTAGCGCATCTCTGCATATCAGCAGGGATGTGCCAGAACAGATGCGACATGTAATTCCCCCCTTGTGTCACCACAGATGCATCGCATTTACCATGCGGTGCACCATGGTGCAAGAAGGGGCTGATGAGTGACGCATCTTGTGGTGTAAGGGCGGTGATTTGCTAGAGTTGTGTCGCAAGCATGACGCAACTCCAGCAATGCACAGGGTCCATCCATACCTAACGTGGTGCGCCACTCCTTAAGCCTGCTTCAAGCAGGCATAAGGTTTTGACGCAGCGTCTTCGTAAAACTGACTCTGCGTCCGTTTTCCGGGCTTTCCTGCGACGGAACGCCCACTCTGTGACCGAATGCCCATATGAAACCTGATGCAGGTTTCATGTGGGGCAGTGCTGTCTGTGAATTTTGTATTTTTTCTTTGTGTTGGTTGAGATGGAAGTAAAATACTTCTCTTTTTGCATAAAAGTGAGTATTTTGCTGCACAATGATTTATTGCTGCTGCTACACGCATTGTGAGTTGTGAACCCGTGTTCACTCTCCTGTATCCACACCTCTATCTCCCGCTGAGGGTGCCTGGGACTGCTCGACCAGAGTCAAGTGCAGAAGAGGTTCTTGACCCTATTGCTCAGAATCCATGGTAGGTTGGGCTTTAGGACATCAGGAGTAAAATGCCTCAATCCTCTCAGTTGGACCCAGTAGCCCATGCTTGCCTCATGGCCCTCTGAAAAGGGTTCTTACAATTTGACTTGAAACCACCCTTTCTCAGTGATCCAACACCATAACCTCTGACCACCGCAGTCACCTATCTTTTGTTCTTATAATTCTTGATCTCCCTGCAGCACTGAGTATCATTAATCACCCCTTTTTACCATCCCCCCAAACAAACCTTGGGCTCACTGATTCTGCACTCAAGTGGTATTTGTCCTGATCTTTCAGATTATTCCTTCTCTGTCTCCTCGTGTTCCTCGTTCTCCACCCACACACTATTGCTGCTGGACATTTCACAAGGCTCTGTCCTTGTCAACTCCTCTGCTCTCTCTCTGCACTTACTCCTTTGACAATATCATTACCTCTTTTATAGTTTTCCCGATCAGCTTATGCAGATGATACCAAAATATTTCATTACCCTTCTTCACTCCTTAACACCACACAAGGATCCCAAACGACCTGGTAGCTATTTGATATCCTATGGGAAGTTCAATAACTTATGTTGAAATTGTCCAAAACTTACATATTCTATTTTCCTTGTGCATGGTGACTGTCTACCGCTGGTACCCCGTTCATTTCCCTCCAGACATTCTAACCACAACATATTCTGCTAGAAGCATTTCGGTACACTTCAAGTACTCAAAGTTTCTCTAAACCTTTCAACCTAACACAATCAAAGTAGCCTGATCTCAACTACTGAACATAGGGAAAATCCAAGCAAACCTTTAATTTCACACAATCAATACACTAATATCTTCATTAGTCATTAACAAACTTGACCACTAGTCTATTACTAGGACTCCAACTGTATTCCCTTCAGCCACTTGACAAAAGTTCAGATTTTTGTTACAAGAACCCTCTACAAAGTTCACAACACCCCTCACCCTACACATCGCTATGTATCAGGAAGTCATCTGGCTGTCCATTAAGGGTGCATGTACAAATTGAAGTATAGATGGGTAACAGTGATTAATGGGGAGGCTTGCCACCAAGAGGTTCTGAGTGACATCAGAGAGACATAGAGAGATAAGCTCGAGTTATCTATGATAGCCTGATCTGGTGGCTTAGTGGACTAATGCATCCCCTGAAGGGGTCTGTGCTCGACCTCATGGTCACAGGTACAAATCCAGTTGGGTCCACTCAGCCTTTCGTCCTTCTGAGGTTGATAAAATAAGTACTATTGAGTTGGGTAACAAAAACATCTGTTATTCAGCGGTAAGATATCCTTGGGTAAACGTTTGCTTTACAAATACACGTTATAATGTCTTGCTACACCACTGTTTATGAGATAGCAACAGTAGGAAGTAAATAGCAAATTGTGCTTCCCACTGTCCTTGCACCACCACAGTAAACAGCCACATTTATAATCTGTTGCTCATTATAAAGGCTTCCAATTGAAGCCATACAAAGCTATGTTTGTTTTTCACTGAGGTGTTCTGTGTGACTTCAAATAGGCAACGACAACAAAGCTTGATTTGTCTATGATCTTGCTGAGAACCAGACAAAATACATCTCTATTATTTGCTTTTTACCCATTTAAAAAAAAAAAATCTTTTTATTATTTCAAAAGGAAAAACAAACAGACATGAGATAGGACCATCATCAGTACAAAAAATCCGACATTCCATATTAGGGTAAACATCAACAGCGGTCCAGCAATCCAAGGAAGCAAGTATGAAAAGCACATGGGAAAGTCTGGACTCTAGTCATTATGCGGCACCTCAGGTAGGTCTGCCCTCATTGTCTAACTACCCCTAACCCCCCGCCCCTGCTGCTGGCGCATCTATCCTAAAAGAGTGAGTGTTGACCAATGGCTATTCTAGTATTCGGGGTGTGTGTAGGCCATCGCATCAATGATTGTCCTTACTATCATGAAAGCCATGGATGTCGGGAGTCCTTTCCCTCATCAGTCTCCCCAAGGCCAATGAAAGTCACCTATTGATGTTCATCCTCCGTCTATGTGCCGGAGTCCGAGTCAGTGCCCAAGTCTGAGGTCCTGAGCTCCGTCACTAAAGCCTCCCACGCCCGCGCCGCCTCCAGCGCCCAATTGCTATGGGACCTATGAGCCTGTTGCAATTGTACTGAACTCTCGCTGCTTGCCCATATAAGCAGCGCTGCTTTCCATCTAACGTAGCTGGGGCCAACCGCCGCCGTTCAACAAGATGTGATTTCCCTCTTAGCCAGAATGAATCCCAGGTCTACTTGCTAGTTATCTTATTTTTGCTGGTGTGTGGAAACCAGTGTAGCAGGCAAACTCCCTTATCCATGGTGATCTGTCGTCCGGTTACTCTACAAAGCAAATCGGTTATCTCCTCCCAGTAGGTACCCAACTGCGGACAGTTCCACAGCATATGGCTCAGGTCCTCGCCCTGTAGTTTTCATCTGGGGCATAGCGCGGTGTTCACATGGAAATACTGATTCATTTTAGCTGGTGTAAGGAATGCCCTATGTAATACGAAAAACTGAATACGCTGAAATCTAGTGTTCCTGGTACTCTTCCACGCTCGTTTAATTATCTGCGACCAAGCCGCATCAGGTATTGCCTTATCAAAATCCGTCGCCCATTGCCCATTGCTCCCGTAGCTTTTGTAACGGATTAAGCCCCTCTCCCAGCATACGTTTATATAGGCAAGTAACCATCACCACGTATTGACACGCTCCGCTTGTTGGTGGTTCGGAAAGGCCGGCTCCCCAATGCCTCTGTATGGCTGCGATCAGTGCCACGTGCATCAGGTAATGGCCGCGCGGTAGACCAAAGGTCTCTTGTAACGTGCCATAGGGCAACAGCTCGCCATCCGCGTACAGGTCGCCCACCATCTGCAATCCCAGCTCCTCCCACTCCGCAAGGGCGGACCAATCCCCGCCATGCGGTAACGCTGTACACATGCCTAATGGTATCTTGGGAGCGTACGGGTGCTTCACCCCAATTCTATTATGAAATCGTTTCCAACAGTGCCGTAGGGTCCCCTCCACCATCGATAAATCGGTAGTTCGCAGATGTTGTTGCAGAACTACGAAGGACAAAACATGCCGCAGTATCTCCGGTGCAAACTCTCTATCCGGCCCTCGAAATTCCAGCGTCACCGCCTGGGTAAGAAACTGGAATTGTGCAGCCAGGTAGTACAATTCGAAGTCCGGGACAGCAAGGCCCCCTTCAGGCCTCGGCCGCATCAATGTATCCCGCGCTACCCTGCGTCTTCCTGCACCCCAGATAAAGCTACCCACTGCGGAGCGGAGTTGTCGAAAGAGAGCAACCGGAATCCGTATCGGCAGTGTCCGGAAATAGTACAAGAGTCGAGGAAGTGCCACCATCTTAAGCAGCTCCACGCGACCCGCCACAGACAGCGGAAGGGTCCCCCAGAACCGCATGCTACCCCGAAGTCCCCTCAACGCTCTATCGATGTAACCTTCAAGAAGATCCTCCTGAACATGATACACGTGCGTTCCCAAATAAGGGAGACACCTAGGTTCCCATGCCAAATCAGGCGGTGGTGTAGGTGGGACGCATGTTCTGGACACCGGGAACACACAGGTCTTCGCCCAATTAACTCGCAATCCCAAAATATCCCCGAAACAATCGAGGAGGGTGCGCGCTCCGTCTAGGGCCTCCCCCGCATTTCCCAGGAACATTAAGAGGTCGTCCGCATAAAGCGAAATGTATTGTGCTTGGTTGTTAATGCGCAAGCCGCAATACACCCGTCCCGTTCTAGCGTGCGCCGCCAATGGTTCTATCGCGAGAGCAAACAACAGCGGGGAGAGCGGGCAACCCTGCTAGTGCCTCGCCCCACGGGGTACGAGGAGGAGACAACTCTACCAACTCGGACCCTAGCAGTTGCCGACGAATATAAGATTTTTGTCCAGCGAACGTAGTCGGCCCCAAGGCCAAAAGCTGTCATAGCTGAGAACAGATATGGCCATTCCAGGCTATCAAACGCTTTAGCGATATTGATCGAAAGGACCATCGCCTGCCCTACCGCCTCATGGCTTCCATCCAATAGTCCTACTAACCGACGTATGCTGCTGGCAGTATTTCTAGTCGAGATAAAGCCGGCTTGGTCGGAGTGCACCAACCTCGTCATAAATGGGAGGAGTCTAGTGGCCAAAACTCGGCTCAGTATTTTATAGTCAGTGGTGAGTATTGATAGGGGCCTGTACGCAGCTGGGTCAATCGGGTATTTCTCTGGCTTAAGAAGAGGGACAATATTAGCCTCTCTAGTGGAGGCCAGTAATAGCCCTAACCGATTGGCCTCCCTGTATATTGCCAACAGTCTGGGAGCCAGGAGATCGATATACGTTAAATAGAATTCGATAGGCAAGTCATCGCTACCCGGTGTTTTGTTGCGTGCCAATTGCTTAATGGCGCCGCGATTTTCAGCCAACGTAATATCCTGGTCTTCGCTTCCTTCTCCTCAATTGTAGGCAGCTCCAGGCTCTCCAGAAATGCCTGAGTATCCACCTCTCCAGTCTGTAACTGGCTGGTGTAAAGGTTCGCATAGAACGATCGAAATTGGTCGTTAATGCGGTGCTGAGTATATTCCAAGCGTCTTGAGACTGAAGTCCACGCCAAGATAGGCACACATCTAGGGGCAGGATCAGCCAGCCATGCCAATAATGTGCCCTCCTTATCCCGTTCCGCATGTGCACGGACCAAGTAAGCTCTATGATCAAAACAGCGTAAACGCTCCATAACCACCGCTACCGTCTCCTTTCGGGACTGAACCACGTCGCGTGATCCAGAGCCATCAGAATGAGCTCTCTCTGCTTCTCGTAGAGCCAGTTCACTCGCCTCAACTTCCTGCAATAGCAGCTTCCTTACTCCCACCCACTTGGCAATGCAAATCCCTCATACTACCACTTTGAAGGCATCCCATTCCAAGGCCGTTGTCGTGGCTGAAACCGCATTCTCCGCAAAATAGTGCTCCACCCCATCCCCCAACTCCGCACGAAAAGCCTGATCCTCCAACATCTCTGGACGCAATCTCCAGGTCGGGAACCTAGGGCGCTCCGCCACCCAGCAGAAACTCACCAACAGCGGATTATGATCTGAGATGGTTCGCGATAAATACTCGCTGTCAATCGCCAGTGAGACTAGGCCGGCGCTACACAAAATGGTGTCCAATCACACGTGTAAGTCGTGCAAGGCCGAGAAATACGAATAATCTCTATCGACTGGATGCTGCGCCTGCCAAATATCGATAAATCCCCAATTATCCTGCCACTGAGTTCGAACCTTGGCCAACCTATTAATCGGGGCTGTGGGTAGTGGGGGATGGGATCTATCCATAGTTACATCAGTAACGGAGTTAAAGTCTCCCCCCATCAACACTGGTGTCGTAAAATAATCTGCAAGGGCCGACGTCAACGACTCTAGGAAGGGTGCCTGTTATACATTAGGAGCATAGACGCTACAGAGGGTCACTTCCAGCCCATATAGGCGACCTCTAACCGCCACATAGCAACCTACACGATCTACCACCTGATCAATCACCTGAAAGGGAACCCACGCTCTAATCCAAATCAAGGTCTCCCGCGCAAAGGCTGAGTAAGTAGTGTAATAAAGCTGACCTCGCCATGTACGCTGCAGCGCTAGCCCCTCTGTCTTGGTCAAATGAGTCTCCTATAGGAAAGCAACCTGTACGCCCCTATGTACCAAATAGGAGTGAACCTTGTACCTACGCTGCATGGAGTGCAACCCCCGAACATTCCAGGTCACACATTTCACATCAGGTAACGGACCCATAACATTGATGTAAAAACCACACAAAACTGTCCCCCCCCCGGTAGCCAGGTAGTGGTCCTATTATGCAAATGTACAACACTCAATAACTCCACATTCTCGATTAATCACGCCTGCAGATAGCATCCCCCAAACAAATTAGTCCCATCCCCAAACTTTCCCATCCCATCTCCCCCCCCCCAAGAACAGGCACCAACAATAGTGAATCCCATCCAAACTACCCAACTATGTGCCTCGGCAATGCTAAGGCAAACTAACTAGTACCATCCGGTGGGGGTAGGATAGAGCCGAGGGATTAATCTACGATAAACTAGTCTCACAATCATTGTCTGCCCCAGAATCCCCCTGAAATGTAATACCCCAGCAGAGCCCCCCGGAGCCCCCCACCAATATCAACAGTACGGCTGCCCCACCCTGATCAATCCCAGCTCCACCACTCAGCCTCACACGCCTCCACTGTACCGTCAGAGTCCCCAACACAGACAATCATCACAATCTATTCAGCCATATCCAGCCACCACCCCCAAATAATAGCACAGTGTCTAATCATCCAACAGTCCGTCCACCGTTCTAGGGGTAATCAGCGGTAAATGTACATCGTCCGATGCAGAGGACCCTGCCTCCGAGTGAACCTTGTCGCTTCCTTGTTCCGAAGCCGTGGGCGAGGTCCTTAGCAGTTCCCCTGAGATTGCCGTTACTGCATCCAGTGCTCCCTTGCGTTCTGCGAGGTCGACGGTTTCCGCAGCCCCTGCCATCGGGTCCGCAGTCGTTGCGATCTGCGAGGCTGCGAATCATCGGCCAACTCCCGTGCCTCAACTTCCTGGCCATCTTTACCAGCCCTATAAGACTCCGGCCAAACCCATGCCTCCTCCGTCGTGTCATGAAAGTGGGTCTGTCCATCCAGCATGATGCGCAACTTTGCGGGGAAAAATAGAGAATATTGAATCCCTTCCGCTCACAACTCCTTATTAACAGCCTGGAAGGACATGCGGCGCCGCTGGGTGTCCAACGAATAATCCGGAAAGAGATTAACACTGCTGTTGTCAACCTGAAAGGGGCCATCGCTACGGGCCTTCCGAAGGAGCAAGTCACGGTCCCTAAAATGTAAGAGCCGCGCCACCACCGGCCGCGGGGGACGCCCCTGCTGCGGAGGTCTAGCAGGCACGCGATGAGCTCGCTCCAAGGTGTAGAAACTCAACAGCCCCTCAGGGGCCACCACCGTTTTAAGCCAAATTTCCAGGTAGCTCACCATGTCCGATCCTTCAATTGTTTCTGGCAGCCCCACCACACGAATGTTGTTCCGTCGATTTCTACCTTCCGCGTCCTCCGCCCGACGTTTAAGTACCGTTAGACAATCCAGGACACCCACTACCATTGCAGATAGGCAGTCTGAACAGGCTCAATCTCCTGAATCTTAGTTTCGGCTTGTTTCACTCGATCAGATAGTTTCGAGTGGTCAGCTCGCAACAAGCCCAGCCTTGTCGCCTCTTGCGCAATGTCCTGCTGGAGGGTGACTCGAGTGTCCGCGATGGCTGCCAGAATTTTGTCCAGTTGGATTTAGAGCCCCGGTACTTGTGGCAGGTCCTGCTCAACCCTATCCTCCTGTGGCGGGGATTCTGCATCAGAGGGCTGCGAGTCTCCCTCCTTCCTTCCCCTGGGTTTCCCCATGGCTGCAATTGTTAGAGCGCTCTGAAATCGTGTCAAAAAACCTCCAAGTTGTTCCTAAGTCAGCACTCAGGCCCGGGGATTTCGACGGATGTCCCCCATTACTCTGCGTGGTTTTGGACAGCCCACCTCTTACCTCCCAGACCACGGGCTCGGTCGCTGCCCCACAAGTACCATATCAGCGCCAAATGGGCAAACTTATTCAGGTTCCGTAGTTCACGCTCCCCCTCAGCCCAGAGCAACGCTCAGCCGTGGTTCGGGGCGCTTCCAAGAGAGGTCCCGTTTCCACTGTATTGTTCAGGCAGGGCTACGTGTGGTCACGCTGGGCCCCCCCCACTCGGGGCATCAGCTTCCGTAATCTGCCACTGCCCTCGCGGAACTCCTCCAGTGCACCCCCAGACAAGGGCGCTCCCAGTTCACCACAGCCCTGTATTAGGGATGAAAAGCAGGGGTCCGCTGCCCTCCACCGTGCATCAACACCAATTCTGTGGCCCCTCAAGTCCGTCTGTCCGCTCCTGCAATACCAGCAGCAACAGCCACTCCTTTACTGTTTCACCCCAGAATGCAAATTTCAGAAGCCGTCGAACTCCGGCCCCCAGCCAGGTCTTCTGCCGCAGCCCCACCGGCAGTATCACGCACCTACGTCTCTGCCCCTATTCAGTCCAGGGTCAGTGCCGCTCACTCCTGTAGGTGGGCCATGCCCTCCGCCCAGCTCCGGAGCTCCTCGGCGCCCTCCACAGCACCGGGGGGCCGAACCTCCGGTGTCGGTCCTCCAGCGCCCGCAGTGCCCACGCCATTGGCACACCGCAGGCTAAGTTGTTTCTCCCCAGAGCAGCACCTCATCAGTATTGTTGGTCGCCTTCAGGGCTCCACACTCCGATCACCGGCCCCTCCACAGCAGCGGCACCCTGCCTCTGATCGCGGCACCGAGCATCGACTCCAGAGCCCGGGTCAGAAGAGTTGGCTCAGCGCCATCTTGATTTGGCCGGTGGCCGACTCCGCAGCTCCGTCAAACAGCCGCAGCACTCGTGTTAGCCCGGCCGCTGCTGGATCACAACGCCGTGGAACTCCTGGTCGCCCCCGGCACCCTCAGTATCGCCAGGGGGGTTGGAGAGACTCTGCGATCAGGATAATATCGGGGATCGGGCGCAGAGCTCTGTGCTCACGCAGCCTCTCCCATCGGCTCCCAAGCCACGCCCCCTATTTGCTTTTTACCCATATATAATTGTATGTTATGTTGGGCCCCCAATATCATCTGCCATTAATTTCAACAGCTATGCAATGCTACTGCTATGCATGCCCATAGAGTGAACAAATTTCCTCAATGACAGGACTGACAATTGTTCATCCTCGGCCAAATAACTCTTTGAAATTCTTAATGAGTTCATGAATCCTGAGTTCTGTGCCTCCTCATCTATTCCTCCTTGAATTGAGCTTTGTAACACCCTAGCAGTATACTTTCAGGAAAGAGACCTTTGGCATCAAGCCGCTTTCCCCTAGTCCATCTCTTATTTTCAATTCTATGTGCCCTCCAATATCAGGCGGCTTCTGGAACTTTGAAAAAATCTTTACTCATGAGATCATAAATCATATCTCCTTGGTTCGGTCTGGCTCTCCAGATGGTCCAAGCCTGGTCCATGTGGTTGTACATGGGAAACGAAGCAACACCCTGTTTGCGCCCGTTTTGATGGATATGATCAATTTCTTGCTAAATACCGCCAAGGCCCTGGTTATACGGAGGTTAATAACATCCTGGATCCTGGATCCTGCATCCTGCTCAATCAGGGTTTAGAGCAGGGCACAGTATGGAGCAAACCCAGTTGGTTTGGGTTTGGGATCGAATCAGGGCCAGTATGGACGAGGGCCACTCTGGTTGCACTCACCCTACTGGATCTGTCTGTGAACTTTGATATGATGTCACACAAAGTCCTGGTCAAGAGACTAAATGGAATCGAAATTCTGTTCTCTCTAGCCCTTGCCTGGTTATCTGATTTTCTGATAGAAAGAGAGCAGACTATCTGTCTTCTTCGTTTCATACCACGTGGATATTGTTTGAGCCCCACCCTTTTTAATATCTATATGGCACCCCCAGTGCCTCATTTATAAAAGAAGGAGTACCGATGCGTAAAGCTCTGCTCAGAAGTTCTCAGAGTACCGAATACCAAGGCTGGTAGTCTTAAAACTACCTTGTGCTTCTTTAATTAACTACCAGACACTCCCTGTCCCTTTATTTCACTCCTGCTTTCAACCTTTGTGACAGTTTTGACCTCTTTCTATAAAACCGTCTTTCTAATCTGTGTATTTTCCCATTATTATGCTCAATAAATATTTGATACGGAAACGCAAGTGTTCTATGCTGATGACACTCATCTGGTAATGTTGACTGAGGACAATCAGGAAGTTACCATACATTTTTTTGTGATTTTACTTAAGTAGCCCAGTGGATGCACCACATCTGCCTGGCACTCTCCTCTGCGGTGACTCCAGCAGGAAAGGGAAGGGCTTCCTCCCTGGTGCAACACAAATCCAACATTTTTTATAAACAGAATATCCAGCACTCCAATGTAATTAAACCAGGTCAGTTAAATGTTTGATTCAAAACAAGTAAAAAAACTTAATACATATGCAAAAATTCATGTACTACCAACAAGTTTCGTTCTCATAGGAATAGTGAATTTATTTTTAGATCCAATTTGAGTTGTATCATCAGAACAACACATGAATTATTTCATTATTGACAAACAAGCAACAAAAGAGAATTTTACAAAAAAAGAGAGAAATATTTTTTTTGACACTCAGTTTGGAATATCCTTGATAGATAGAGGGTCCTTGTTATATATTAACAATGGTTTTGTGATCTCCTCTCGCAGGTTCTTAAACGATAACAGCCGTTACTTGTTTTGAATCAAACATTTAACTGACCTGGTTTAATTACATTGGAGTGCTGGGATATTCTGTTTATAAAAAGTTTTACTACATTAGAAATGTCTTTGACATATCTTGTGTAATTGTACACCTAGATAGTAGGGTGCGTACATATCCAGAGTAGCACCAACCCCAATTGTAAACTTTTGAGGTATTACTATTAATCCCCAAATACTTGTCCCTATCTGAATACAAATGTATATGAAGTGCGCCTTCGTTACATTACTACAAATCCAACCATTGGTTGGAGCAGGCTAAACCAGTACTCATTTTGAGGATGGGGCCTGTAGCCGCAATCCCCTGGCTGTTTTTCACCCTGGGATTACTAGCTCTGGAGTGCGCAAGTCAGATTGGCCGGCTCTAGACAGCTGACCAATCTTACATGCACACAGGTAGGGGCTGCAGTAATAGTGCAATTGCACAAATCAGCCCTACCCCCTGCAATCACACTGTATAAGCAGGAGTCTGTGACACATCATAATAAAATGGTGTTTATTATCCATTATTATTTTGTATACCTGCTTCACTCGCAGGTGGGGCGAATCTCCTCCGCCATAACGGAGGAGCTGCCACTCTTGGTTGTCATCGTCCTCCACAAACGTCCCCTGAACCTCTTTTGAGAGCCATCCACTGGCTTCCTATTAGGCATGGAAGTGCGTTCAAACTGCTTTGTCACACACGCTGAGCTCTGTATGGTGGTGGTTCCCATTCTATTCAACCACAGGTCTCCTTCTACCACCCAGCCAACAGGGACATCTCAAGGATTTTGCACAACCTGGTGCAAACGTATTTTGGGGGCCCCTGTTAGGAGCAGGTTTGAATTTATGATCCAATTTCAGCTCTTTCATGCCCTCTTCTGCCAGGTCACTGCGAGAGCACTGGCATACTGGTCCAAATTCAAAATGTGTTTACATCGAATATTCAGGTATGTTTTCAATATTGTAATACAGCAGCAGCTCACTAAGAATACTGCAAATAATCTCTGACACCCTCCCATTTCTCATATATGTGGTCCTGTTAAATGAAACGTTTTTAATGGATGTTGCATTAAATATAAACACATTGTGAGAAGTTGGCCTGATATATGATGTTTCCAATTCTGGAACCACCTTGTATCAGTCCAAGCTATCCCTTATGGTGTCTGGTTGTAAGTCAACCTTGTAGACAAGCTATCTTAATGGTAGCATAGACTAAGCAGCCTTAAAGGCTTAACTCAAGAGGTCGTGTTAAGCGAGCTGTTTTACCAATCACAGTCCTGTAATATCAAATGAAAGGACACCACACAAGTATATATTATAAAAATATATGTATTTATTACTCAAAATAATCCCCAGTATTCTTTATGAACAAAGGGGCACAAGCGTTAAATCAAACGCACAGTATAACATACAAAATTGCACAATTATGGATGAGGGCGAGAGCCCACTCAGACCATATATTAAGAAAGTGGTATAAGAGATACCAATCGAACAGTGGTTAGGCCTAGGGCCTAGGGCCTAGGGAATCACTGGGAGCAGTCGGGACAAGCAATGCTGAAGTCGGGAAAAGCCCGCGGGATTCGGGTGCAGTGCTGAAAGCACACGCATGCACCAATGCAAGTCAATGGTGCGTAAAAGTTAAGCAAATAGAGTTTTAGGACACTTCCGCTGAACCTAGAAAGACAAAACTTAAGACACAGACCCTAGAGGTGTGTACCAGTGTGGGAACACCGGCGTTGCAGTGTTACCTCACCCACAGGAAGCGGGTGCACAGGGTCGAAGTAGTGTCGGGTTTCGTCACGCAGGTTCTTGGTGCTTGAAGCTGAAGAGGCTGCAGGCGCTGTGAAGGAGAAGTGTCCGGTGGGTAGTGTAGTTCCTATCTTCCCAATAGGCTCTGCGCATTGGAATAATACCTACAGCAGTAAAGGCCTAGGCCAGACGTTAACTAGGTCTACTACTGTCGATACTAGACTTAAGATTTGGGTTTGCCAGCGTAGCTCAGAGTTCGCTAGAAACTTTCTCGAATGTTCAGGAAAGAATTAACTCCCCTGATTAGACAAGAAGGGATTTAGTTTCTGACAACCATAGAACATGACAACTTTGCTCTCCCCTAATCAAGAGTGTATCTCCAGAGTCGTGTGAGCACAAGGCAATTATTTTACTCAGTCAGTACGTGCATTCTTAGTCTCATCAGATTGTAGAGAAAAGGAAGAGACGGGCGTGTTCAATAAAAAGGTGTTATTTATTGATCAGTCTCTTTTCTCGTACAAGAGAAATGGATCGATATTATTGCAATACTTATAGTTAAGTAAAGTGCATACATTAAAAGCAATAGTATAAAGTAATACTGTAAAAACATTGATATGGTTTCTGAGCCATATGATGTTTAAAATGATTAAAATATATTTACATACACATATACATTTGACTAAACGTACTCAACTGGTGTTTCTAAATACGCCTACCCCGTGTACCTGACCTAAGTCTAATGCGTGGGCGGGAATAGAAAGTTACAGTTTAAGTTAAGTTTGTTTTTGCCAAGTGAATAACTAAAGAATTCTCTGTGAGGGGTTATTCAGTTCTGTACCTGGAAGTTAGGATGAATGAGGAATGGTATCTCTTTCTCTGGTCTCGATATTCCAGGCTGCCTGCGAGGGCTGCCCGAAAGCGCCGGTGCTGGGTCTCTCGGTAGGAGATAGCAGCGCGTCTCTCAGCGCGTCAGGAAGGCGGGGCTGCTGCCAGCGGGGTCTGCTCTGCTTCTGGGCTTCGGCAAGTATGGCTGCTCCGTCTCGTCACCACGCGTGTGTTTGCATAGGGCAAGATCGGCAATATTTATACCTTAAAGGTGCCGAGATTGACGTAAGGATGGACATAGATACGTCAATAAAGATGTCATACGACTTGCTCGTTAGCACATTCTTTTACTGAAGTTCTCTGTGAAATCAAAACAATGGCCGCACGGATTTTCCAGGTTGTCATAGGTTTGATTTGTTATGAGAACGTCGTATGCCTTATCAGGGGCTGGAGGAATGTAGCTTGTCTAATTAGATCTCAAGCGTTATGACCTAATTAGATAACACGTTCCTGTGCCGTAGTGTGACTGCGTCAGATAACGGTATCTGCATCATGGGGGCTTTTCTTGCCTCATGGGCTGACTGTTAGTTAACTTGATAGTTAGTTTAACCAGAATAGGGTCAGGAATAGGGGGATTGATTCAGAACCTATAGGAATACATGACACCCACTCCACGCTAACTATGGTCATATTTACTAATCTATGCATAGTATAACATAGTACAACATACTATAGAGTATAGTGTATACCTCACCACCCCAAAATACATAAATGCATTTTGAAATTTTCAAATATACTGAAAAATTGCAGTCATATATATTGTATGCACTTAAGCTATGAATTAAACGCTAAAGTAAACACGCATTTGTAGACATTATTGCTCATTTGGTATATGAGAAATACACATGAAATGGCTCTTAATATGGCTATACAGAAAGAAAGTTCGAGACCATTTCATCACATAATAAAATATTTGTGAACATACCAGCGGGCAACTAAAGTTTATAAAGTATCTAAAAATAGAAATCTTAGTTCTCTAGGAATAGTTTCTTACTTTAAGCAGAAGATAAGTGTCCCGAAAATTTTGTACAAAATAATTTGGGGCTGCTAAAAAATTGCTGTCCGTGAACTGGTGGGAAAAATTGTTCATGTGACTTTATTTTCAAAGTAGAAGGCCGAATTCAGGGAACGCCGTGTGCGAGCTTGCTCAAAAGTCTCTATTTCTGTTCTGGAGAGAACATCATATCATTAAGGCTTTCGAAAAAACTGTCAACAGCTTCATGGGAAAGTTCCACTAAGTCGGAAATAGGTGTAACCATGCATTCGTGCGCATGATTGTCTCCATTGACATTCTGATTCGCATTGCTGACAGAAGGTCGTACCTGATTAATGCTGCTTTCATCTTGAACTTCACTACTCTTCAATCGTAGTGGTGAAGATTCCACGAATGCCGTCATCAGGATTGGCAGCCTTTGAGGGCAGCACAAAGCGTGAACCTTGGTAGGAACCAACAATGTATCTGCATCCACTGGCGCATCCGATTGTAGCGTTAGACAGGTGTCTAACACGCATTCTTCTCCGTATAGCAGACATCTCAATACAGGTAAAACACATCTTTGCCACATTGGTCGAAATGATAGAAACCAAGTCATGTTCAGGTCTCTAAGCCGGGAGAGTCCCAGGATTTTTGATATCCGGTCCCGGTATCCAATGGCTAGGATTGTATCTTCCATTGTCGCGAGAGTTTGATCTGTGACATGGGTTGCCATAACGAAAAATAAGGACTAAGAATAGGATTCCTGCAATTAGTCCCAGGATCAGGGGAAGTCCGCCAAAAATCGAATGGACGAAATCTGGAAAAATACCCAGTATGGCTTTGAATGGTGTTAATGCCATCGAAAATACTGTCTTAAATACCTTTGAGACCCCAGTGGTATCAGAAATATTTAAGATTTCGCTCAGGATTTCCGCGAAATGTACGGGGGAATTAGTTGATAATAATGTATGTATCTCTGCAGTCGTCCTTGCGACTTGTAGATCATACGTTTCTTTTGATGACGAGAGCCTTGTAGGCGTCTGAAGAAGCACTGTTTTCATTCTGCTTAAAGTATCTATTCGAATAGAAGTAATTTTCAAACTGGGCCATGCCCTTGCCTCCCTGTCTGGAAAGGAGCTGGGGAACAAAGAACGTCCACAGCACTTGACCTTCGCAGTCGTAGTGACTAGATAAGGAGTCCCGGGCATAAGACTACAACATTTGCGGTCTACAATAAGAATGTAACTCCCATTATAGAGTCTTTGAAAGAATGGTTCTATTTCTGTTGCAGGTGCGCCTTGCTGGTGACATGAAAGGTTGTATGAATTCCCTTCACAGGCTCCATGCAAACTAATTCCGTTACACAGAAGCGTGCCGCTTAGTGACATAGCACAATTGTTGCCACTAAGAAACACTTTCTGTCCTTTATTACTGACACATGCATGTGAATAGGGCAGGTTCCAAGTTGTTTTAAGGTACCCCTTCCCCAATTTCTCGTACATGCCAGCCTGTATATATTTTTGGCAGTATTGAAACCTGAAGGTTGAGATTGGAATATTTATGATTCCGTGGATTATCCATTCACTGACAGGTCGTTCTGACATTGTCATTGGTAATCTTTCTAGTTTTTCAATGCTCAAGATTGTATAATCAGCACCCTTTTGCGCCATACCGATTTGTCTATCAGTAAGGTTAAAGATTTGGAATAGTGACGTTGTGTTGATTAAACGCCAAGGCACATAGCCTGAACGCAGATTTTGTAACGTCCAGCCAAGCTGTACAATAGAACGCAATTGTGACTGACCATGTTGTAATAACAGTAAGTCTTGCGATAATATATCGATTGCTGAAGACACAATGCTGTCCAATGAAAAAATTCTGGAGGACAGAGTCATTAACCCATTGTCCACTACTGAAAGTGATTTTTCCAAATTAATACGGTCAATTTCCCGTATTCTCTCTGCTGTTTCAATTTGATTAACCTTCCAGGCCTCATTGTATGCTGCATATACAGAGGCTGCTATGAAACGCTTTTGACGCTGTTTGCGTGGTCCCATTATGAAATCACGCAAGTCAGCACCATCAGTAAGTAAAGTTAGGTGTTGCTTAATTTCAGGCAGTGTGGAAGTTTGTAGCCACTGAAGGCATAATTTGCCCACACTGTAGGTTGTTATTATCCCTGGGTGATGTCTTTGGGGATATCTAGGGTCTGGCCTGGTCATTTTGAACCCCTGTGTTTTATTCAGGAATCTGTCTTGACAGTTATTTGTATCTGTGGGCCAGATCAACCATTGTTTCCAATCAGGATGTGTTCTGTTTTGGTTTAATATATGGTTTACGTCTATCTCTTCATCCGTATCAGAGCTATTGCTAAACATTGTTGGCTTTGGAATAGACGGTTTATTTAAATCTTTGATTTTGGCTAGGCCAAGACAGGTGGTTTGTTGAACAGTGTCATTTAAAAATATCATTTGTTCTGGGATCATGCAAGCTCTAAACAAAGCTTCTAAACCCTGTACTTGCCATTCTTTTGTACCCCAAACACTTTTCAAATCAACATTTTTGTCCCAATAATTAAATCCTAAAGTATTCATTTCTTCGAAGAATGAATCTGAATATATCAACTTTGTGTTGGTTATCATGGTTTTCATCCCTGTCTTGTTTGACAATTTAAAATAAAATGTTTCAGCATTACTTGTGTTAAAACCTGAAAAATATGAATATTTGTCGTAAACGGTTCTTGAGCTCCCTTTTGGAGGTGTTGCACAATGTTCCCATTGATTATAATTTAAAACATTTCTAGGTTGTGCAGATTTATGTAAAAAATGGTTACCATAGTGGTTATAGCAATACATACTATCATAATTTGTAGAACCTTGCAAATAATCATGTTTTGTAAATTTAGCAGACATTACTAAGTCAGACATCATGTTATTAATGCTTTCGAAGTCCCAATCATCAGCAAATGAGTTTGGTTTTGCAAAGTCACTCAAGGAGATCTTGATTTGGTGTGGATATTTCAGGATCTCGACCGGACCATAAATTTCATAGTCAGTGTTGTCCCAGGCTACCCCACCTGGTATAGGATTGGCTGTGAAGTTGGCTGAAGAAAGTTCTCTTTTCTCGACGTGTGAAGATGTGTGTGGTTTGAGGACCAAGTTGATGTTCTGACTTGCTGTGTCCATTTTAGCATATTTTCCCTCAATGAAGCGTCCCAAAGTTAATACCATGATGAGCCAAAGTATGAGGATAAATGCACCAAAACCCACCCAAAATTCAATCCATGGAGAAATCAGATATGTTTCTTTCAGTTGGTTCAAAAGTTCCTTCGCTTTGTCTTTAAAGGATTTTGATGATGGCTGTGTCTTTGATTCACTGAGGCTTTCAGAGGAATCATCGAAGTTGATGAAGTAGCCGGATGCAGTTCTGTCAATTGTTCCAATTGCTTCAGGATTTTTGTTTCTTGCATTTTCACTTGGTACTTCATTATAGATTGGTGTGTATCTGCTAAATGTTTTTATTTGGGTTTTCAGAGGTCTGAGTTCTATTGCATCGTTGCATAGTCCTTGTTGTTCTTCTGTAGGCGTTTCGAATGTGATGAGCCTCTTTGTTAGGACCTCTGTACTGGTAGCAAACCTTGGTGTTCTGCTACTTATTGGGAGTCCACTTGGCCTACTGTTTGTTATCGGCCACATGTTGTGGTTTTACCAGGTCGATGGATACAACTCGGTTCTCCTTTTTACCAGCAAGTGGCGGTAGTACAACTGATCTTGTCCCGTTGACAGACAAGACAGGAACTGCTTTTCTGTAAGAAGGCCCAAATTCCTTCTTTACCGCGATCTTCTCCCTGACTAGATCCCCGACTTCTGGAATCCAGACAGGTCTTGCTGGGACAGGTGGTGATTCTTCAGTGGTTGTTGGCTGTTGTTTTAACTGTATGTTGCTCAGGTCTTTTCTTGTTTTGTTTAAGTCCTGCAAAATAGCCAAACGGTCTTTGACATCAAAGCTTTTTTCTTTAACCACTGAAGTCTGACTGTCGAGGTCAGAGATAATCATTCTAGTTCCAAATAATAATTCGTACGGACTGAATCCCTTCAGAGAATTTCTTGGCAAGTTATTTAGACTACGTTGGACACTTATTAGATGTTTGACCCACCCAGCTCCCGAACCTAATATCCTTTCCATTATAGATTGCTTTCTGCCTTGGTTTTTTCTTTACACCATCCCGTACCCTCAGGAAGGAAGTGAGAAGATTCCCGCTGGACTGTGCTCATTCGGCCATGTTTCCCCCCAGGCTGGTGGGCTTGAGTGAAAACAATGGTCGAACGTAGCATGCTCTTAGCGTATATGCCATTTAGACTCGCAAATCTTTGTATAACAGTCCGGACGTCAGCCGAGTGCTGGTGATCTACATTATAAGTGGAAACTAGCCTGTATATGTTAATCGCAAGCCCTGCTTTTTATTGGTCATATTATCTGCCTTGATACGACGAGGTATTAAACTGTTTCTCTCCCCACTGCGATCTCTGTTGCAGTTTGGGCAGTTTTTTACAAACATGGTGTAATGCAGGCTCATGCCTGGCCACCAGTACCGTGATTGTAATTCTTCCAGAGAATCTTTCAGTTTGAGGTGTCTGAGACCCTCGCCCATATGTGCGTCTGCGATTAACAAGCTTCTCCTGTCCATGTTTGGAATCACTCTATCCCCCACTCCAGGGATTCGAGCAAAAGGGACGGAGTTTGCATCGATTATGTATGTATAATTGAGTGGATAGTTGATCGGTAACGCTGAGCAGTCGCCTTTTGATGACGTTTTCACCGCCAGCACTGTTTCACCGTCAATGTATTTTAATGTACGCTTTTTTCGATCTACGGGAGCCGGTTTAGTGGCTGCCGCTGCGGCTGTTTCAGCCAATGAATTCCCTACAACGTGAACGCCATCACGCTGATGACTCAGTGAGTGTGTCACGTGAGTCTTTGGTAGTTCTTTTTGTAAAAGAGCTATTTGTTCCCAGAGCAATTTCTGCTTTATTGGTGCATCTGTGTCATCTTTGTAACCGTTCTGAATCCATGTCTGCAAATCCTTGTTATATGCTTTGACGCAGTAATATGAATCTGACACTATAAGTGTCGGGAATTCGCGATCCGCATTATCTAGCGCCATTTTCAATGCTATTATTTCAGTTTGTAGTTCTGAATTAGTTTCTACTGAGTGTGATTTTGTTAATAGAGGTCTTAGTTTACCTCCGCGCCACACTTCTTTTGTAATCTCACATGTGGGGTTGTATGCATGTTCTCCCCAAACGGAGGGTTGAGCATGTCCGTCTGTATAGATTACACAGGCGTAATGTCGTAGAGGCAGAATGTCGATTGGCAGAGGATACGTCTTTTCATATTTTAGATTTTTTAATTCTTCTAGTTCTGGATCAAAGTAGTAGTATACTTTGTCCGTTGTGATTGAATTCACCCATTGTATCCATTCCGGATTCAATGTTGTTGTTGGTAAATTACACGGTGTTGTTAGTGCCTCAAAGGCTGATTCTGCTGTTCTGACTGTGATATGTCTACCGTCAGCTATCTCTTTTTCTCTAGCTATTGCGGTTTGAACTGCACGAATGATTTTTTCTGTATTACTGAATTTGTGTTCAGTTTCTGTGTACAAGTGTGATTTGAATGCAATTGGTACCTTTTCTCCCTCATTAGAGGTTAGGTATGTGAATCCGCATCTCCCTGGGATGACTCGAATCACAAGATTGCGTGTGTTATCACGTGTTTCTAATTTTGTTTTAATTAGCATGTCTGTTTGTAAGGATCTCAAAATTTCTGTGTGTGTTTGAGTCCAATTGGATCTTTTAAAGTCTGGTTTAATTAGATCATAAAGGGGTTTGACCCTTTCTGCGTAATTTGCAATGTATGTTCTTCCGAAATTTAGGAAGCCTAGAATTGACTGTAGGTTTTTTAGTGTTTTAGGAGCTTGGATTACGGCACATTTCTCTAGGAAATTGTCTGCCAGGCTTTTACCTTCACTTGATAACTCATATCCTAAGAACAGGACTGTCAGATGGGCAATTCTGGACTTTTTAAAGTTGAATTTGTAACCCTCTGCTGCGAACCCAAGTATTATGGTGTTCACTCTTTTCAAGTGAGTATCCAAGTCATCGTCTGTTAAGTAAATGTCATCGACATAAGATAATGCTTCATCATCATATAGTTGTAGTAATTCTGTTACTCTCGCTGAGAATACCCCCGGGCTGTTCTTGTACCCCTGGGCTAACCGACAGAATTGCTTTTGAGTGCCATTTACTGAGAATGCAGTTAAATATCTTCTCTCTGGTGCTATGTTTTGACAAAAGAATCCATTGGAGATGTCCAAGGTTGTTTTGTATTTTTTGCGCACTATGTTATTCATTAGTGCAGCACTGTGTGAGTTTTGCACTGCAAAGGTTTTGCAACATGTGTTAAGGTGTCAGTAATCCAAAACTAGACGATATGAGTTGTCTGGTTTGGAGACCGGAAACAAAGGATTGTTCATTTGAGAGGTGCAAGTTTCAATCACCCCCTGGTATTCTAGCTGATCTAGTATTTCATTTACCTGTTTTTTAGCTTCTTGCTTAATTGGGTACTGCCTTTGTGCAGTAGGTTGTGATTTTAACTGGATTTTGTGAGGAGGAGAATCCTCATCCCATCCTACATGATTTTTATATAAAGCAGGTGCTAAGGCCACTGCCCACTTTCTAGCAAGTGTGTATTTTTTATGAATCGGGATTTGATTCGAGAAGGCAGGCATAATTACTTCTTCGCCATGAGGGCACTCCCTGACAAACTCTGGTGGCCAGTCTTTTTCAGCTAGAAGGATGTCATAACCCTTGGAAAGGTTATCCCAAAATAGTCCCCTTATTTTCCTAGTCTTATCTCCCTCTATACGTAATGTTATCTCGTATATCTTGTGGGGTTTGCTAACTCTGGTGTCTGCAGTTTCCACTTGAAGATATTCATTCGTGTCCACTGTCTCCAGATGATTCATAAGGACTTTGCGAGCTATGCTCACTTCTGCTGCGCTGTCTAGCATTGTCTGAGCCCACTCTCCGTTTTTCAGTTGTGTCCTCAGTATTCTCGGCATTGTTAACTACCTTGATACTGGCTACCTTCTTTTTTGGAAATTGTAATTTCTTTTTTTGTTGAGCACGTTCCTTGTCTTTGGACTTGGCGTGCTCTTCTCTTTGTTCTGATCGTCCTCTTCTTTCCGATTTCTGCGAGGAAGTCTGAAAAGATTGAGAGGGACGTGTATCAATGTCTTGATATCTATCAGGTTTTTTAATATTATCCCTATTTCTAAGGTTATATCTTTTCCCAGAGGGGTCACTCTGGGGTGACCTGTGTCTCTGGTTCGGAGATTTCTCCCTTCGCCTAGGAGACCTTCCTCGGGACTGGAATTTCTTTTCTTTTGGATTGGATTGTTTGTTTCCATCCCAGTTCTTTTTTGGTGAATTATTATTAAAAAATATTTTTTATGGACTTTCAGTCAGTTGCGGTTTTACTGGTATTCCACCTAAACTATCTCTACCTAGTTCTTCATAAGATTTTTCTATGATTCTGGCAATTTCAGCTGGTTGGTCTGCTATATCTGTCTCTTTTAACCTCTGGCGGATCGCCACGTTTGCTGCTTCACCTTTTATATTGGCTAATAATATAGCCGAGACCTGCTTGAAATCTTTCAGTAATTTCATACCAAGAGTTAAAGCTGGTTCTGGACCGTATTCATCTTGAATTTGTTTTAGCACATCTGGTATTACCGAAATGGATGGAACACCGTGCGTTTTTGTGTAGATTGAAGCAAAGACTGTACCCCAAGTGTCACAGTCCTCTATGTGTGGTGCGATTCCTATTGGGAGACATATAGTCAGAATCCTGTGTTTTTCTAGCGGGGTGGTGTCAGGAAACACCGCCTCTATTTGGGTGATTTTCTGTGCCAACCAGAATGGTATTTGTTCCCGTTTAGCCGGAACTTTACCTAGGCAGGATTGGATGTTCTGTGGTGTGATTTTATTTGTGTTCCCCTGGTGAGGGGTCAGCTGTGGAAGTTTAATCGCTGGCTGAATCGTTGAAGTCCGCATTACATACTGGACTAATTGTCTATGAATTTTTAGTAATTGTTTTAGCTGTATTAACAGCTCTCCTGTAGACATTCCTTCGATGTCTGGGTGAGGTGTGTATCCGGCTAAGACCGGCCACGTTGCTCCTGGTCTACCTAAAGGACCGAGCCTGGTGATGTGATTATTATGTATTAGGGCGCCATCAAATAAGAGCAAATGCTCTTGGAATTTGAGTGGTACTTCCACCTCCTCGAAAGGAGTGTAAATGTCGGGTGGAACCTCTATTTTGTAATAGTGGAAGTACTTTGTTACAGCATTTGCTGCTGGAAAATGTATCCATGTATAGTATACCTCTGTCTGCCGATATTCGTGTGCCTCAATTACGAATATGACTGTGCCACCTCTAGGTGTCAGTCCATTTTCTATAAGTTTTAAGGTTATAGATTTCCTTTTGCTGACCGGAATGAGTATTATATCCGCGTCTGCATCCTTTAGTGCAGTATCTGCTGCTGCTATTTCAGCTGCTAATCTAACTGCCTCTCTTTCGTCATCACTTTCTGACATTTTACTGTTAGAAAGGTTATTCTTTTTGTTTGCAGATCAGGTTTCTAATGGAACAAAGATTAGATGCACAATATTTTGGAACAGTGTATCCTTCAACGTTAACTATACCAAGAACCTTACATAGGAGTTCCCTCCTGCGAGGTTTTGGAGGATATTACCTTTCACCCACTCCAGACGTCTTTGGAGTATTTGGGATAAGGGGTCTGAGTGAGAAAGCACGACTGAGTTACTCTAAATGTCTTACGTTAGTTTTATCGCCCTTTCCAAACGCGTTGGGCGCCATGTAGTGTAGTTCCTATCTTCCCAATAGGCTCTGCGCATTGGAATAATACCTACAGCAGTAAAGGCCTAGGCCAGACGTTAACTAGGTCTACTACTGTCGATACTAGACTTAAGTTTTGGGTTTGCCAGCGTAGCTCAGAGTTCGCTAGAAACTTTCTCGAATGTTCAGGAAAGAATTAACTCCCCTGATTAGACAAGAAGGGATTTAGTTTCTGACAACCATAGAACATGACAACTTTGCTCTCCCCTAATCAAGAGTGTATCTCCAGAGTCGTGTGAGCACAAGGCAATTATTTTACTCAGTCAGTACGTGCATTCTTAGTCTCATCAGATTGTAGAGAAAAGGAAGAGACGGGCGTGTTCAATAAAAAGGTGTTATTTATTGATCAGTCTCTTTTCTCGTACAAGAGAAATGGATCGATATTATTGCAATACTTATAGTTAAGTAAAGTGCATACATTAAAAGCAATAGTATAAAGTAATACTGTAAAAACATTAATATGGTTTCTGAGCCATATGATGTTTAAAATGATTAAAATATATTTACATACACATATACATTTGACTAAACGTACTCAACTGGTGTTTCTAAATACGCCTACCCCGTGTACCTGACCTAAGTCTAATGCGTGGGCGGGAATAGAAAGTTACAGTTTAAGTTAAGGTTGTTTTTGCCAAGTGAATAACTAAAGAATTCTCTGTGAGGGGTTATTCAGTTCTGTACCTGGAAGTTAGGATGAATGAGGAATGGTATCTCTTTCTCTGGTCTCGATATTCCAGGCTGCCTGCGAGGGCTGCCCGAAAGCGCCGGTGCTGGGTCTCTCGGTAGGAGATAGCAGCGCGTCTCTCAGCGCGTCAGGAAGGCGGGGCTGCTGCCAGCGGGGTCTGCTCTGCTTCTGGGCTTCGGCAAGTATGGCTGCTCCGTCTCGTCACCACGCGTGTGTTTGCATAGGGCAAGATCGGCAATATTTATACCTTAAAGGTGCCGAGATTGACGTAAGGATGGACATAGATACGTCAATAAAGATGTCATACGACTTGCTCGTTAGCACATTCTTTTACTGAAGTTCTCTGTGAAATCAAAACAATGGCCGCACGGATTTTCCAGGTTGTCATAGGTTTGATTTGTTATGAGAACGTCGTATGCCCTATCAGGGGCTGGAGGAATGTCGCTTGTCTAATTAGATCTCAAGCGTTATGACCTAATCAGATAACACGTTCCTGTGCCGTAGTGTGACTGCGTCAGATAACGGTATCTGCATCATGGGGGCTTTTCTTGCCTCATGGGCTGACTGTTAGTTAACTTGATAGTTAGTTTAACCAGAATAGGGTCAGGAATAGGGGGATTGATTCAGAACCTATAGGAATACATGACAGAAAAGTACCTGAAAGCAGAGGGGACAGAGTCTGGGTCACTCAGCAGTGACCAGGGTGGAACCAGGATGGAACCAGGCAATGTCGGGCGCAATCAGGTGGTTGTTGAGGAGCTTCTCTCCACTGTCACATGGGCTCTGGGGCATCTACGAAGTCCAGGAGCAGGTCACAATCTGTCCCACAAAGGCTCTCGCCGTCGGCGCTGTCGGCTTCAAGATTGGAGCAAACAACACTTGGCAAAAGCAGTCCACGCTGAACTGGAAGATTGCTTCTCACTCGGACCAGGAAGATCAGAGTGGGGGCTCCTTTTCAGGGGAGCTGGTGCTAATCTGGAGCAACCAGAATCACAAGTCGTATTTTGTTTTTCGTCGGCACAGGGGCCACAAGCCAGCTGGCAAGGGACTGGCCAACGCGTTGAGCCAAAAGAAGCAGAAGGGCCCCACGCAGCACTCGTCGAGTGTGGAGGGCTGAACTTCGGTGCAAGAGTGGCTCAGGGTTGGGGCTTCTCAAACCCCGGAGTACAACTTCGAGGGTCACTCATGGGCTGCACGGTCAGCGTCTCGTGGTCTTTCCAAGATGGCGTGCCCCACGCTTCCGGTCGCCTCCACGGGTCTCAGCTCTGCAGGGACTGTGGATCGGGCTGTTAGAAGGCAGGCAAGCTTGATCTCGTTGATCTCTGTTGCTCGAGTTCTAGCGGGAACTGCAACAAAGCGGACGTCGAGGTGCTGGATGGTGCCTGTTTGCACAGGGTGGTCACTCCTTGACCACAAGGGAGAATCTTCAGTCTTCTACGTTGAGTAGGATGTCGAAGGGTCCAGAGTTTCATTTCTTATGTTTCATCAGGATAATCTGAAGTGCATTGGCACTGCTCCCACTCTTATTCGAATCTGGGGGGCTGGATTACCTGCTAGGTCCCCTCCTATGGGTGGGACCCAGGAAGGGGGTGGATACACCCCTTTCCTTTGATCCAGGCCGCGCTGGGACTGGGGCTGGTGTGCCCCAGAACCGGTTTGACCGGATTATGCAAGGGGCAGCCCTGTGCTCCCCATGCAGTGTCTGGTTTCTTTCAAACCTCCCAGCTACAATCCACTATCTCCTGTCTGGGGGGGTGTGACACCTCCCTGCGACAGGAAACCCTTTGTCCAGGCCCCCTTGGCTGAGTTTCGGTCAGCTTCAGGGGGTCAGACTTGTGTCTGTGGCAGAAGCATCCATTTTGTGGATCTGAGGCTCTTTTAGAAATTAACCGCATTTCAGTAAAGTAACATGTCTTACCCCTCTAGAGGGGTGGAATGCTATCCCCGTCACCAGAACTGGCGAGGGGATAGTATTCCAAATCATATGACACCTTACACGACATGTTTTGATAAAGCCAAACCAAAGTTGCTATATAACCGCGAGGATTATAATGCACTTAATAGTATATGGTATGGCATTATCCTGAAACAGCTTAGGGATTTGTTCCCGACGGCTGCAGACAGGCTCAGCTCATGCTAGAGCTCCCTCTCACATTAAACCATGCACTCTGCCTCCAGAATAGATAAGGCCTTCCATAGGAGTGGCTCACAGGTTTATATGTGTCCAGATATAGGCTTAGATATAGGTATACTATATCTAAGCAAGAGGTGATTACACCATCTTGCCCCAGCTGAGTGATCAGCCAGTTGTGTCAATTTAAGAACCAGCCAGGGGTGGCAAAAGATATGCTGCAGCCCCTGGTAGGCCTTGGTGGCACCTATGCCCTGAGCACCTATAGTGCATGGTACAGGGGCTAACAAGGAGTCCATTTCCAATTGTGGTATGTACCTATAGCACATGTATTAATAATTTAGAGAGAGAACAGCAGGCTGGGGGTCTGATTAGCAGGCCCACAGCCTCAGTAGTCGAAAACCAGTGAAGCAAAAAGCAAAAATTTGGGGTGACCATAGGATAGCAGACCTTACTCTCCTACACAACCCCCCCCCCCCCCAAACGCAGGGACATTAAACTAACCTTGACCAGATAAGTCTTCATGTTCTAAGTGGAAGTACCTGGAGAGACCATCTGCATTACCATGGTCAGTCCCTGGGCGGTGCTCCACTGTAAAGTCCATCCCCTGTAGGGAAATGGACCACCTGAGCAGTTTGGGATTTTCACCCTTCATCTGATTTAGCCACAAGAGGGGCTTATGGTCTGTCTGAACTAGGAAGTGAGTACCAAACAAGTATGGCCTCAACTTCTTCAGGGCCCAAACCACAGCAAAGGCCTCCCTCTCAATAGCTGACCAACGTTTCTCCCTGGGGGTCAGCCTTCTGCTAATAAAAGCAACGGGCTGGTCTTGATCATCTTGATTAGGTTGTGAAAGCACAGCTACCACCCCCAACTCAGAAGCATCTGTCTGTACAATGAACTGTTTGGAGTAGTCAAGACTCTTCAGGATAGGTGCAGAGCACATGGCCTTCTTCAGGTCATCAAATGCCTTTTGACAGCTAACTGTCCACTGAACCTTTTTTGGCATCTTCTTGGATGTCAAGTCATTTAATGGTGTCACAATGGACCCATAGTTCTTCACAAACTTTCTGTAATACCCAGTCAGGCCCAAGAAGGCTCTGACTTGTGTCTGGGTAGTTGGAGGAGCCCAGTCCTGTATGGTCTGGATCTTGCTCTCCAGTGGCTGAACCTGACCTCCACCTACTAGGTGGCCCAGGTATACAACCTTGCTCTGCCCTATCTGGCACTTGGTAGCCTTGATAGTCAGGCCTGCCTTTTGCAGGGCCTCCAGAACTTTCTCCAGGTGGATCAGGTGATCCTCCCAGGTGGAGCTAAAGACAGCAATATCATCTAGATATGCTGCACAAAAGTCATCCAACCCAGCAAGGACTTGGTTCACCAACCTTTGGAAAGTGGCAGGTGCATTCTTCAAACCAAAGGGCATTACCACAAACTGATAATGTCCATTAGGGGTAGAGAATGCTGTCTTGGCTTTTGACTCTTCAGCTAATCTGATCTGCCAGTAGCCAGCTGTCAAATCAAATGTGCTCAGAAACTTGGCAGAAGCCAATTTATCAATGAGCTCATCTGCTCTTGGAATGGGATGTGCATCTGTCCTAGTGACAGCATTGAGACCTCTGTAGTCCACACAAAATCTCATTTCTCACTTTCCATCTTGGGTATGAGGTTTTGGCACAAGGACCACTGGGCTTGCCCATGGGCTCTCTGATGGCTCAATCACTCCAAGCTCCAACATCTTTTGCACCTCAGCCTTTATACAATCCCTGACATGGTCAGGTTGCCTGTAGATCTTATTCTTCACAGGCAGACTGTCACCAGTGTCCACCTAGTGGGTGCACCAGTTAGTTTGACTGGGTGTGAGTGAAAACAAGTGTCTGTGGGCCTGCAAAACTTGTCTGCAGTCCATCTGCTGCTGGTCAGTGAGGCTGCCTGCCAAGGCTACTCCATCAACTGAACCATCATCAGGGTTCTGGGAAAGCAGGTCTGGGAGAGGGTCACTCTCTTCCTCCTGTTCCCCATCTGTGGCCATGAGCAAGCTCATGTCCTCCCTGTCCACAAATGCTTTCAAACGATTTACATGAAGCACCCCGTGGGGGCTGCTAGGGGTTCCAAAGTCAACCAAGTAGGTGACTTCTCCCTTTTTCTCAATGATAGGGTAGGGTCCAGTACATTTGTCCTGGAGTGCTGCTGGGGCCACCGGCTCCAACACCCACACCTTCTGCCCTGGCTGGAACTCAACCAGAACAGCCTTTTGGTCATGCCAAGCTTTCTGCAGTTCTTGACTTGCCTCCAGGTTTTTGGATGCTCTCTCCATATACTCAGCCATCCTGGAGCGGAGACCAAGTACATAGTACACAACATCTAGCTTAGGCTTTTTGAGAGGTAACTCCCATCCTTCCTTCACCAGACATAGTGGACCCCTCACAGGGTGGCTAAACAAAAGTTCAAAAGGGCTGTAGCCAACCCCCTTCTGTGGGACCTCTCTGTAAGCAAAGAGGAAGCAGGGTAAAAGGATGTCCCATTTCCGCCTGAGCTTCTCTGGTAAACCTTTTATCATTCCCTTGAGGGTCTTGTTGAATCTCTCCACAAGCCCATTGCACTGTGGGTGATAGGGTGTGGTAAACTTGTAGTTTACTCCACACTCCTTCCACATTGCTTTTAGATATCCAGACATGAAGTGTGTACCTCTGTCTGATAACACCTCCTTTGGGAAGCCCACTCTTGAGAAAACTGCAATGAGGGCTTTTGCCACCACAGGTGCTGTGGTGGTCCTTAGGGGAATTGCCTCTGGGTACCTGGTGGCATGATCCACTACCACCAGTATAAATCTGTGCCCAGATGCTGTTTGAGGATCCATGGGACCCACAATGTCTATTCCAACACGTTCAAAGGGCACCCCCACCACAGGTAGTGGTATCAGGGGGGCCTTTGTTGTGCCACCTGACTTACCACTGGCTTGGCAAGTGACACAGGAGCGACAAAACTCCTTGACATTTTCTGACATATGAGGCCAGTGAAAGTGTGGAACAAGCCTGTCCCAAGTCTTGTTCTGGCCTAAGTGTCCTGCAAGGGGAATATCATGGGCCAAGGTGAGAAGGAAACCCCTAAACTTCAAAGGTATGACCAACCTCCTGGTTGCACCAGGCTTGGTGTCTCTAGCCTCTGAGTAAAGGAGTCCATCATCCCAATAAACTTTATGGGCACCTTGAGCATTCCCTGCAGCCTCATCAGCAGCTTGCTGTCTGAGGGGTTCACGTGAAGGGCAATCTAATTGAGCCTGCCCCAGGTCTGCCATTGAGGGTCCCCCTGTCCCCAGAAACTCAACCTGGTCAGGCTCAAGTTCCTCTGAGACAGTCTCCTCTTGGACTGCAGAATCAGTTTCCTCTGAAATCTGATCCTCAACCTGGGGCAAGGGGGAAGACAAAGCCTTAACCCTCTTGCTCCTTCTCTTGGGTTGTGGTTGGTCTATTGTTCCAAGATCCACCACTGGTTCAGGAAGGCACTTCTTAGCCTGAGTCCTTGTCACTGCAAGGACATGTGCTGAAATCCCTAGCATTTCTGCATGAGTCCTGTACTCCACTTCTGACCAAACTGAGCTTTCAAGATCATTGCCTAACAGACAGTCTACTGGGAGGTCTGCACTCACAACAACTTTCTTTAGGCCATCTACCCCTCCCCAGGAGAAGTTCACAACAGCCACACTATGGGAAGTAGTTGAGTTGCTTGCATTGGTCACTAGGTAACTTTCACCTAGTACAATCTGTCCAGGGTCCACAAAGTCAGGTGTCACCATAGTGACACTGGCACATGTGTCCCTGTAGGCCTGAGCCAGTTTCTCATTTATCAAAGGCGTCTGCCTATATTTGCCCAGGTTACTGGGACTCACTGTAGTGGACAAAGCTAAGTCCACATCATATAGGAGAACTGCCTGAGTAGGGATTCTGACTAGGCCAGATTCCATCTCAGTACCCAAGGTTAACCCAACTATACCCTTAGGTTGTGTACCACCACTGTTAACTGTACTAGGGGGTGCAGATGCTTTAGGAGCTACAGTGGTGGGGACTGGATTTTTCTTGGTGCATTCACTGCCCCAGTGTGAAACTGATTTGCAGGTATTACACCAAGGTTTCTTTGGGCCATCATTCTTCTTTTTCTTGTTGCCATTTTGGGAACCACCCTCCTTATTACTAGTTTGGGGGCCTGAAGACTTCTGGTCCTTTTCTTTATCTTTCTGATTTCCACCCTTCTGGTCTGTTTTCTTCTGGTCACCACCTTGGTTCTGGGGTTTCTGCTTAATCCTTGTTCTGACCCATTTGTCTGCCTTCTTTCCCAATTCTTGGGGAGAGGTCAGATCAGAGTCAATAAGGTATTGATGCAACAGCTGGTTTGTACAGTTATTAAGGATCTGTTCTCTCATGATAAGATTGTACAATCCTGTATAGTCTGAAACTTTACTTCCCTGCAACCAACCCTCCAGAGCCTTAGTGGCACAATCAACAAAATCAGTCCAGTCCTGAGTCTGTGCTTTTTGGGTGTCTCTGAACAACAACCTGTATTGCTCAGTGGTTAGGCCAAACCCTTCAATAAGAGCACTCTTCAGGACAGAGTAGTTTTTGGCATCCTCAGGTCTAACTGTGAGGAGCCTATCCCTCCCTTTCTCAGAAAAGGAGTACCATATAATTGCAGCCCACTGATCCTGAGGAACCTGCTGTACCATGCAGGCTCTCTCAAGTGCAGTCATCCATTTGTGGATGTCATCCCCTTCCTTGTAGGGGGGCACAATTTTTGTCAGGTTTCTATTATCATAGCTCCTGTCTTTCTCTCTAGGAATTATGCTGCCACCAGTGGCATCTAAGCCACACAACGTTTGCTCTCTTGCCAAGGCAAGTCTAGCTTGAGCCAGTGCTACCTCCTCCCTCTCTATCTGGAGTTTGACAGCCCTCATCCTGGCTCTATGTTCTATCTTCTGAGAGGAAATCATCCCTCTCTGAGATTCTCTTGAGGCACTAGAAATGTGAGAGTCCCCTGATGGAGATCTCACTCTTCTGTTGCCTGGGAGAATGATATTTTGGGATCTGGGGAGGTGCTGGCCCTCTCCATTCCCCAGTAGGTTTAAGTTGGCCTGGTTAAGCCTGGCAACTATAACCTGGCTACCCCTCTGATCCTGATTTTCTGGGTCCTCTACATCTGAGTCCTCCTCCTCCTCCTCCTCCTCCTCTTCTTCTTCCTCCTCTGGAGTGGTATCAGTTACAGGGGTGTTCACTCCATCTCCTGAATCTAGGGGAGCTGCACTCGCCTTAGCTAAGTCATCCTGTTCTAGAATGGCTATCAGGGTTGGAATGGTGGGACCTCTGCCCCTTTTTAGCCCTCTTGATAGGCACAAGGCACACAAGTCTTTGTTGCTAAGTTTGTCATAGCTGGAAGTTGCCTGGGTAAGGTCCACTGTCACAGGCAGAGTACTTGGAGTCTCACCTGTGCCAGACATGACTGCTAGTGAGGTGTAAGTGGTGCACTTACCTACACTAAGTGTTTTCCTACTGTACCTTGCTAGTGAGTTGTAGTCAGGGTGTGCTAATCCCTTTAGTCTACAACTACTAAGTTCAGTAGAACTTAATATGCTAAGCTTTTGATTTATATGTACCTAAGGTACTTGATGTGATCTTTCAATTTGATAAAAAGATTGCAATGGTAAAACAACAGCAAGCTCAAATCCGCACCGCTGCGCACCAATGTGAGAAGTTGGCCTGATATATGAAGTTTCCAATTCTGGAACCACCTTGTATCAGTCCAAGCTATCCCTTATGGTGTCTGGTTGTAAGTCAACCTTGTAGACAAGCTATCTTAATGGTAGCATAGACTAAGCAGCCTTAAAGGCTTAACTCAAGAGGTCGTGTTAAGCGAGCTGTTTTACCAATCACAGTCCTGTAATATCAAATGAAAGGACACCACACAAGTATATATTATAAAAATATATGTATTTATTACTCAAAATAATCCCCAGTATTCTTTATGAACAAAGGGGCACAAGCGTTAAATCAAAAGCACAGTATAACATACAAAGTTGCACAATTATGGATGAGGGCGAGGGGCCACTCAGACCATATATTAAGAAAGTGGTATAAGAGATACCAATCGAACAGTGGTTAGGCCTAGGGCCTAGGGAATCACTGGGAGCAGTCGGGACAAGCAATGCTGAAGTCGGGAAAAGCCCGCGGGATTCGGGTGCAGTGCTGAAAGCACATGCATGCACCAATGCAAGTCAATGGTGCGTAAAAGTTAAGCAAATAGAGTTTTAGGACCCTTCCGCTGAACCTAGAAAGACAAAACTTAAGACACAGACCCTAGAGGTGTGTACCAGTGTGGGAACACCGGCGTTGCAATGTTACCTCACCCACAGGAAGCGGGTGCACAGGGTCGAAGTAGTGTCGGGTTTCGTCAAGCTGGTTCTTGGTGCTTGAAGCTGAAGAGGCTGCAGGCGCTGTGAAGGAGAAGTGTCCGGTGGGATCCAAGGGTGGATCGAAGTCAAAAAGTACCTGAAAGGAGAGGGGACAGAGTCTGGGTCACTCAGCAGTGACCAGGGTGGAACCAGGATGGAACCAGGCAATGTTGGGCGCAATCAGGTGGTTGTCGAGGAGCTTCTCTCCGCTGTCACGTGGGCTCTGGGGCATCTACGAAGTCCAGGAGCAGGTCACAATCTGTCCCACAAAGGCTCTCGCCGTCGGCGCTGTCGGCTTCAAGATTGGAGCAAACAACACTTGGCAAAAGCAATCCACACGGAACTGGAAGATTGCTTCTCACTCGGACCAGGAAGGTCAGAGTGGGGGCTCCTTTTCAGGGAAGCTGGTGCCAATCTAGGGCAACCAGAATCACAAGTCGTATTTTGTGTTTCGTCAGCACAGGGGCCACAAGCCAGCTGGCAAGGGACTGGCCAACGCGTTGAGCCAAAAGAAGCAGAAGGGCCCCACGCAGCACTCGTCGAGTGTGGAGGGCTGAACTTCGGTGCAAGAGTGGCTCAGGGTTGGGGCTTCTAAAACACCAGTGTACAGCTTTGAGGGTCACTCGTGGGCTGCACGGTCAGCGTCTCGTGGTCTTTCCAAGATGGCGTGCCCCACGCTTCCGGTCGCCTCCACGGGTCTCAGCTCTGCAGGGACTGTGGATCGGGCTGTTAGAAGGCAGGCAAGCTTGATCTCGTTGATCTCTGTTGCTCGAGTTCTAGCGGGAACTGCAACAAAGCGGACGTCGAGGTGCTGGATGGTGCCTGTTTGCACAGGGTGGTCACTCCTTGACCACAAGGGAGAATCTTCAGTCTTCTACGTTGAGTAGGATGTCGAAGGGTCCAGAGTTTCATTTCTTATGTTTCATCAGGATAATCTGAAGTGCATTGGCACTGCTCCCACTCTTATTCGAATCTGGGGGGCTGGATTACCTGCTAGGTCCCCTCCTATGGGTGGGACCCAGGAAGGGGGTGGATACACCCCTTTCCTTTGATCCAGGCCGCGCTGGGACTGGGGCTGGTGTGCCCCAGAACCGGTTTGACCGGATTATGCAAGGGGCAGCCTTGTGCTCCCCATGCAGTGTCTGGTTTCTTTCAAACCTCCCAGCTACAATCCACTATCTCCTGTCTGGGGGGGTGTGACACCTCCCTGCGACAGGAAACCCTTTGTCCAGGCCCCCTTGGCTGAGTTTCGGTCAGCTTCAGGGGGTCAGACTTGTGTCTGTGGCAGAAGCATCCATTTTGTGGATCTGAGGCTCTTTTAGAAATTAACCGCATTTCAGTAAAGTAACATGTCTTACCCCTCTAGAGGGGTGGAATGCTATCCCCGTCACCAGAACTGGCGAGGGGATAGTATTCCAAATCATATGACACCTTACACGACATGTTTTGATAAAGCCAAACCAAAGTTGCTATATAACCGCGAGGATTATAATGCACTTAATAGTATATGGTATGGCATTATCCTGAAACAGCTTAGGGATTTGTTCCCGACGGCTGCAGACAGGCTCAGCTCATGCTAGAGCTCCCTCTCACATTAAACCATGCACTCTGCCTCCAGAATAGATAAGGCCTTCCATAGGAGTGGCTCACAGGTTTATATGTGTCCAGATATAGGTTTAGATATAGGTATACTATATCTAAGCAAGAGGTGATTACACCATCTTGCCCCAGCTGAGTGATCAGCCAGTTGTGTCAATTTAAGAACCAGCCAGGGGTGGCAAAAGATATGCTGCAGCCCCTGGTAGGCCTTGGTGGCACCTATGCCCTGAGCACCTATAGTGCATGGTACAGGGGCTAACAAGGAGTCCATTTCCAATTGTGGTATGTACCTATAGCACATGTATTAATAATTTAGAGAGAGAACAGCAGGCTGGGGGTCTGATTAGCAGGCCCACAGCCTCAGTAGTCGAAAACCAGTGAAGCAAAAAGCAAAAATTTGGGGTGACCATAGGATAGCAGACCTTACTCTCCTACACAACCCCCCCCCAAACGCAGGGACATTAAACTAACCTTGACCAGATAAGTCTTCATGTTCTAAGTGGAAGTACCTGGAGAGACCATCTGCATTACCATGGTCAGTCCCTGGGCGGTGCTCCACTGTATAGTCCATCCCCTGTAGGGAAATGGACCACCTGAGCAGTTTGGGATTTTCACCCTTCATCTGATTTAGCCACAAGAGGGGCTTATGGTCTGTCTGAACTAGGAAGTGAGTACCAAACAAGTATGGCCTCAACTTCTTCAGGGCCCAAACCACAGCAAAGGCCTCCCTCTCAATAGCTGACCAACGTTTCTCCCTGGGGGTCAGCCTTCTGCTAATAAAAGCAACGGGCTGGTCTTGATCATCTTGATTAGGTTGTGAAAGCACAGCTACCACCCCCAACTCAGAAGCATCTGTCTGTACAATGAACTGTTTGGAGTAGTCAAGACTCTTCAGGATAGGTGCAGAGCACATGGCCTTCTTCAGGTCATCAAATGCCTTTTGACAGCTAACTGTCCACTGAACCTTTTTTGGCATCTTCTTGGATGTCAAGTCATTTAATGGTGTCACAATGGACCCATAGTTCTTCACAAACTTTCTGTAATACCCAGTCAGGCCCAAGAAGGCTCTGACTTGTGTCTGGGTAGTTGGAGGAGCCCAGTCCTGTATGGTCTGGATCTTGCTCTCCAGTGGCTGAACCTGACCTCCACCTACTAGCTGGCCCAGGTATACAACCTTGCTCTGCCCTATCTGGCACTTGGTAGCCTTGATAGTCAGGCCTGCCTTTTGCAGGGCCTCCAGAACTTTCTCCAGGTGGATCAGGTGATCCTCCCAGGTGGAGCTAAAGACAGCAATATCATCTAGATATGCTGCACAAAAGTCATCCAACCCAGCAAGGACTTGGTTCACCAACCTTTGGAAAGTGGCAGGTGCATTCTTCAAACCAAAGGGCATTACCACAAACTGATAATGTCCACTAGGGGTAGAGAATGCTGTCTTGGCTTTTGACTCTTCAGCTAATCTGATCTGCCAGTAGCCAGCTGTCAAATCAAATGTGCTCAGAAACTTGGCAGAAGCCAATTTATCAATGAGCTCATCTGCTCTTGGAATGGGATGTGCATCTGTCCTAGTGACAGCATTGAGACCTCTGTAGTCCACACAAAATCTCATTTCTCACTTTCCATCTTGGGTATGAGGTTTTGGCACAAGGACCACTGGGCTTGCCCATGGGCTCTCTGATGGCTCAATCACTCCAAGCTCCAACATCTTTTGCACCTCAGCCTTTATACAATCCCTGACATGGTCAGGTTGCCTGTAGATCTTATTCTTCACAGGCAGACTGTCACCAGTGTCCACCTAGTGGGTGCACCAGTTAGTTTGACTGGGTGTGAGTGAAAACAAGTGTCTGTGGGCCTGCAAAACTTGTCTGCAGTCCATCTGCTGCTGGTCAGTGAGGCTGCCTGCCAAGGCTACTCCATCAACTGAACCATCATCAGGGTTCTGGGAAAGCAGGTCTGGGAGAGGGTCACTCTCTTCCTCCTGTTCCCCATCTGTGGCCATGAGCAAGCTCATGTCCTCCCTGTCCACAAATGCTTTCAAACGATTTACATGAAGCACCCCGTGGGGGCTGCTAGGGGTTCCAAAGTCAACCAAGTAGGTGACTTCTCCCTTTTTCTCAATGATAGGGTAGGGTCCAGTACATTTGTCCTGGAGTGCTGCTGGGGCCACCGGCTCCAACACCCACACCTTCTGCCCTGGCTGGAACTCAACCAGAACAGCCTTTTGGTCATGCCAAGCTTTCTGCAGTTCTTGACTTGCCTCCAGGTTTTTGGATGCTCTCTCCATATACTCAGCCATCCTGGAGCGGAGACCAAGTACATAGTACACAACATCTAGCTTAGGCTTTTTGAGAGGTAACTCCCATCCTTCCTTCACCAGACATAGTGGACCCCTCACAGGGTGGCTAAACAAAAGTTCAAAAGGGCTGTAGCCAACCCCCTTCTGTGGGACCTCTCTGTAAGCAAAGAGGAAGCAGGGTAAAAGGATGTCCCATTTCCGCCTGAGCTTCTCTGGTAAACCTTTTATCATTCCCTTGAGGGTCTTGTTGAATCTCTCCACAAGCCCATTGCACTGTGGGTGATAGGGTGTGGTAAACTTGTAGTTTACTCCACACTCCTTCCACATTGCTTTTAGATATCCAGACATGAAGTGTGTACCTCTGTCTGATAACACCTCCTTTGGGAAGCCCACTCTTGAGAAAACTGCAATGAGGGCTTTTGCCACCACAGGTGCTGTGGTGGTCCTTAGGGGAATTGCCTCTGGGTACCTGGTGGCATGATCCACTACCACCAGTATAAATCTGTGCCCAGATGCTGTTTGAGGATCCATGGGACCCACAATGTCTATTCCAACACGTTCAAAGGGCACCCCCACCACAGGTAGTGGTATCAGGGGGGCCTTTGTTGTGCCACCTGACTTACCACTGGCTTGGCAAGTGACACAGGAGCGACAAAACTCCTTGACATTTTCTGACATATGAGGCCAGTGAAAGTGTGGAACAAGCCTGTCCCAAGTCTTGTTCTGGCCTAAGTGTCCTGCAAGGGGAATATCATGGGCCAAGGTGAGAAGGAAACCCCTAAACTTCAAAGGTATGACCAACCTCCTGGTTGCACCAGGCTTGGTGTCTCTAGCCTCTGAGTAAAGGAGTCCATCATCCCAATAAACTTTATGGGCACCTTGAGCATTCCCTGCAGCCTCATCAGCAGCTTGCTGTCTGAGGGGTTCAAGTGAAGGGCAATCTAATTGAGCCTGCCCCAGGTCTGCCATTGAGGGTCCCCCTGTCCCCAGAAACTCAACCTGGTCAGGCTCAAGTTCCTCTGAGACAGTCTCCTCTTGGACTGCAGAATCAGTTTCCTCTGAAATCTGATCCTCAACCTGGGGCAAGGGGGGAGACAAAGCCTTAACCCTCTTGCTCCTTCTCTTGGGTTGTGGTTGGTCTATTGTTCCAAGATCCACCACTGGTTCAGGAAGGCACTTCTTAGCCTGAGTCCTTGTCACTGCAAGGACATGTGCTGAAATCCCTAGCATTTCTGCATGAGTCCTGTACTCCACTTCTGACCAAACTGAGCTTTCAAGATCATTGCCTAACAGACAGTCTACTGGGAGGTCTGCACTCACAACAACTTTCTTTAGGCCATCTACCCCTCCCCAGGAGAAGTTCACAACAGCCACACTATGGGAAGTAGTTGAGTTGCTTGCATTGGTCACTAGGTAACTTTCACCTAGTACAATCTGTCCAGGGTCCACAAAGTCAGGTGTCACCATAGTGACACTGGCACATGTGTCCCTGTAGGCCTGAGCCAGTTTCTCATTTATCAAAGGCGTCTGCCTATATTTGCCCAGGTTACTGGGACTCACTGTAGTGGACAAAGCTAAGTCCACATCATATAGGAGAACTGCCTGAGTAGGGATTCTGACTAGGCCAGATTCCATCTCAGTACCCAAGGTTAACCCAACTATACCCTTAGGTTGTGTACCACCACTGTTAACTGTACTAGGGGGTGCAGATGCTTTAGGAGCTACAGTGGTGGGGACTGGATTTTTCTTGGTGCATTCACTGCCCCAGTGTGAAACTGATTTGCAGGTATTACACCAAGGTTTCTTTGGGCCATCATTCTTCTTTTTCTTGTTGCCATTTTGGGAACCACCCTCCTTATTACTAGTTTGGGGGCCTGAAGACTTCTGGTCCTTTTCTTTATCTTTCTGATTTCCACCCTTCTGGTCTGTTTTCTTCTGGTCACCACCTTGGTTCTGGGGTTTCTGCTTAATCCTTGTTCTGACCCATTTGTCTGCCTTCTTTCCCAATTCTTGGGGAGAGGTCAGATCAGAGTCAATAAGGTATTGATGCAACAGCTGGTTTGTACAGTTATTAAGGATCTGTTCTCTCATGATAAGATTGTACAATCCTGTATAGTCTGAAACTTTACTTCCCTGCAACCAACCCTCCAGAGCCTTAGTGGCACAATCAACAAAATCAGTCCAGTCCTGAGTCTGTGCTTTTTGGGTGTCTCTGAACAACAACCTGTATTGCTCAGTGGTTAGGCCAAACCCTTCAATAAGAGCACTCTTCAGGACAGAGTAGTTTTTGGCATCCTCAGGTCTACCTGTGAGGAGCCTATCCCTCCCTTTCTCAGAAAAGGAGTACCATATAATTGCAGCCCACTGATCCTGAGGAACCTGCTGTACCATGCAGGCTCTCTCAAGTGCAGTCATCCATTTGTGGATGTCATCCCCTTCCTTGTAGGGGGGCACAATTTTTGTCAGGTTTCTATTATCATAGCTCCTGTCTTTCTCTCTAGGAATTATGCTGCCACCAGTGGCATCTAAGCCACACAACGTTTGCTCTCTTGCCAAGGCAAGTCTAGCTTGAGCCAGTGCTACCTCCTCCCTCTCTATCTGGAGTTTGACAGCCCTCATCCTGGCTCTATGTTCTATCTTCTGAGAGGAAATCATCCCTCTCTGAGATTCTCTTGAGGCACTAGAAATGTGAGAGTCCCCTGATGGAGATCTCACTCTTCTGTTGCCTGGGAGAATGATATTTTGGGATCTGGGGAGGTGCTGGCCCTCTCCATTCCCCAGTAGGTTTAAGTTGGCCTGGTTAAGCCTGGCAACTATAACCTGGCTACCCCTCTGATCCTGATTTTCTGGGTCCTCTACATCTGAGTCCTCCTCCTCCTCCTCTTCCTCCTCTTCTTCTTCCTCCTCTGGAGTGGTATCAGTTACAGGGGTGTTCACTCCATCTCCTGAATCTAGGGGAGCTGCACTCGCCTTAGCTAAGTCATCCTGTTCTAGAATGGCTATCAGGGTTGGAATGGTGGGACCTCTGCCCCTTTTTAGCCCTCTTGATATGCACAAGGCACACAAGTCTTTGTTGCTAAGTTTGTCATAGCTGGAAGTTGCCTGGGTAAGGTCCACTGTCACAGGCAGAGTACTTGGAGTCTCACCTGTGCCAGACATGACTGCTAGTGAGGTGTAAGTGGTGCACTTACCTACACTAAGTGTTTTCCTACTGTACCTTGCTAGTGAGTTGTAGTCAGGGTGTGCTAATCCCTTTAGTCTACAACTACTAAGTTCAGTAGAACTTAATATGCTAAGCTTTTGATTTATATGTACCTAAGGTACTTGATGTGATCTTTCAATTTGATAAAAAGATTGCAATGGTAAAACAACAGCAAGCTCAAATCCGCACCGCTGCGCACCAATGTGAGAAGTTGGCCTGATATATGAAGTTTCCAATTCTGGAACCACCTTGTATCAGTCCAAGCTATCCCTTATGGTGTCTGGTTGTAAGTCAACCTTGTAGACAAGCTATCTTAATGGTAGCATAGACTAAGCAGCCTTAAAGGCTTAACTCAAGAGGTCGTGTTAAGCGAGCTGTTTTACCAATCACAGTCCTGTAATATCAAATGAAAGGACACCACACAAGTATATATTATAAAAATATATGTATTTATTACTCAAAATAATCCCCAGTATTCTTTATGAACAAAGGGGCACAAGCGTTAAATCAAAAGCACAGTATAACATACAAAGTTGCACAATTATGGATGAGGGCGAGGGGCCACTCAGACCATATATTAAGAAAGTGGTATAAGAGATACCAATCGAACAGTGGTTAGGCCTAGGGCCTAGGGAATCACTGGGAGCAGTCGGGACAAGCAATGCTGAAGTCGGGAAAAGCCCGCGGGATTCGGGTGCAGTGCTGAAAGCACACGCATGCACCAATGCAAGTCAATGGTGCGTAAAAGTTAAGCAAATAGAGTTTTAGGACCCTTCCGCTGAACCTAGAAAGACAAAACTTAAGACACAGACCCTAGAGGTGTGTACCAGTGTGGGAACACCGGCGTTGCAATGTTACCTCACCCACAGGAAGCGGGTGCACAGGGTCGAAGTAGTGTCGGGTTTCGTCACGCTGGTTCTTGGTGCTTGAAGCTGAAGAGGCTGCAGGCGCTGTGAAGGAGAAGTGTCCGGTGGGATCCAAGGGTGGATCGAAGTCAAAAAGTAACTGAAAGGAGAGGGGACAGAGTCTGGGTCACTCAGCAGTGACCAGGGTGGAACCAGGATGGAACCAGGCAATGTTGGGCGCAATCAGGTGGTTGTCGAGGAGCTTCTCTCCGCTGTCACGTGGGCTCTGGGGCATCTACGAAGTCCAGGAGCAGGTCACAATCTGTCCCACAAAGGCTCTCGCCGTCGGCGCTGTCGGCTTCAAGATTGGAGCAAACAACACTTGGCAAAAGCAATCCACACGGAACTGGAAGATTGCTTCTCACTCGGACCAGGAAGGTCAGAGTGGGGGCTCCTTTTCAGGGAAGCTGGTGCAAATCTAGGGCAACCAGAATCACAAGTCGTATTTTGTTTTTCGTCAGCACAGGGGCCACAAGCCAGCTGGCAAGGGACTGGCCAATGCGTTGAGCCAAAAGAAGCAGAAGGGCCCCACGCAGCACTCGTCGAGTGTGTAGGGCTGAACTTCGGTGCAAGAGTGGCTCAGGGTTGGGGCTTCTAAAACACCAGTGTACAGCTTTGAGGGTCACTCGTGGGCTGCACGGTCAGCGTCTCGTGGTCTTTCCAAGATGGCGTGCCCCACGCTTCCGGTCGCCTCCACGGCAGGCAAGCTTGATCTCGTCGATCTCTGTCGCTCGAGTTCCGGCGGGAACTGCAACAAAGCGGAAGTCGAGGTGCTGGATGGTGCCTGTTTGCACAGGGTGGTCACTCCTTGACCACAAGGGAGATTCTTCAGTCTTCTACGTTGAATAGGATGTCGAAGGGTCCAGAGTTTCATTTCTTATGTTTCATCAGGATAATCTGAAGTGCATTGGCACTGCTCCCACTCTTATTCGAATCTGGGGGGCTGGATTACCTGCTAGGTCCCCTCCTATGGGTGGGACCCAGGAAGGGGGTGGATACACCCCTTTCCTTTGATCCAGGCTGCGCTGGGACTGGGGCTGGTGTGCCCCAGAACCGGTTTGACCGGATTATGCAAGGGGCAGCCTTGTGCTCCCCATGCAGTGTCTGGGTTCTTTCAAACCTCCCTGCTACAATCCACTATCTCCTGTCTGGGGGGGTGTGACACCTCCCTGCGACAGGAAACCCTTTGTCCAGGCCCCCTTGGCTGAGTTTCGGTCAGTTTCAGGGGGTCAGACTTGTGTCTGTGGCAGAAGCATCCATTTTGTGGATCTGAGGCTCTTTTAGAAATTAACCGCATTTCAGTAAAGTAACATGTCTTACCCCTCTAGAGGGGTGGAATGCTATCCCTGTCGCCAGAACTGGCGAGGGGATAGTATTCCAAATCGTATGACACCTTACACGACATGTTTTGATAAAGCCAAACCAAAGTTGCTATATAACCGCGAGGATTATAATGCACTTAATAGTATATGGTATGGCATTATCCTGAAACAGCTTAGGGATTTGTTCCCGACGGCTGCAGACAGGCTCAGCTCATGCTAGAGCTCCATCTCACATTAAACCACGCACTCTGCCTCCAGAATTGATAAGGCCTTCCATAGTAGTGGCTCACAGGTTTATATGTGTCCAGATATAGGTTTAGATATAGGTATACTATATCTAAGCAAGAGGTGATTACACCATCTTGCCCCAGCTGAGTGATCAGCCAGTTGTGTCAATTTAAGAACCAACCAGGGGTGGCAAAAGATATGCTGCAGCCCCTGGTAGGCCTTGGTGGCACCTATGCCCTGAGCACCTATAGTGCATGGTACAGGGGCTAACAAGGAGTCAATTTCCAATTGTGGTATGTACCTATAGCACATGTATTAATAATTTAGAGAGAGAACAGCAGGCTGGGGGTCTGATTAGCAGGCCCACAGCCTCAGTAGTCGAAAACCAGTGAAGCAAAAAGCTAAAATTTGGGGTGACCATAGGATAGCAGACCCTTCTCTCCTACACACATTTCTCTGCAAAATGTGCGTAATAGACACACACATCACCGACTTTAAAAATAAATGAAAGGAAAACAGTATTTAATTTATCTGGTTGAGAGATATTCAAAGTCACCAGGGCAAGACTCTCTGTAGAATAGAGACGGCTCTATGCCCCCCACCCCTGAAAGGCTGGGGCCCTGGGCCAGAGACCTCGTTGTCCATGCCTTCAAAAACGTTTCTGCCAGCCAGAAAGTTACACTCTTTGAACATTGGCCACATTGTGGTGCATAGTTATGCCAAGAAGAATGTGGGGTAGGGAGAAGGGGGCGCTCCTTTTCATATCTTTCTACATT
This sequence comes from Lissotriton helveticus, assembly GCF_964261635.1. Classification (NCBI taxonomy): domain Eukaryota; kingdom Metazoa; phylum Chordata; class Amphibia; order Caudata; family Salamandridae; genus Lissotriton; species Lissotriton helveticus. The sequence goes on from NC_136070.1 coordinate 1,197,378,616, forward strand.
CGATCTTTTGGGACCCTGTGTCCATTTTCAAGGAAATGGCTCTTCTGAACCTTAGGCCCACTCCGTGTCCTGCCTTCTCGACGTTTTATTGTTCTTAACGTTAGGATGCACTTTTGGGGGTGATTGGTTGGGCTCTATAAATGAATTTAAGGGAACACAGCTTATAGAGCATTTGGGGGCATATCATCAACAACCGGCGATAATTATCGCTAAGCCCACTTAGCGCTAGGATAATTATCGCCGGCTATCGCTTGTGTTTATTGTGGAGATAGCGGGCTATCAGCGACGCTTATCTCCAGAGCGATAAAAATACCCGAGTTAGCTGCCAAATGTGCAATTATTGCTGGGATTCCAGCGACAATCGCACAACGTTTGCCGCTACGTTGTTGATAGGGCACGGCATACTTAACCATGACTTCAATTGGATATCATGGCTAAGTCAAACTTAAAGCAGGTGTAAGGAAAGTAGCGATAACCGGTTAGCGCTACTTTTCTTATCGCTATGCTTGTTGGCGTGCCGATTGATAGTTGGAGAAATGTCGGTTAGCGACATTTCTCCAGTTATTTTCGGAAGGAACGCCCACTTTGCATCTCATTAAAGATGCAAAGGGAGGCGTAGGGAAAAAGGGTGCTAACATGCAATTATGCATGTTAGCAACCTCTTGGTGATAGTGCGATAGTTTTATCTCTGCTTTTTTGGCTTTTTAAGCTAAAAAAGCGGAGATAAAGTCCTTGCTGATATGCCCCTTAGGTATTTGTTGAACATTCATTCACTAAACGTCTAATTCCATCCCTATCGCTGTGCACCAACACATAGCTACTATTATATTATGTAGCAAAATATTTTCGAAATATTCTGTTGCTATAGAAATAAGAACACGAATTCAACACGTTTTATTATGGTTAGCTATATTTTATTCATTTTATAGGTACAATTTTCCAAAAAATAATGCTTGATAGTGTCCACCAAGGGGCAGCATTGTATAGTATTTTGTTCCCTTGAATTTTTACGGTATAAGATTTTCAGTCATAAACTTGAAGGTGAGTTATACAGATATTTTATTTTGTCCTCACTGAAGCCTTTACCAGACCACTTGTGAAGCGAGGAATATTTACTAGGTAGGGAGCATGCTGGAGGGCGAAAGGGAAAACGGACCGATAGTTGTGAGCCGTCAATCAATTTGTGTGGCGTCTAGGGCATTGCAATGCACTAATATCAAGAATGACGAGACTCACCACGTACGTATTGATTGCATGTATTGAAATTAGAAATATTACTTGTAAAACACCGACGACCGATGTAGAAGTTGCTTTCAGCTCCAAGTTTGATCTTGCTGTGAAAAGTTCCACGATACATTCGAAAATCTGAATTAGTGTAGTGAATGAAAGAGGAGGGGCAGGGCAGGGCTTTAACTGGGATGAAAAAACTGGGGAGGGGCGAGGGCTCTCAAAGGGGCATGGTCAATATAATTAAGGGCGTGGCTTAAAAACAAGTAAGCTAAAAATCTGTGTTTAGTAGAGTGTCGCCTGTCATTGCGTCCAAATATATGATACAAGTCACATCATACCTACAAGTCAGGACTATTGGCTTTGTCAATGGTTTCTAGTTGCATAAGATAAATAAGCAGCAATTACGGCTTGTATATAATATTGAAAACACTTCCATTTAAAGCCCTTGTGGTGACACCACGACAATGTTGCTGCTCCTGAGATTCGAAAAGAGAAGGGAAATCCAGAGAGAAAATGATTCTCTTTAAAGGATTTCCCTTCCCCTACAACGCTCACCACGCATACATCAATGTGCCTGCTGTCACTGCAGTCCGGAAAAAAAACAGACCGTCTGTGACAGGGCACAAAACAGAACCCGATAGAGACCCGTTTCGAGGCCCCCTTAAAAAAACTGCTGATGCTCAGACCCGGTGAGACCCGGCCCACTTAAAGCCCTGGGGCAGGGTTAGAGGAGAAGTGCATAAACATACCTGCCACCTTGAAGAACAATCTCACTGTGTGAAGAGGGAGCGGGGGCCTTAAAGTGGACGGGGCCTCGTGTTGAGAAGTAACTACGATGCACTTTTGAACCCCCAACCAGCCCCCAAGCACCAAAAAACAGCTTGCTGAGGCTGCTGCAGATGCCCTGGGGTGTTTTCACACCCTTTAACCCTGTGAGTGCTGCAGTCGGCCGTCGGCCGTCGCGAGCGCTCCCTCCCCAGTGCTGCGCATGACCAACGGCCGACGCAGCCCCGCCCACCCTTTAGAACGCCCGCACCGCAGCGGAAAAACCGCAGCGGTTAAGGCGTTAATGGACGTCAGCAGTTCAAAACCTCAGAAAACGAGCTAGAAAACCACTATTTTAATTGGTTTCCAACTGCTTTTCCCTGCCACTGTCTGATATCGGCTCATCACTGGTAGACCAAGTGATGCAAGCCGATATTGTGTGTCATACGGTAGCACAGTATGAGTTGGCAGGTATACGTAAAGCACGCACAAGCTATCAATGATGGCGCCTGGAATCTCTAGGTTGAAAATACCACATCACTGATAACAACCTGTCTATTGCCTCACCTCTCTCAGGCCCCTCGAGTTCTCCTACAGTTTATCCACCTGAATTGCAGTGGCGGCTGGTGATTGCAAAAAGTGGTAGGGTGTCCGTACACAGCACTGCACCACACAATTGAGCATAACGAGCAAACCTGATGCCTAATTTTCTGGGGGAGTTTGGCTGGGAAGAGAGGTTGACCACAGATTTTTCATTTTTACACAACTCAATACTTTTCTTTTCAATCGACCTTGTGAGGACAAAAGGTTGAGTGGAGCGCCAGAGTTCAAACCGTGAGCTCAAATACTGATCATCAGTCTTGTCAGAAGGCTTAGTGGAGGCATTATTCCAATGAGCCATTGGACCCAGCTAAGAGTCAAGAGGCCTGAGACTGACCAGATTCCCTTCAAACCACCACCAATATTTCCAGCGTATGTTCAGCACAATTTCTCATCAACTCACATGTATCCATCTATCCATCCACTCATTTACCCACTGAACTATATACTCCCATCCTCACCCTCACCCATATGCTCTTTACTCACTAACTCATACTCATTCACGCACTCAGTCATAGATTCTCATCAAACTATATCCTCCCACTTTTTTTTAATTAGGCTGTTCTAGTTTTAAATTGTAGCACCCATTTTAATATATACTCATTCACACACTCAGTCATAAATTCGGATCAAACTATATCCTCCCACTTTTTTTTTAATTAGGCTGTTCTAGTTTTAAATTGTATCACCTATTTTGATGTCATACCGTGCCGACTAACTGATAGTTTGTCTTTTGTGCTTTCCATTCAGTAGAGTGGGAGAGACTGCACCATAGCAAGTTAAAGTGCTATCAGGGTTTTAGCCAGGAAAATTATATTGTAATCAGGAATCACAACAAATGTGTTTTTAATATTTTGAATCGAAAGATAAGCACTTGCACTTTTGCCAAATAACTAACGGGATTGCGTTAATGTCTTTTGGTTTTATATTGTGAATGTAATGATACTTTTTATATATATGTTTTTATCTATATTGGGGGGGGGGGGGATTGTAAAGATTTTAATTAATAGTACAATAAACTATGACTGACTGACTATATCCTCCCACTCATTCACCGAATTCCCATTGCCTTACCTGATCACTGTTGTATTTCTAGTTATTGAAATATGTTATTGGCGCAGCAGGTTGCATTCATTCAATTCATCATGTTGCTGCTTTCGTCCCACCTTACCATTCCCAGTCATATACCCAGCTACTCACTCAACTACTCACTCAAGATCATTCCCCTACCTACTCCATTCAACAATTATTTCACTTACTCCCACTTTACCTCATTTACTTACCCACTCCTATTCACCCATTCGCATCAAGCTTCCCACTGTCATTAATCCAATTCATATAACCATCACATTTACCTATTTACACAATCAACCCCCACATTTAATACCGCACTCATTCACACAAACACACCAAACATCACTCTTTGAGTAATCAGCAATTTCATTAATAAAGCTACACCCTGTTACTGTTCGTTTTATTCCTCTTGCAGATTACATCTAGATTCCTAATGTTACAATAAAAACATATGGAACAGGGGGAATAATTTGGTAAATTAGGAGTTGGGGCCCAATTCAGCCAGCACCACCCCCAAGGTGGGACAGGCGATGTGGACCCCACTTCTCATTTCCCTCCATCTTAGTTTGAGGGAGAATTAGCCAATTAGGATCAAGGTAGTGCCCCCTCGGGAAACATCCTTTACAACGGAACCGTTACAACGCGGTACCGATACAACGCAGATTTACAACGAAAGTCGTTACAACGACTTTCGCTGGAGGGCGCTCTAGGATAGGGAATAGTTTAATTTACTATCCAACACCTTCCATACTATCCACGGGGACTGGAGTTGGAATAGTAAATTAAACTATTCACTATCCAGCGCCCCCCAACGCAAGTTGTTGTAACGACTTGCATTGTTAAACCTGCGTCGTAAAGGTACGCGTTGTAACGGTACACGTTGTACCGTCGTACATCCGCCCCCTCCCATAGAAAGTGGTCACTTACAGGCTGTAGAGACCCTAAAGGTCGGTAGCTCATTGGCTACCACCTGTCTCCCCCTTTAGCACCCCTAAATTTAGTATTTAGGTGGCAATACTGGACCCTGAACTTAGATTCAAGGGACACAGAGAAGAAAAGGACAAAGAAGAGCTGTTGACCCGAGTAGTGAAACCCTGCTGCAGAAAATTGGCACCATGCTTGTTTCCTTAACCCCTTCGCTGTGGGGGTAATTCCCCTACTGTGCTGGGGGGGAGGGGGGCACGCACAGCGCCCCCATGCTCATGACGAGCTCAGCTCGTCATGAGCTACGGCGCTCCTGTGCTCATGACGAGCTGAGCTCGTCACAGGTGCACCGGATCCCATGGAACGCTCAGCACAGCAGGGGAATTCTCCCCGCACCTGAGCGTTCCACGGGCCATGACGAGCTGAGCTCGTCATGAGCACCGGAGCACCGTGGCTCATGACGAGCTCAGCTCGTCATGAGCATGGGAGGGGTTAAGGATTTGACAATCATGGTGTGCTGTCTTGTCCTGCAACTGTGAGGTCTCCAAGAACCCCGGAGCTCCTCCAGTCTTCTAAAAATCACCAAAAAAACGCTCCCCAGCAGCCCGCAGGCACTGAACTACAGAATCCGCTTGTACCGACTTGCTGCTCCCAGGCGACTCTGATGCAGCACCCAAACTAAAAGAGGTATACCAGCTCCAGAGGATTGGATCGGTCTCTAAACCAAGTTTGGAGACACCAGGACCTACTGGAGCCATGCTGCACCAATACCCGAGGTACCTGACCCTCTGCAGCATTCACCAAGACGAAGAGTCCAATCTAGGCTCCACCTGCCCAGGAAGTAAGCACCCATTGAGGGACGTCGAGACCCGTGAGTGGCTCAGCTGTCCCGGAATGCCCCTCCTAGATGCCTGCTCTTACCACGAGGACTTCTTGACGCGCACCACCCAGCTGACTTATCTGCTCTGCACCTCCCCCGTCCGGCAGCCTTGGTAACGATGATGCAGCTGTGCTCCTATTGTCCTGAGGCTTGTGACCCGCTCCCTCAAGTGGGACAACTCAGACTTTCCTTTAAGTCAGTATATTTTAAAGTGTCCCCCTTCTTCGTAGCGCCCCAGCTACCAACGACTTCAGCACCCAGCTCCCGACCGGATCTGAGACGCTCCTGAGAATCCGCTGGTGAAACATTGGACCTGATCTTGCTACTTACTTAGATCCCGAAGGTGAACCTTGAAATCCAACTGTGTGAGTTTATATGGTTTTTCTATTTTCTCCCATTGACTTCAATAGTGCATATTTGCGCATAAAAGTGATTTATTTTGCAAACTTGAAAAATTCATATTTTAAATAGTACTTACTGTAGAATAAAGTTCTGCACCTGAAAAATTACATAAAAATCAGTGTTATTTTTATAAATTGGTCTCAGATTTATTCTTTATTGTGTGTCTCATTTATTGCCTCTGTACAACAAATGCTTAGCTCTACTCTCTGTTAAGCCTAACTGCTGGCTCACACTACCAAAAATAGATTGTTAGTATGATCTATTTTGGCTCTATAACCCAACTGGGTCTCACTGGACTCTCTGCACAGTGGTCTTCATTTTAGTGCCCTATATAGAGAGCCAGTGTCCAACACTTGTCATATAATTTAGCTAATGTCGCCACTATCATAGTATATTGTATTTTATTGTGTCTTCACCCATAGGATAGGACACATGCATAATTTCTTCCTGGCAGGTAATTTGAATCACCCTTTTCTTGTAGCAGGATGATGTCACCAAGACCAGACACTGTTGACAAGGCACCCACGATGGGTAAACAATTGGTCCCACATTTACTAAGGGCCTAAATATGAGTTTGTGGTGGCATGGCGGCTACCAGGGATCCGCGATCTCTTGGCGTTGGCACGACAGTCAGTTTTCAGTAATATGCTAGCAGTGCCGCTGCAGCACCGCCTAGAATATTATGACTTTCCTGACCACACTTTTTATGTCAGTGATCCCGCTATGAAAAGTGTGGGTTTAGGAAGGTAAGGGGGCCCACAGGGCCCACTGGTTCCCCTGTGCATAGGGGTGCATGCAAGGGGGCACATGGTGTGCCCCCTGTTTGCATGCACCCTAGTACCTGCACTGCATGAACTGCAAAGTCCATGCCGTGCAGAACCTACTTGTTTGGCACGTCAGTTCAAAGGCTCACATATGAGGCTGGCGGCCTAAAGCATCGCCAGACCATAAAATAACTAGACATCTGGCAGGCGGATGACAGTTGAGTTTAGCGGTCTTGGAGCAAGGCACTGGTGTGGCAGCCCGCTGCAAAGTGGCGCATGGCATTTGCACTGGAAAGATCCTGTTTTCTCAGCACCAAAACTGATTTACACTGCTTTGCATTGCCTTCCCAAGATTTGTGTTAAGGAGGCATTACTAGAGCTGATCATAATATAGGTTTTGTCGCAAAGCTTGATCTACTAAGAAGGTCAGACCAGATTTGCACCATAAACTAACACCTAATTTAATAATACAATAAACAAGCAGACATATTCATTTTTCTAAAGAAAATTAAGCATTGCATGTGTGTTGCAGTGCACAGTATGCATCCAAAACATGGGATCATAGCGAATTTGTCTAGGCATCAAAATTAATACTGAAAGGGTGTGATTCCAGTATAAATGTTATGGTAGACTGATATTCAAAGTGCAGGCCAGGGGCCACATGCGGCCCTTCTGACCTTTTACATGTGGCCCCATGGTCAACAGCAGAACTAGGCTGCTGTTTACTCGACTCAGCACTGACCTCCAAAAGATGTTCTATAAAGTAGCAACCATTTATATAAAGGTTAAGTGAAGTTAAAGAAGGACGTAACTAGGGTGTCCTGCACCACTTAACTTTAGCAACGCTCATTTTTCAGCTAAAGTGTCAACATTTTGAAAAGTCTCTTCTAAATTCAAAAGTGTATTCCATTAACATGCAAAACCATTTCTCCTTAGCACATCAGATTATATCAGTACATTGAGAAGTATTTTTTTGTTTAAAAGTGATAGTTTTCAAACATGAATTAAAAAACATGAATTCTTCCCTCCACCCTGTCATCAATGCCAATATTGAACTAAAATTTAAGTCAGTTGTTACGTGCATCCTCTTGAGTGGCCTGGGTTCCTATTATACATGAATCACTTTATAGGTAATCAAATCAAACACAGGAGAGGATTTTGTAAAGTGGACACCCTGAAGTCATATTTCAAGGTCTTCCTATATGTGATACTGAAGAAAAAGGGTGGAAAGTGAAAACAATTGCCAAGGATCACCAATTTGGTAAAGTGGGGAAGTTGGGATTAATCTCAGGTTTTCTGGCTTCACATTATGCAGTTCATCTCTAGATATATATATGCTTCGCTTCCCCAACACCCACCGTTCCATAGACACCGCCCGCCAATCCCCCTGCCCCAACCACCACCCTGCTGACATCAATGCGGGCCTCGGTCACATCACAGACCAAACATTTTGGCCCCTGGGAAAATGTTTGCGAGTACCCATGTGCTAGACAGCGCACTCTCACCTCTGCACCAGTGTGTGAGGCTGTGCGTCACACAAGGCAGCTTTGTTAGAGCTTTGTCACATGTAATGATGACAGCAGCAGCAGGCCAATCACAGTGGATATGGCTTTGCGCTGCATTGTGTGAAAGATTTGTTAATCCGGCTTTAATACGAAAACACTTGTGAGGTACTTACCGCCAGTATCAGCCTGTTCTTGCGGTAGGAGCAGCCTCGCACTCTTTGCTGTGGAATACCCAAGCTGACCGCACAGGGGGGTCCTGAGCATAAAAGCAATTTCTCAAGTGCAGCTGGCCAGATGTTAATTCACCTGGACATGGTGGGAGCTGATGGATGGATTATTTCTACTTAAGTGGAATTTGCGGAGACCTGGAGGCACTGAGGGAAATCTGGTCAAAATAGAAATATCTTGCTCTCTCCTTCATCTGTTTATGACATGCCATCCAAAGAAGATTCTGGGAATCAAATTGCCCCGAGAATTCAAATAAACACAGGAATTAGGTTGTGAAAAGACAAGTTACTGATTTTATGTAATTATCTAAACCGAGGGATCATGATTCCTTAAGAAATCAATATTTGGATCAAAAAGTGGTTTGCAGAGGGCAGAGGCTAATCTTGAAAAACTGGAAGTCAATAGGAACGCTTAAAATAGGAGACTATATTACAGAAATGTGCAATGTAGCAACTAAGGAGGAAATGTTACTTCAGGCATCTGTTTTAATGTAGGATTAGAAGCAGAACAAAAAGTGCTTTCCAGAGATTTTTTTCCTGCAGGGGCATCTGGAACATAGGGTGTTGCACATAGTGAGTGATGGGGGTCTAGTTTAGACTGCATTACAGATAGAAAAATGTTGTTTGGATGGAGAATAAAATTAGGACACTAGGGGCCAGATGTATAGCTGCTTTTAGCAGTTGCAAATGGCACATTTGCAACCGCTAAAAAGGGTTGTAGCATGTGCGAGTCACTATTAGGAAGGAGTCCCAAAGGAGTCCCTTCTTAATAGCGAGTAGCAGAGGAATGTAAGATTGTTTTGCGATCGAAAATGCGTTCGCAAAACAATTGCACTTACCACTAATTTCAAATTGGTGGTAAGCCAGTCGCAAACAGTAAGGGGTCTGCAGGAAACCCCTTCCCCTTTGTGATTGGCCGTGAAAATGTTGTTTAACACCTTCGGTGCTCATGACGAGCTGAGCTCGTCATGAGCCACGGCGCTCCGGTGCTCATGACGAGCTCAGCTCGTCATGAGCCGTGGAACGCTCAGGTGTGGGGAGAATTCCCCCACTGTGCTGAGCGTTCCACGGGAGCCAATGCACCTGTGACAAGCTCAGCTCGTCATGAGCACCGGAGCACCGTAGCTCATGACGAGCTGAGCTCGTCATGAGCATGCGGGTGCTGTGCGTGCCCCCCTCCCCCCACCACAGCGGGGGAATAACCCCCACAGCGAAGGGGTTAAGAGCAGGCAATGGTACCATGGACCGCTGCCTACTCTTAAAAAACTTAAACTGAAACATTTCATTTTTTTTTTTAAATGCATACCTTTTAACTTCAAGGAAAACAGGCTGCACTTAAAAAAAAACTGCTTTATCAAAAAAGCAGTCACCAACATGGTGGTCTGCTGACCCCAGCAGCTCAACATCCCTTTGAGTGCCTGCCATTACCTATGGGTTGCAAAATTCGACCTGCTTCATACATATTAATAAAGCAGGTCCTTTGCGACCCCTTTGGGAATTGCTAACAACGTCTCAGACACTGTTGTACATCAGTGTTTGAGATTTGCAATTTACAAGTCACCCAAAAATACAAATTGCAAATCGCAAACACTGAGGGTCATACATCTAGCCCTAGTTTCCTTATTACTCCTTAAAATAGAAATGAGGCACAAATGGGGTTTGCATCCCATTTCATGTTTCGAGTAGGGCAGAAATTGAGGTTCCACCTGGTGTTTGCTCAGATAAACTCTTCCAGGGATTAGCTGGAGGAATTTGTGCAGCAAAAACAATGGAAAAAATGGAATACCAAGTGGTAATCCTGGTTGGTGATATTGGGCCCAATTTAGGTATTAGGGAAATACCGATTCCTAAATACCGGATTTTACCGATTCTGTATTTAGAAATCGGTATTTCAGATGTAGGTAAGAATTTGGTAAAAAATACCGAATTCTTAATATTTGTGATTACCGAATCGGTAATGGAGATTCGGTAATAACGAATACCTACCCATTCATTCCTATGGGCTTGGAGGCCCATAGGAATGAATGTGAAGACATTCGGTATTACCGAATCGGTAATACCGGGAGGTATCTCAAGGGTGCCAGGGTGTCCAAAGGACACCCTGTTGCACCCCTAAAATGTGGATGTGTGCACATGTGGCACACATGCATGCCCTAAGGGCATGGATGTGTGCCACATGGCACATTTAAATAAGCAAAAAAGTGCTTTTTGAAAGGAAATCGCTACTTACCACCAATTTGAAGTTGGTGGTAAATAGCGATTCCTTAAGGCTGAGGTGCACTGTTTTAAGTGCTACCTACATTGCATTTAAGGAATCGGTATTACTGATTCCTTAAATGCAAGGCCAATAAGGAATCGGTATTAAGAATCGGTTTTTACAGTCTCCTTATTATCGATTCCTTCCCTACATCCCACATGGCTAAATACCGGTCGGTAACGGTGAAATTTAACAAATTTCACCGTTACCGACCGGTATTTGCCCACCTTCATCTGGCCCATTGTTTCTGTGTGTTATTCCCAACGGGAAACTAAGAACTAGGCAGAAAAACTTCTAGGAAAGCACAGTAACGATAGTTCACCTAGGTAAATTGTTACATTTTGTATCCAATAGTTTCTCCAGAGTCAGAATGAGGGGAAATAGGATGGATTTTTTCAGACTTTTTTTTATGATAACCTGAATGTTAACAGGAACACATGTATTGACAGCTTGAAGCCCTGTGAGAGAACATGAGTTGCCCTGAATCCCACAATTCTTTACCAAGTGCCAAAATCGGGATTCCAATCCAAATGTGGAACAACATCCCCGTATGCCTCAGGGTCACCGCAACGCTGCTTCAATTTCGGAAAGAGTTGAAAGAGCACCTCTTTAAAGAACATTACATCACAATGCATTGATCATCCACAACCCATTTTCTGTCCAATTACTCGTTGACGCTATACTTGTCTTTGGCCATGTACTGTACTCCACTGCCTTACACAAGCATCAATACAGACCTATGTTAAATGTTGCAGTTTGTGTACTCTGGGTCATATTTAGGGAATAGTGCCGACGGGTAGCGCAGCAAATTGGCTTGTTGTGCTGCTCTGCATCACAGGGAAAACACTGAAATGCGCAATATTAAAGCAATACAGAACACTATATCCTTTCTCCCTGCGCTGGCGCTGTTTTGGCAGCCTGGCACCAACGTGGGCATCCTTGCACCAGGGAGAAAGGGTGCGTGTGTTGTAGGCAGGATTGTTTTTGTGCATGGATGGGCACTTTTCTGCCCAAAAAAAGTTAATGGAGGCGTTTTGCTCTTTCTATGTGTGCTGCAGATTGCAGCACACATAGAAAAAGGGATAAAACTAGGAGAAATAAAGTTATCTCTCCTTGTTACACCTCACCTGGGAAGGCTTATCTTTTTGGCGCATTACCAGGTTTGCTTTGGTTTGGTAAATCTGGGACTGCCTCAAAAATCATGAGATTTGCGTGAGAACACCCACCGCAACACCCATGGAAGGCCTCCCTTGTGCAGAGTAAGGCAATGCAGAGATTTACGCTACGTTGCACTACTCCATTTTGTTTTAAGCCAATCAAAGCCACGCAATGTGGCTTTGCGTGGTCCCTAATTCTGACTAAGAGGCTTGAATCACGCATGTACCACTTTGTGTGGTGCAACCGTGATGCAAGCATCTCATAAATATGTCCCTTTGTGCTCGTCAATATTCGTTAGGTTATCTTCCGGGAGGGTCGGACTCATAAACTGCTATCCATTAACTGAGAGTGGTGTCGCTAATTGTGGGTGAGTCGAGATGTTTCTTTAAGAGGGGAAACCTTAGTCAGTTTCAAAGGAAGAGGGCTGGAGTTTGTTGGATCTGAGTCAGGGTGGATTTTCCAGATCTTGGGATTGTAGAAGGGGAAGGCCTGTCTTTGCCTTCTTCCACTTCATTGTCTTGAGCCTGGAAGACTTTGTTGGCTGTTTGTGGTTGCCACCTTCATAGTGAGCTGCAGTTTGGAAGATAAAGTGGGCAGGCAAAGGAAGCTAGTGGAGTTCTCTGAGTCCAGGAAACCACGAAATCGTGTTTATTATGTTCTTTTAACAGTGATAGAGGAGAGCTGGAGAGAATATTGTTAACCCCTTTGATTTGCAATAAGACCTTTGATTGGATGGATGCTCTGAAGTTTAATGCTGGTAAAAAAAATCCTTGGCTCTGTGAATCAGGGAAAGCCTGTGCCAGGATGTCTTTGTCTTCTTCAATGAGTTTAATTTCTTTGTGACATCCTAGGGATCTGACGCTCTTTGAAAAATGAGTGAAACACTTGAGGTTTATTTCTGGTACCAAATCCTGACATTGTGCATTCCTATTGTTGCTGATGATGAGAGAAACTCAGGGGCAGATTTATGTAAAAATCATGCAGCACAGCAAGTCGCCTTGCTGCACGATGGGAAAAGGGCAGGAGTGCGCTGTATTTAACATAGCGCTGTTTTTAACATGGTACTAAGGTGCCTGCGTTATAAGCAGGGTTGTTTTTGTGTAGGAAGGGACATCCTCCTGCACAAAAACAATCCTGAGAGGCATTTCCTTCTTTCTATGTGTGCTGCATAATGCAGCACACATTGAAAGAGGAAATAACAAGGAGAAAAAAAGATATTTCTCCTTGTTGCGCCTCATCTGGGGGAATTTGGATTTTGAAGCATTCCCAGGTCTACCAGTAGTGGTGAATCTGGGAATGTGCCAAAATCCAGCGGTGGATGCTTGGGAACACCCACGTTCCACCCATGGAATGCCTCCCTGTAGCACAATGCAGTCATTTGCTCTGCTCTAGATTTACTAAGCCTCTCAAGGTGGACTTGCGTGGCTCAATAAATCTTTTTTTAGAGCTGCGTTGCTCTTGCGCCTTATTACACGGCACAAGAGCAACAGAACTTTTTAATAAATATGACCCGGAGTCACTTAACTTGACAGTGGCTAGCAGACAGTGTGTTCCCAGTTGTAAAGCTGAAGCTCCGTGCAGCCTGGTTCCAGTAGAGTGGCAGTCTTGGAAGTCTAATAGCAACATGGCGCAGAGCCACCACACTTCATTATGGGGGTCAGAAGCCATAGTCTTCATTGGTAGAACTAGTTGTCCCTTGAGGCATGGGGTCAGTGCAGTACCAGTGTTCAAATCTGGACAGAAGGCACAGGATATGGAATAGGCTAAAAGCTACAGGGGACAGAGAAGAAAGAGGTGAGGCTCGGTAGGGTTGAACACTCCACTGTCTGCCCATGTCCTTGCTGCCTACCTTCACTGTATGAACCTCTAAGATAGCGACGCTCAGAGTACAGACCGGGGCCGCATGCGGCCCTCCTTACCAAATTCATGCGGTCCCCAGCTAAACTTCTGAACCAGGCTGCTGAGAGCACTAACATTCATGAAGCTGTTAATGGACCGGGCAAGCATTTATGTACACTAACTGAAATAAAAAAGTTTTATACCGCATATATTTTTACCACATATATTTCAAGCTGCTCTTACATGTCGAGATGAAGAAAAAGAAGGCAAAGTGACAGGAGACAATTGCTTAGGATCACACAATTTGTTCGAGTGGGTAACTCACCCAAGGTAGTGATAGCAAGCAAAGAAGGTTCATCCCAAGTTGCGGTAGAGGATTGCGACTCAGATCCAGCAGAATACAAAACCGTACTACTACTGTGCTGGCATCAATTACTTGTGGCCTTTGGGAAAATGTTTGTGAGTACCCATGCTCTGGGAAGAGGCACGGAGCTTGGTCTGCCATGTTACCATGTTCAGGCCAGATATGTCTTTGTCATACATGGGCTCAAAAGTGTAGGTCTTGGCAGTGGTCCCTGTGAGCCAGTGGCGTAACTAAACCTGAGGGGGCCCCCCTGCAAAGTACATGGAGGGGTCCCCTCATTCTCCGCGCCAGTTAAGAGCTCTCAGGCCAGTGACCCGCCATACTGCAGGGGCTCACCCCAGCCATAAAAAAGGATTCTGGTTCCTCCATTGGTCACATCCGCCCTTTCATCAGGTGATTTACATACATCAGTAAATACTGCTAAGCCCTCGAGCAAAGTTACATAACACTGTCTCCAGCCGCCCACCAAACACATCCTCCTACTTAATGACCCACCTTCAAGCGAAGCCCGCTCAGTTAACCACCTCCAAACACAGACCACTGCTGTCATGCCTGCTACTAATGCATCCATTACACTCTACTCTCGCCCCTACGAAACCCGCAGTTATGCTTTTCCGCCCGCCTTTAAAACCACCCCTCTGATGTCACTGCGAACCCGTGACCGCCACCCACTGCTCCCCTGTCCACCACCGACAGAAAGACTGATGGACGGTCCCCATCTAACCACTGCCTACCAGTACAGACAGAGTCTTTCAGTTGCTGCCCTCCCCAATGCCACTGTGGAAGTTTAAAACACGTTAAACAATCTCTTCAACTGACCACCCCAAAACAGTTCTTCCTGCTAGCCTCTACGGCATCAAAGCCGTTCCTGCTACTTTTCAAACACCTCTGCATGATGCACACAATAATATTAAATGTACAACGGCTCCGATTTTTGTTTCCTCACACCAACATTAATTTACAGTACACTATGTACCCCACTAAACCATACCTCCTGTCAGAGGCAAACCTGATCCCATGTGTAGCACCAGTCAGCAAGTAGCCCAAGGACAAACACCAGAGAGAATGCGTGATTCATGTCTTTAAACCTATTGTTCAGAAATGTACCGGAAGGTAAAGAAACAGCCCATATTATTTTTACAAATAAAAATAGACAAACATCCACTTTAAACCCCATGACAAAAAAGCCTTAGCATGCCCAGCTTGTCCAAATCCATGCCACCTAATTCAGCCTTGCCAAGTACCACGCATCTGGTGTTAAACTAACGCATTTCAGTGTGGTGATCCGCATCACCGCACTGAAATGCAAAATCATGCATAACAGGCATCGTGCCTCCTCGGGTACCAGTGCTGCTAATCAAAGCTGGTGTAGTATTTCCATGTGGCCGCCGTCTGTTTTCTGGTGCTTCCACGGTCTCCTATACATGATGCAGTAATTTTCGTTATGCAGTACAGCTGCCTGTGTGGTAGTCCTGTAATGAGTGTCCCTTTACTATGCCCGCAACATTTTGGCGTATTTCCGTAGTGTGTCCATAAAGTTAGGTCTTGCGAGGATTTGTTGCAGGCTCGTGCACCATGCACCGGCAGCCCTATGATGTCAGCCGCTTTGAGTGCGACATCTGCAAGGACTGGTTCCTGACGGGAGCAAGGGGCTTGAGAAGGGCACTGAAGCTCTGGAGTGGGTGATGTAACCCGGGATAACCCCCCCCTCTCCCTGCAGGGAGTGATGTGCAAAAACGGCTGCTCTGCATGGAGAAGCCGGGATCTAAAATTCCAACATGATGACACCACAGAGCTGAAGTGCCCAATTTAGCATCACACTGGACCGCCCACCCCCTTCAGAGTCTGAAGGGGGTGGGCGGTCCGGCGTCATGCTGACTGACATGCATTGTCAGACCAGGGGGTGGTGCGGGGAGCACACAGCAGCACAAGTGCACATGTTGGGTTTAAGTCAGAAAATGTTTCCGACCAGCCCAGTCATGCGCACTAGTGTTAGCTGTGACTGGTGGCTGCGCATTAGGAGAGCGAGGGTTAATCAACGCTGAAACCCTCGGTCTCCTAATGGGTGGCAGGGCAGCGAGTATCCCTGCTAAGCCAATCCTGGTGCTGTTGGAGCAGCGTCAGTATTGGCTGAGAGGGGTTGCCAGTGACGCAGCTGTTCCTGTTGAAGAGCACCAACGCTGGACCCTGGTCCAGGAGCAGAGGCGGTACGTACCCGGCCAGGTCAGTTTTTATTTTAATTTTCAACTTTCCCAGCCTCCACCCCGCAAGTATTGTGAACCACGACTGTGTTTAATTATTTTTTAAAGTTAAAAGATTTCAGAGCATCCATACCAGCTCTTTTTCCAGTAAAATATTTTTGTATTGATGTTTAAAAGGCCCAAATAAATGGATGGAATACTATTTAGATAATGCACAATCCACTGGAATGTATTCAGGACACGCTGTGCCAACTGTGATTCTGTGACTCGTCTGGCAGATTCATCACACTGTTATTTATTTCATTTAGTCAGGGTTTTTATAAAGTTCAAACCTACATGCCAGGGCACCAGTGTGCGGAATAATTAGTACAGTCTCAAAGGCACACTTCACGATTGGTTCCATCTTTAGGCACTAATAGTTTTATTATTGTTCACTAACTCTGAATCGACCTTGGAAGGATGCAACGTTTAGTAGGCACTGCAAGATGTGAAGCTGTAGTTTTCAGCTTTCACACAGATCTCTATAGTGGGTGCCATTAGTCCACTGAAGCATTTTACAGACAGTAGGCAAAGACATAGGCGGAAACTAATGATCAGCCGGCCTAAGAACTATGCTGAATTCAAATAGATGCAGGACATAGATTGAAGGTGAAAGTTACTCATGGGTGAAATGGTTGCCAAATGGAAACTGTCGAGAAGTGATTCTTCATATGATCTTTTTTAAAAGCTGATAGATTTGTTGTCGACCACACCTAGCCTTCGTGGCTGTGAGTATTGTGTTAGGGTCATCTATCCAAGCACAGCATCTCCTTTATCCCACCCCCCCATCACTCCAAACAGTTACTCTCTGCTCTTCCTGGTAGTGAACTGTCCAATTGTGAAAATGTGCCCGTTACATACAGTAAGTCACTGCCAGAAGCATACCGAAGGCCAATCACTTTTTTGATGTGTGCTCCTGACAGTGCTCAAAATAAAAGGGTTTTGGTGATCGATATACAATATATGCTTATCACCTCTGTTTAATGCAAAATGACTTTATTCCGCACCATGTTGAAGTGAGATCGTTTTTGCTGCACCCTTTCAACCTCAGCACATTGAGGGATACACACACACAGACACTTATGAGCTTTGTAACTTAGTACAGAAGAAGGCACTATTTTTTACAAAGGTTGACTGTGTGCACAAAGCTGCATAGAGGCTGATCGTGTGCACAGTGCTGTACCAGAGTTGGCAGGGCGCACAGTGCCAGACAAGGACAGTTAATATTTAGTAAATGCAGAGAGGTTCAGTAAGAGGGGCCACTCATCTGCTTCTTGACTAACCGCCAATCGCGCTGTACCAGGATCTGCTGAATCCCATCCCCCTCTGCCTCCACTCTCTCCACGTTTGTACTCCTGCTCATCCCTACTCTCTACCGCTACACCCTCACTCATGCTCTCCAAGCTTTCACTCACTCTCCACTGCTCCTTCACTTGCCTATAAGTCCTCTTCTTTCTGTCACATTTTTCTTATCTTCTTTCCATCTCTCTGCTTCTTCTTGGCTGTCCATTCCACTGTCTCTCTGACTGGTCATTAGACGCACCTGTCTCTCTCTCAACCAAGTCTTCCATACATCTTATGCACTTGCTTTCCCCCTCCTTCCTCCCCCTTTTACAACATCCCACTCTCCCAGATCTCTTTCTATTACATACTTCAACCTTTTTACACTACTCCCTCCTTCTTGCTCACCCCTCTCCTAATTACACTTGTGTTTTCTCCCATCTTCATCTCCCCTTTATATTCCCCTCCTTCTAACACCTCCTCCTTCCTGTGCCCGCACCTTCTTTCGGCAGAATGCCCCCTTCACACACTATCCTTTCCTCCCATCTCTCTATTACCGCTCATTATCTCAAAAAAGTCTTGGGGTGGAACCCCCCCTCATCCCAAATGTTCTCAGTTGGGCTTGTTTGTTTGCTCACTCGCGATATACCACTCATCCCTCAACTTTTACGCCCTCCCACTTTCAAAACTCACCAGCCGCCACTGTTCACACAACATATTTACACTTAACTGCAAAAGACCTATTTACACTCCACAAAATGCAACTCTGTAGCATGCTGCATAATTCCACTTCGCACAATTATACACCACACCATGCCACATAATTCCACATGTCACACAATTCCACAGTTCATCCCAACACAATTCATCACACAACATAATTACACTCCGCATAATACCACTCAGCACCACATAATTTACCTCCACATAATTATTCTCTACTCCATATTGCATAAATACACTCCACATAAATGCCACGTAGCAACATTCCACATAATTACACTGCACACCATGCCACATTATTTCACTACAAAGATCTAATCCACGCAACACACATCCACAACTTACAATTCTAACCCAAACCATATATGACTTGCATATATGCAAATGCATATATTGCAAAACCATTTGTTGCAAATGCGTGTTTACCTTCCAAAGGGTCCCAGCAGATCCTGTTCCTGGAGGGAGCTGCAATCCTTTTCCTGCCCCCCTCAGCTCTCTGTGCTGCCTCCTGCTCTCTGGGGCCCCTACCCCATCCTCTTTCTGGGCTCCTGGCTCTGACTGAAGAGAAACAATGTCACTTGAAACATTGTTTTGCTTCAGTGCTGGGTCAGAGCGCGCAGGCTGCTTTAAAGACAGAGAGGCTTGCTTCAGAGCAAGCCTCTCTCTCACCTAGCTGAGGGGGCCCCCTTCATTTACTGAGGAGGTGCCCCCCCCTCCTGGGGGGGGGGTGGAGGTTGGAATGCTACTTCCAGTCTGTGGCCCTGTTCAGCTCCTGAGAGAGAGGCCTCACAGTACTTTTATGCTTCTAGCTCGGTGGAAAACAGGCTGCCTTCCACAAGCTGTTCTTTTTTTAAGCATTCAGGGGCATGAGGGGCCCCCCTTGGATAGTGAAGCCTGCCCCCCCCCCCCGCACTGCGTTGGCTGCGGGGCCTTGTGTTACACCCCTGCTGTGAGCTCACCCCTGCCTTTCGATCCCCCTAGTGAATTTATTAATGACATTAAAACACACAAGTGCGGAGATTCCACCACAAGTACAGTGAATCTGCTACCCCACGTATGGCGATTCCTCCACAAGTGCAGAGATTCCACCACAAGTGCGGAGATTCCACCACAGGTACAGCGAATCTGCCACCATAAGTACGGTGATTCAGCCACAAGTGTGGAGATTACACCACAAGTGCAGAGATTCCTCCACAAGTTCAGTGAATCTGCCACCATAAGTACTGTGATTTCGCCACAAGTGCTGAGATTACACCACAAGTGCCGAGATTTCACCACAAGTGAGCAAATTCCGTCACAAGTTCAGCGAATCTACCACCACAAGTACGGTGATTCTGCCACAAGTGCTGAAATTCTGCCACAAGTTTGGAGACCCAAATATCTAAACCATAAGTGTGCAAAAATCTGTAGTAGTAAATTTCACACATGGGGGGCATTGTGTGGGCCGAATAAAAGGGTGTGTCTACATAAGGGAACTTTTGCACCATGCTTAGTTACTTATTTTGCAGTTTTTTTATAGCACAGACCTGACCCAAGGACATTAGAGCACTTTATAACAGAATCAAATAGTTTTGCACTTTTTTCCATTTTAGGCACAAGAAAATTAAGAGGCATATTTTTGAAAAAATCATGCAGAGCAGCAAGTCACCTAGCTGCACTGTGGGATAGGGAAGGGCAGGAATGCACCGTATTTAACATTATACAGCGCATTCCTGCCTTTTTCCTTCACTGGCACACGCTGTGCTGCCTAGCACCAACACAGGCACCCTTGCACCATAGTGAAAGGGTGCCTGTGCTGTAAGGGGATTGTTTTTACATTCTGCAGAAAAAAACAATCCTGAGAGGAATGTACCTCTTTTTAAGTGTGCTGCAAAATACAGCACATGTAGAAAGCAGAAAAAACGAGGAGAAATAAATATATTTCTTCTCATTACTCCTCACCTGTGGAGGCATAGCATTTTGACCGATTTCCAGGTCTACCAGAAATGGGAATGTGCCAAAATCCATGGGTGATGTGTTGGAACATCCATGGAACGCAACGTAGCAATTTGTGTGTTATTTATGAAGCCATGCAGGGCCATGCAAGGTGGCCTTGCGTGACTTGATAAATCTAAATCAAGAGTTGCATCGCTCCTGCGCCTCATTGCATGGCACCAGGTCGATGCAACTCTTTAATAAATTTGGCCCTAAGTGATTTGTCTTGACTCGGAAGATGTTGCCCCTGGGCTGTGACCAAACCTGCTACCCCATGTTCCGAGGTCGGCAGCAGTGCTTAATTTGAGGCATCGGTTGTGGGTGGGGCCCACAGGCACTCATTTTTCATGACTAAGACTTAGGTTTCATCCTCAGACTTTAACCTGCAGCAACACATGGAAAAAGTTGTAGAAGGGAGAAAGCAGGAGGTAGAGTAGTATAGGAAAACAATGAGAAAGGGAGAAAGAAGGACTTAAAAGGTATCTGCCAGTGTGAGAAAAAGGGGCAGGGAGTGTATGGCCATGGACGAAGAAGGTGTAAGGTCTAATCAGGTCTAGGGAGTCTTGGCATTTGGCACGCTGACAATCAGCAGCACCAGCCGTCGGCTTCTCAGCCTCAACACTTATCCTTTGACAAATTAAGCACTAGTCAGGGGCTCTAGCCAGTAGCCTATTTCAAAAGCCCTGGCAGGTGACAGATTGCAGCTTCCTAGCACTGATATTCGTGAAAGCAGGAGATCTTGGTGAATTTTGAATTTAACTCTCTGTGATACAGGATGCTAGTGTAGTTCATTGAGGACTATTGTGATGTGGGAAGAGCTTTTCAAGTCAAAACAGTCTGGCTCCTTGGTTGGAGATCACTTATTACCCCACTGTCCTCTGCCCAATATTGTAATTTTTCTAAAATAACTCTGCCAAGGATCTTTATCGATGAGTCAAGTAGGGATATTGGCCTGTAACATGCACAGTTTTGTCTATCTCCCTTCTTGTAGATAGGGACAATGATCGATGTATACCATGACGGACTCAAACCCCTTGCTAAGGCTGCATTAAAAAGCTGTACCAGAATGGGACCCCAGATGTCACTGTTTGCTTTATACAGGTCTGCTGGGATCCCATCTGGACCTGCAGCCTTTCCACCCTTTGTGGCTTTTATACTCCTTAAAACTTCGGGGAGAGTTACCACCAAGTTTTGTACATCATCCCCTTTCTCGTGCACTCTATTTGATCCTATATCGGGAGTTTCCTCTAAACTCATATAAAGAGTTGAAAAATGTGCAACCCACTCATCTTCATCTATCGCAATTTCGATGCGAGCTTTGGTATTATCACAAAGGAGGGGGGCATTTACCACCCTCCAAAAAGCAGATATATCTTTAGATTCTGAGGTTGCACATAACTCTTCCCAAGCCATTTTCTTTATGGCATTCTTCCTATTGGTCAATGCCAAATTATAACATTTTCTTAAATCTCTTATTAAAGAGAGATCCCGGGGCACCCAATGTATCGCGTGTTTGAGCTCAGTCAGGGCCTTTGTATATTCTGTATTAAACCATCTTCTGTTATTCTTACGCCCATTCCTTAGCTCCACCCTTAGATTCTCCTTAATAGTAGAAGCTATAATGTAGAAATGTTCTATTATATGTTCACTCATGGAATCTTCATACAGGCAAACTCTAAAGCTATCTGTGCAGACTTTCACCAACTTAGCTAGGAATTCCTCCGGGACCACCTTACTCCACTTGAGTGTGTACCCATTTTGCCTACCCAGCGTCACGTCCTGAGCTTCATGGGTAGGGGGCAGATCTTTTTGCCATACCACAAATGGAGTATCCATCTCAAGAATTTGTGGGAGATGATCACTCATTGTGAGTCCAAAATCTTATATCCACTTAATTTGAGGCCATAGCTATTTGAACAGATAATAAAATCAATGGTGGTTGATGCTCCCCTACCAATAAAGGTCGGAGCAAATGATGTTGGTTGATGGGCCACTTCATTTGCATATCCCAAATCATAATAAATAATATCTCATTTAGCAGATCCCCAATCTGAGTATGATCAAAATGTGTGCGATTAATGTCTTGTTCTAACATTAAACCACAAATGCCTTTTTTGCCCTTTTTACATAGTGGACAATTAAAATCCCTCCCCCCCCCACAATATCGTTACTTCCTTCCCCTTGCTATCTATTTCACACTGTAAATCATTACTTAACATTTTCAATATGTCCTGTATCGCACTACTTGGAATATTATTGTAAAAATTTATGATAATGACACTTGCTCCCCTCCTAGTGTCAATTACCATTTTGTGATAAAAATTACATTTAGGGTAAAAACGTACCCTCTCATATGACAAACCATTTGATAGGAACGTAATTAAACCACCCTTAGGTCTCCCATAAGCTCCGCCCACTGCCGGCGTACAATAAATTTTATAGCAGTTCATATGTTTGGGATCGACGGTCCAAGTTTCCTGTAAGGCCACAACATCATGATTATCTATAACAGTTTCCCAAGAAGGATTGGTCATTTACTGTCTTAGGCCTGCGACGTTCCAAAACATCAGGCTACAGGTTTCTTTATTCTTATTTACTGCTACCAAATCAGTGAAGGCGTTTCCCATTTCCTTCCCATTTTCTTCTAGATTACTTTTACCATGGGCTTTTTTCGGTACAGGGAATTGACCACCCTGTCTCTTATGTCCTGCTCCATTTTTACATATATTAGTCTCCTTCTCCAGGTTTAAGCTTCTTACAGTCGTATCGGACACATCCTGTCGGGAACTATTATCAATAGAGTTTGGGGGAGTACATAAAGAAGGGATGTACTGAGGGACCGTTTCACATTCTGGGCGTCAGTCGACAGCCTCTAGGTTACTGAACCGATTGTAACAAGGGATCAAAGGTGGAACAAATTGTGGACCCATCCATTCTGCCCTATGCTGCTGTCCAGAATCAAGGGTTCTCCCGGCCCTTCGTTGCACTAAAGTCCATCCATCGTCTCCCCCCCCCCCCCCCCCAGCTATTTGGGTTGGAAGTCCTATACATTATACATTTCATGCCTCCTCCCTCCCCTGGGGTAGTTTGAGTCCCTAGTCCAGCTCCATCTATTGTCCGTTTGCTCTACTGGGATATAGAAATAGGACAGGTGTCTGGCCACAATTGATGATTCATAATTTCTTAATTCCCGTGAACAAATATAATCCACCGTGTCAGGGTCTTCAAAGGTTACAACCACACAGTCCCCATGAGATCTTTTTCTATTGTGCCCCACCCAGGGAACCCTCCGAACCATTAGGATGTTACATCTTATTGCTGGTGGTAAAGGGTGGTTAGAATTTAACCAATGTGACACCTTATTTCTCAGTGCCCAGTAGGGTTCTGTGATTTGAGAAGCCAATTCTGGAACCCCAGTCAGGACCACCACGTAGGGGCATGCTTCTGGTGGTAAATTGATGCTTCTACGTTTTTCGGCCCTGTCTGGCTGAGATTTATCGGAATTATGAACGGGTACAATAGGATCAACCCTTTTATCTGTGGTTACTATGATTGCAGGAGTAGGTGTTGCACAAGCTATACTTGTTTCTGAAGAAATTGCTTTTAATAAGGGGGTTTTAGGTGCTGCTTTTTTCCCTCCCTCTGCACTTTTTTTGGATGTTTGCAGTTTATTAGCCGGCAAAATTGCAGATGTTACTCTTTTTGCCTGACCAATATACTGTGCTTTTATATCTTTCTGCAATTCATTAAGTTGGGTTTCTATCCCATGTAGCCTTTCTTCTATAGGAGTAATTAAGGATGTAATTAGGGTCGTAAGGGTACATATTAATGGATCTTCCCTTTCTCCTGTTATACCTACACTATTAGAAGTGGAACTATTAGAGAAAATATCAGATAGCGTATCATCTAGGGTAGTATCCTCAAAAATAGTCATGGCCGTGGTCGTGGTTTTACACCCCGCCTCTTCTTTCCCAGACACCTCCCCAGTAGTTCCCATCACTTTCTCTTTACTACAGGTCTCACTAGTCCCGTCTACATTTGGTGCTTTTGCCTTCTTGGAAGTACGAGCATTCTTATCAATGTGCTTATTTTTTGGGATTGCCCCCTCCCTTTTCCCTCTTATTTGAGTATTACTACTATCATCCTGGGTGTCTAATAGTGTTGTGATCGCAACATTCCCTGAGGGTGCCAGGGCCTGAGAGTCTTGAGAAATTAAGTCTTGGAGAGCAGGCTGAGTACAGGCAATATCATGAACCTCCAAACATGTCTGGATGGCAGTAGATTTATTTGAGGTATTTTCAGGGCTTCGTGCTGTGGCAATGTGACCCATAGACGACCTCTTAGCAAATGCCAGATCTTGTGATACCCTTCTCTCCATAAGCACAATTCCTTGATCTATCAAGGTATTTGTGCGTACTATGAAGTCATCTAGTGTTCCTGTCAACTTTTTTCCTCCCGCCGCAGCCTTCCTTCTTGTTTCACGTGTCATATTCGAAAGCTAGGGATATCAAGGTTTACAATGTATGACAAAGCTATTCTGTTCTGTCACTATGATATATTCCCAATACAGTTAATCAGAAAGGATCCTCAAAAACGGGCCCACAGATCAGAGGTAGCATGTAATCACTTAATCAGTATCAATGAGTCCGAATAATGGATAGACAATAAGAGGAGAAGCGGTAGCTTACAGTTTCGTAGTCCTCAGGTATACTAACAACTAGGGTCTCTGGCCCAGTCCAGTCTCCTCAAGCCTTTGAGGGCCTCAGAGGGCCCGCCCTTTGCCCGGCGTTCGCCCGCGCGCGTCTCGCGACGCGGGAGAGCTGCCTTGTTTTTAAGCGCCTCCGGGCGCTGGCTGGAGGTGGGCGGCGTCAGCCGCAAGGGCTCTTGGGGGCTGTAGTCCCCCCTCTCGGCGGCCGTGGCGCGTGAGGGTCTAGCGTCTCCGGCAGCTGGGGGGGGACCTGGGGCGATGTCAGGAGCCCGCACGAGCAGCAGTGAACCAGGGCATGCAACAGGAGCCCAATACAGGAGCCCCAGAGGTAGATGCAAAAGTCCGTCGTTTTGGCAGAGCAATCCCGCTCTGCCGAAGGGCTGGCTTGTTTTTAAGCGCCTCCGGGCGCTGGCTGGAGGTGGGCGGCGTCAGCCGCAAGGGCTCTTGGGGGCTGTAGTCCCCCCCCTCTCGGCGGCCGGGGCGCGTGATGGTCTAGCGTCTCCGGCAGCTGGGGGGGACCTGGGGCGATGTCAGGAGCCCGCACGAGCAGCAGTGAACCAGGGCATGCAACAGGAGCCCAATACAGGAGCCCCAGAGGTAGATGCAAAAGTCCGTCGTTTTGGCAGAGCAATCCGCTCTGCCGAAGGGCTGGCTTGTTTTTAAGCACCTCGGGGCACTGGCTGGAGGTGGGTGGTGTCAGCCGCAAGGGCTCTTGGGGGCTGTAGTCCCTCGCCCTCTCGGCGGCCGTGGCGCGTGATGGTCTAGCGTCTCCGGCAGCTGGGGGGGACCAGGGGCGATGTCAGGAGCCCGCACGAGCAGCAGTGAACCAGGGCATGCAACAGGAGCCCAATACAGGAGCCCCAGAGGTAGATGCAAAAGTCCGTCGTTTTGGCAGAGCAATAGGGCGATAGAATTTTTGCCGCTTCAGCTGCAAAATGTGCCGCTAAAGTGGGGATTAAGCCCTTGATAATATGCCCCTTTGCCCTCTCCGCCTACTTCCCTGATTAACCTAAGCGAAAAGCAACATTAAAAGCAAAATACATTTGCTTTTAACATTTTACAAATGGCAGCTTTTTGCTTCAGATGTTAAAACCAGACCTACACCAATTGCGGTAGGCCCCTTGTTTATAGGTGTAGCACTTTCCTACAGTTCTGGATTTTAGCTGGCAAAACTTTGCATTTTGGGATTTGTAGTTTCTTTTTCTATTTCTCAAAAGGGGATTTTAAAAATCCCAGCATGCAAAGTATGCATTGCAAAAATCAGGAACACATTAAACATGTCACATAATATGGTGTCACTTGGGAACTAACAAGTCCCGACTCACATATTTTGTGGGAGCCCACACATATCATGCATAAAACAAATATCAACAAAAACCATTGTTTTGGTTCGTTTATGTTGAATAAGGAATTATTTCAGTGGATTGCTTCTGGTGTAGCCTCTATGCATTCATCTAGGCTGTCAGTAAATCTTTCTAACTCTTTTATCTGTTTCTAGGAGGGATTTGATCCATGCTGGCAGACTATGCATCCCCCACACTAGAGGCCCTGCAGATGATTGAGGTGAAAATGATATGCAGGAATCTCAGTTAAGTCAATGCATTCATGATTTTTTTTTTTAAACAGCAGCATTAGTATTGAATCTGATTCCTTAGTGTGCCATTAATTGATACACATTTTTTCTAGAACTATAAATGTCGGTGGTTTGCAGCAGCCAAATCACCTTAAGTATCTCTGCTCAAATGAGACACACCTGTGACTGTCTCTGAAAATATTTCGATATGAAAATACGTACATCACACAAAATGCGACCCCCGACTTTGTGCTGTACCTGTTAAAGCTTTTGAGAGCCTTCACTGTCTGGCACTGCATGTGAGAGAGAATGTGAAAGAGCTAGGAAGAAAAAGCTTGGGCATGAGTATAAGAATGAAAAGTGGTACTGTGTGTTTGTATGAAACAAAATGTGATTCAGAGAGCTTGAAGTGGGTGCTTAAGTGTGTGAGGGGACGAGTGTGTGTGTGAAAGGGGGCAAATATATTAAAACTTTTTTCAGCGTGTAGGGAATGTGTGTTAACAGTCATTCTCCATCATTTTCAGAGATAATTTTGTGAACTCTAAGAGACCTTGCATGGGCTAAGCCTTCGAAATGTTTGCAGAGTAAATCATCCAACAAACATTACATAAAATAGTATAAAGTCTCTTCAAAATAAAAATAAAACATATTTCTTTCATATGTGGTAGCTTTGACATTAATAAGTCACATTACAAGTTTATTGAGGTATAATTAAGAAAAGGAGAGATTTGTAAAAACAATATATTTGCCTAAGATCACAGAGTTTGGTTAAGTGGGGAAGTTGGGATAAATCGCAGGTTTTATTGTTTCACTTTGTACATATCAGCCACTAAACGCGTATCTATCTGTCTCTCCGTTTTACGTCAAACGTTAATGTTTTGTTTATAACTTTGTACTTAAGGGTACAGTGTGTGCAGCAGGCAGGAGCCACATTAAATTTCGGGTCATTTTGCTAAGAAAACCTTGAGCTGAGCCACAGTTCAGCATCCGGCTCCAGTCTGGCTCGACGGGTAAGTGGCTCACCCGCCCCTAGGCAAATGTACTTTAAAATGGCTACTCATGAGGCCAACACTAGTGTAATTAATCGGGCAAGGGCCAAGGGTTGGCAGGAGAAAGTGGGCGCAGACGCAAAGAGCAAAGTCTGAACTTATTTGTTTTTTAAAACTCTGCCCAAAGAATTTAACAAGACAAATGTGATAATAACTTTATTCTGCCTTTCTTAACTCATCACAACAAAATGCATTTCGAAATATTACCTGGTACAGAGATCTTTGTGTATCCAGTAAATTCCCGGGTACAATGGCACTTTAATAACTCTGATGGCTAATGCACTTGCTGGAAATATCTGTGTGCATTCTTCAAAGGTTTGACTGAATATAAAATTGCACAGAGGATTAATGTGCCTGCTGTAAAGCACAGCATGAAACATGCAAACCACAGATTTGTTTTTTATGTAAAGAGCTCAGTTGGTTACTGTTTTTACTGCAGAGATCAATGTGTTACCTGCAGGTCACAAGTTAAAATCTTTGTCATATAGCTTAGTGACCTATGATCCTGCATTAAGCATATGGAATATGCTTGCCCATGGAATAGCTTGCCCATTGACATACGCCAGATCTCACAACTTCTTCCATTCAGGAAACGCATCAAGACCTGGCTTTTCCCCTAAAATTCCACCCACCTGCTAGCTACTCCGGTCTATCCTCAGCAGAGTATTCTTCAGCGCCAGGAAGCCTGCAAGGTATCAGCCGCGCTTTATAAATATTTAAAATAATAATAATAAATAATAATAAATAATATGCAGGCAAACTACGAGGCAAACATTAGGATACTTGCTGTTTGTTTCTCAGTATTTTATTATTCTAAGGTTGCTAAAAAAAGTTTACATTGGTTAATTTTTTTTATACACAATTTTTATTGAATTGTATAAGCTACAAACTGAACATAGTGTCACTGTCACATAGCTGGTCATTGTAGCTGTTTACCGACAGGACACTCACCGCAGGGCCAGGAGAGACACAGAGGAGCAGAACATTTCCCCCGCCGCCGAGGACCATTCCGGCCGCTGAGTGGGGACAAGCCTCACGGGACCACAACTCCCAGCGCATCCTGCTTGACCGGGACACCGCCCCCTCGCAACTGCTGCTTCCGACCGGAGGCGCTTAAACAGCAGCGGCACCTCTGGGGGAGCGGGGACCTATCCTTGTTGCTTGTTGTTTGGGGCATTGCAGACAGGACACTCACCGCAGGGCCAGGAGAGGCACAGAGGAGCAGAACATTTCCCCCGCCGCCGAGGACCATTCCGGCCGCTGAGTGGGGATGAGCCTCACGGGACCACAACTCCCAGCGCCCCCTATATTGACGGGGACACCGCCCCCTCGCGACTGCTGCTTCCGCCCGGAGGCGCTTAAACAGCAGCGGCACCTCCCGCGTCGCGGGACGTGCGCGGGCTGAGCCCGGGCAGAGGGCGGGCCGTCTGTGGCCGTCAGGGGACGACCAGGGACTGAACGGGCTACCCCCCTTGGATTTGCTTCTTGAAACTGTTGTAGTACCTGCTGCCTGAAAAAACAGTCTGACTTTTGCTGGACCTGGGTATCGTATTAACCGATAGTAAAGCGATCCTTGATATAGGGGCCTATAGTCTTGATTTGTTTAGTAACACACCCCACAAACTATTGGGGAGGGTCGGATATGGCTACCAAACCAAAAACTCGCTCCAACAAAGGCAACCCAGGAACCCCATTGTCAACAAAACATGGAGGTTCTGAGATAAACAATGTAGCGATGCATAAAAATACCCCGACTGTCCTTGATTTAATGTTACGGAAAGTAGCAGGGGAGATAGAACGAACGGAGAAGCGTATCTCAACCACTTTAATAAATTTGCCTTTGACTCCCATACAAATTGCAGATTTAAATCTTAGCGACACCCCTGACATTGGCCCCCTAGAAAAGTCAGCTGAAACGATACCCTGTGCTCAGCCAGAAGTAGGGAATAATGATCAGAGAAGAAATGGGGGAAACAAAACTCCCAGGAAGAGAGGAAGAAAAAGTGGTAGTAAGAGTACACAATCAAACACGAGGAAAAGATGTAATAGAGGTAACGAGTGTAGAACGGTGGAGGATGAAGAACTGATAATAGAACCTAGATTCCCCTTAAACCCACCAGTATGGCTTGATGCCGTAATCTTAGACCTGCAAAAACATCTGGAGGCATTCATATCTAATCAAATTAAACCCTTAGTAAGCAAGTTAGATAAAATTAGCAGTGAACTGTACAAACAGGGCAAGGCCACTGATACTATACTTGCTAAACATCTAGATAAAGTAATGCCAGCAACAACCGTACCAACCCCTGCAATTAACAACTGTGTTAGCACTGAGCAAAGCATTACTGTGCAGGTGCATGCAGAGCCTAAAACAGCTACAGAGGTGGGGGAGGGAAGGGTACAAGCAAATGGAAATGTGGGTGGGAAAACAGCCCAGGGACAAATAATACAAAGGCAACCACATATACCCCCCACAAGTAATCAAACGTATACTTCACATCTGAACAGGGAGCCGAGTGATATACCACAGGATCCCTTACCCCGTGTAAACTTACCACCAGAAGCAAGCCCCTATGTTGTTATCTTCGCGGGGGTACCAGAACCTAGAAAGGGGCAGAGGGAAACCTACACAGAACTCAAAGGCAAAGTTACCACTTGGTTAAACATACATAGACCACTGCAGGGGGGGAACCAGGAGAAATTTTACACCTACGGAGGGCAAGTTGGGTTGGCTCCAGAAGAAAGGATATAGAAGGCAACTGTATCATTGCAAACTTCAGAAACCCTAATCTAGTGGAGTACATTGTAGACAACCACAATAGAAATGTAACTAGCACGATAAGGACAATGCCACTAGGGTATTTCTATCCCAGGAAATCAGTTCTACAGCAGCCACCATTTAGACAGGTGGGAAGGGGAAGGCCAATTGAGGGGCACTGGGCAATGCTTAGGGAGAAAGGTGCCCAACCATTATTAAATCAGGGTGGGCCTCAGTGGCTGAATAGATTTAATCCCCTACAATCCTTGAACGAGAATGATTGACTACAAGGAAGGGCACAAAGCAAGAAAAATGATCGGAGGGGGGTAACTGCTGAATGTGAGATGGAAGAACTAGAGGGGGAGCAAGCTAAGGAAGTATCAAAATGTACTCCCAGTGGGAGGGTGGCAAGAGATAGGGATGGGCAAGTAAATAGGGCTAACCCCAGGCTAACCGAGCTGGATGCGAAAAGAGTAATAGGATTAGGTGGAAAGCTGAACATCATGTCATGGAACATAGCGGGCATAGCAGGCAAATTTGAAAACATAGATTGGCGGAACCAATTAGAAGGGTTCCATATAATAGCCTTGCAGGAGACATGGGCAGTTGATCCCTCGCAGTATCAAATAGAAGGCTATAAAGGCTTTTTTGTGCCAGCAAAGGAAAGCAGAATGGGAAGAGCAAAAGGGGGGCTGGCCCTCTATGTCAGCCTAACCTTAGAAGGTAGATGGTCAGTACCAGCATGGACGTCACAAACACTACAGGCAATAAGGTTCCAAGGTAGAGGGCTGAGGTTATTTGTACTCAACGTTTATAATTCAGGACCCGTAGAAGGAGAGAATGCTGTCCTGCGGGAGATAGATGAAAGACTGATGCAAGAGTCAGAACAGAAGACAGGAGGGGGTGGACCAATAGTAATATTAATGGGAGACTTTAATTGTCACCTATGCCAAACCTTGTCATCTGCTGGCACAGGATGGGACTCCTGCCCTTTAAAAAATGGTCCGCACTTTGAGCATAATAGTGAGGGTTCACTATTAACTGCACTAACAGAAACCCACTTATTAGCTCATACCATTGACCTGATTGTTCAAGAGGTGGAGGGTACGTACGTCCCAACATTTAAAGGGAGAGGTTGCTCCACCATCATAGATTACATTATGATATCTTCCTTTTCTAAAGCGAGGATTACTAAGGTTAGCACGGAATGGAGCACCTTCAGTGACCATAACCCCCTAACCATGGAAATATCATGTAATATTGGGGGGGGGGTGAAACTAAACCAGGGGACACTAGCCTGCAGCCAACAGATCAGGGGAGAAGACTCAGGTGGGCAAAAATAAATCCCCAGGAATTTTATAAAACCTTAATTCAAAAGGGTAGCAAACAAGTTGAGGAGTGTTTGGACTTCCAAGTTGAAGGACCCACTTTAGTGGCAGTGTTCAGGACCCTGACAGAACTGGCCGACAAACTATTGAAAACTAGGGGGCCAAGAAAAGGCAATGATCAACCAAGATGGTTTGATGCTAGTTGTTCAAAAGCACTGAGGAACCTAAAACTGTCTTTAAAAACCAAACCGAGGGATAAGGCTGAAGTGACCAAACTCAGGCAAACCTACAAATCGAAGGTGAAAGCAAGAAAGATCACCCTACAAGCAGAAGTTTGGGCAGACCTGCGAGAGGCAGGTGAGAATAGGGATTTTACAGAGTTCTGGAGGATAGTAAATAGACCGTGCTTTCAAGACCACACTGCCCCGGTGATAAGTACAAACATCCTCCCGGAACAATGGGTTGCTCATTTTAAGGGCCTTTATAGCGACTCTAATG
Source organism: Lissotriton helveticus (assembly GCF_964261635.1). Classification (NCBI taxonomy): domain Eukaryota; kingdom Metazoa; phylum Chordata; class Amphibia; order Caudata; family Salamandridae; genus Lissotriton; species Lissotriton helveticus. The sequence goes on from NC_136070.1 coordinate 1,197,410,737, forward strand.
CAGAAGTCAATGAAGGGGCCTGGGAGGGTACCCGGAACTCTGAATCATACCTCTCATTAGAAGAGATAGTATTAGCAATTAATGGGCTGACCCCAAACAAAGCACCGGGGCCTGATGGCACTCCACCAGATCTATACAGAAGTAATATAGATCTCTGGGCCCCGATACTAACAAGGGTTTTAAACGCAGCCATTAGTTCTGGTCTACCACGCTCTTGGTCCACCGCACTGATCGTTCCGATATTTAAGAAAGGGAGCAAGGACGACCCAAAATGCTATAGACCGATCTCATTAATTGACGTGTCTGCTAAAATACTTGGCCGTGTAATTCTGAATCGGCTGATGGATTGGACAGAAGAGCATCGTACCTTGGTGGACGTTCAGTACGGGTTCAGAGCTGGTAAGTCGACCAGTGATCAGTGCCTAAACTTATACCTGCTAACTGCTAAGTATACTAAAGCTAGCAATGGTACGATTTACATGGGTTTTATGGATCTAGCGGCAGCCTTTGACAATGTAAATAGGTCAAAACTGTGGGCAATGATGCTTAATATGGGCATTGAGGCGGGGCTAGTTAATATTCTAAAGGAGTTACACTGGAATACGACGGCTGTGGTCCGCTACAATCAGGAAGGGGGATGTACAGAACAATTTCCATGCACAAAAGGAGTAAGGCAGGGGTGCATCCTTGCCCCCTTCTTGTTCTCACTTTATATTAACACCCTGGAAAGCGTACTAATTACCCTAGCGGTGGATTGCCCCAGAATAGGATCTCGTCAAATCCCTGTACTATTGTACGCGGACGACGCGGTCCTGCTTGCCCGGACACCAGGGAGCTTACAAAATTGGTGGATGGATTTGCAAAAAAGTTTGTATACAAAATAGGGACACATACGTTGGAGTCAGTGGACACCTTCCCGTATCTGGGCCTTTTGATGGATGGTAAACTCTTGTGATGGAGCATTGCACAAAGCTAGTTTCCTCGAGTGGTGCAATATTAAGTTTTGCAAGTAGGCTAGGACGATGGTGCCCCGAACAAATTATGACCATGTATTCCTCAATTAGTGTAGCAAAGGCCCTTTATGGAGCAGAAGTGTGGGGTTTCAGGGACCCTAAAAAACTACAATTAGCAGAAGACACATTTTTCCGCAGAGTATTGAAAGTCCCACACTCCATCCCTGCTGAACTAGTGCACACTGAACTAGGGACCCAATACATCTCAGACCATGTCAAGATGAGGCCAATTATGGCATGGATAAAAATATGGTCCAATCCAGAGGCATCACTGACTAGGGAGATTATTCTGGACTGCCTGCATGGAGAGAATGGATTAAAAATCCCGTGGTTAAAATATGTTAAGAATGCTCTTGAAAGTATAGATGAGCACCTCCTCTTTAATGACCCTGTACCGAATTCTGCTAGATGTAAAGCAAGGGTCAAAATGCTGCTTGAAGAGAAATTTAAAACTGCTAGACGTGATGCTGATATGTTGAAAGGATCGATTGCAGCTCATTGTCGAGTCAGCAATGGGGAGGGTATGGAAGCTTATCTGTTCCTGATGTACAACCAACATGATAGATTTTTATTATGTCGTTTTAGGCTCAATCTGTTACCTAATATTTTAGCGTATCCCTCAGGTTTTACTGTAACGATTGAGCAGAATGGTGCCTGCGGCTGCGACAATAGGTCTCCGCAGGACACCCTTCATTTTGTACTTTTATGTTTATTTTATCGGAATCCGAGGCGCAGATTTTTGGTTGAGATCCTCAGGAAACAGAAATTCCGTCAGGCAAAAGCTGCATTACTCTTTTTGCAGAAAGCTAGCAATATGCATACCCTATGTTGTATTACTAGTTTCTTAAAAGTGGCAGTAAGGTTGAGGAATACAAGGGATTAGCAAACATTTGAACAGGAATATTACCTCCCCATATGAAATGTATTCTTTACTTGTTTCGGTCTTTCTTTTTTAATGTCAAAAAGTTCAGAAATGTAATTTAATAATGAATTTTTTAATTGTATAAATTGTACTTTTATGATGGTTTTTTACTGTCGAAATAAAGATTTACTGAACTGAACTGAACAAGACAAATGTGATAATAACTTTATTCTGCCTTTCTTAACTCATCACAACAAGATGCATTTCGAAATATTACCTGGTACAGAGATCTTTGTGTATCCAGTAAATTCCCGGGTACAATGGCACTTTAATAACTCTGATGGCTAATGCACTTGCTGGAAATATCTGTGTGCATTCTTCTAATCAAAGGTTTGACTGAATATAAAATTGCATAGAGGATTAATGTGCCTGCTGTAAAGCACAGCATGAAACATGCAAACCACAGATTTGTTTTTTTATGTAAAGAGCTCAGTTGGTTACTGTTTTTATTGCAGAGATCAATGTGTTACCTGCAGGTCACAAGTTCAAATCTTTGTCATATAGCTTAGTGACCTATGATCCTGTATCAAGCATATGCAGGCAAACTACGAGGCAAACATTAGGAAACTTGCTGTTTGTTTCTCAGTATTTTATTATTCTAAGGTTGCTAAAAAAAGTTTACATTGGTTAATTTTTTTATAAACAATTTTTATTGAATTGTATAAGCTACAAACTGAACATAGTGTCACTGTGACATAGCAGACATTTCATCACAGTCAAAGAACCTTTTCCTGTCTGGCCCAGGAATGGATAACATCTAGCCTGCTCCTCAGCCCCCCACCATCGTCCGTGATCGATCAGCCTAACAGGTCTAACCATTTGCTCCATATTCGCCCGTTTTTGGCCGGACATCCTCGTACACAGTTTTTTCTTGGATGGCACACCAATCCACTCCCTTGTACCATTTTGTGGGAGAAGGAGCTGCCGAGTCCTTTCACGCCACTGCAATGTCTCTTTTGGCTACCAATGTGGCTGTCCCCAAGAGTATCTTTTCAGTATGGGAACCGTCCAACCCATCCATCACCAGCAGGAGAAGGACGAGAGGACTAAGGGGGACCGTCCAACCCAGTATGTCACTCAACTCCGCTACAATCGACACCCAATATCTGGAGAGGATTGTGCAGGACCAGACCATATGGTAAAAATCAGCTGGTTCTGCCTCACAATATGGGCATTTGCGGGGAAGCCCGCTTTATGAAGACTTACAGGGGTAGGATATGCACAGTGAAGATAATAGATTTGAATGAGCTGGAGCCTGGCCGATATGGTTAGTACCCTGAGGGCCATCAATGCATCTCTCCAGTCTTCTTCCTCTAAAGAGCCAACCGTTGTTCCCATTGGGTATTAATGGAATCTAGGGAGGATGGATGTTGTTTATCAGTGTAGATTTGGGATATTCTGCCCTTCCCAAGGTTCCCTATGAGGAGCTTAGCTTCCAGAGGACTAAACTCTGGGATTGCTGTGTGTTCAAGGATGTGGAGGGCAAGGGCAAGTCACAATTGGAGTTATTTGCAAAATTGGGTGGGTTGCATGGAGTATGTTTGCTGCAGCTCTTGGAAGGAGAACAAGTGCTCACCTTTCTACACATCTTCCAAGCGAGTGATACCAATTAGACCCCATTTCTGAAATCCAGTTAATGTCCAACCTCCTGCAGCCTGGTGCCGTGCCAAAGGAGCGTCTGGAGTGTAATTCTGCAGTCCCATTAAAAGTGCTGCAATGAAGGAGGGCTGTCCGGTTGACTGCTGGTAAAGTGTGTGGAATTGTTGCTCCATATACTATGTCCTGGGCCCGTGGGAATCCGGGGCTTTCTAATTCTAGCCGATAGGCCGGGCCCGACCATCCGCCATTGAACCAGTCGTGAATCACCTAGAGGCAGGAGGCCAGGTAGTACAGAAAGGGGTTCGTCATTCCATTTCCCCCAATGTATGGGGCATTGACAATGTTTGAGGGCCAGGCATGATCTCAAGCCACCCCAAAGGAAAGTCGTGGTTACTCTATCAAGTCCACAGAACCAGCTGGGAGGGAGGTGAAGTGGGAGATTCTGGAGTACACATAGGAGGCGTGAGGACCAATGAAAACCGTTACGATGCTAGCGAGTGTGGTATCTATGAACCGTAAATGACGAGATTAATAGGTGTACGCATTTTCGCTACGCTACTTAGAAGGGTTCGTCTTATTTACAGGTTTCTTCATTTGAACCCTCGGGTTCCATTTTAGATACGGCATCCATTTTGTTTCTTGCCCTCACGTAGTCAGCGAACAGGCAAATGTCCGCCTCATGACCCTGTGATTCCCAAGACTGGGGGATGACACGGCAGAGACAGATGGCTCCGCAGCTGGGTAATCTTCCCACGTTGGCCTATTGTTTCAGCCTTGCATGCGCTCGGCTCGAATCCTTTGATCCTGGGATTGCGCTTCCGATATTACCTCCACACTCCTTCTTCTTCTGTTGTCTGACTTCCTTGCACCTGTTCCTGTCTCTTACTCTCGTCCTTTTACAACTAGAGTGGAATGTGCATAGCAGCAGGATAATGTGCTTTTACAGTTGGGAACTGACAAATGTTACTGTGTTTATGTTCCGGGTTTCCGACACCATGAATGAAGCCCTTTTAAGTTTATTATGGGAACTGAGTTGTAACCTTTTGTTCGTTACGTTATTGAATGCTGAAAATGTGTATAAAAGGAGCGATCCGCATTTGCAATTTGAAGCAGACTCTTGGAACCTACACTCTGTTGTACTTCCCATGACTTTTGCATCCCTGCAGTAATAAACGCTGATCTTTGACGCCGAAGGAAGTGTCCCGTGTCTCTGTCACTTGTGCGCCGAACAGGTATCCTACGAAGGTTTCAGGTGTTGTTCCCTGGCACCGCTGGTTCTTAAAAGTCCAGTCCTTCAGATGGCGCCCAACGTCGGGCGACATCAGCGGTACCGATCCAAAACCTGACGATTGCGAGGAACTTCGTGTGAAATCTCCGAGGAAAAGGTGCACCCCACTTCATCGATCCTGTTGTCGAAATAAGTGGTCCAAAGATTTTTCCCGCGAAGATTCCCGCCTCCTGACGGCTGCAACGGATCGATGCTCTGACTGTCGACCTGTTTTGGTGCCTGGCGTAGTCCTTTGTATGGCGAGACGATAGACGGGCCTTCCTGGTGACGCCATCGAGCTCTCAGTTAAGTATTTGTGGGTCGCTCCCAGTCCTTAGTTGTTGGTGCTTAGTTGTTTGCATGGTTCCATTGCATTTGTGGTGCTTAGTTGTTGGTCCTTAGTTGTTATTTGACAGTTGCAATTGCCAAAAACCGAGGGTTTTGTCTTTCACGAAGATTTAGTACTTTGGTAACCCTTGAAGTTTGATACTTGGTTAGTGTGCATGATGCCTAGCCGTAGTGGTTTCATTGGTTTCTTCAAATGTTGCAACAAGGATTCCCGGTTGGAGGACTCGTGTCCGATACCTCCAGTTGGAACTCCGATATATGAGCTCTATAGTCGACATGGTGTGGGCCCTATTATATATAATGACTGTTGGGTCCGTTATACGAGAAAGGATGGTGTCCTTAGTTGGCCACCACACGGAAGTTTTGAAATTGAGATTTTAGATAATCTAGAAGCTAAATTATTTAAGAAGAAAGCTAGGCCAGCTATGTTTGATTCCCTTCGGTTATGGCGTAAAGAGGCCAAGCAGAAAGAAATCAAACAGCTTAAGAAGAATCGAAGAGAGGGTATCATTCCGATAATGCAAGTCGTGCAGCAATGTCAGCGGGATAAAGTAGAAAAAGAGATAGAAATTTCCACCAGACTGCATCATATGAAGGTGGATAAATGTTATCCGGTTTTATCGTCTAGTTCTGATAAAAAGAACGAAGACGCGAAAGAAGCTAGCATATTTATTGAAATCACCACCTCCTTATGCACAGGATACTACGGCTCCTATAGTTCCTCCTGTTGTCCCTCCCGTTATTCAAGCGGCTGCTGCTCAACCCGTTGTTGGTCCTGTGTTTGTCCCTCCAACTACTCCTATTCCAACTGCTCCTTTGCCTGTACCTCCTCAGCCTCTAGTTTCTGCTACTCCAACTACCTTGACTACCCCCGCTGTTCCTACTTTCACTTCTAATGTTGTTGCTCCTGTTCTTCTTTCTTCTTCTCCTTCTGTTCGTAACCGTATCCCTAATACTGTTGCTACCCTCTATTCACCACTTCTTGGGCAGTTATTTCCATCCGATGTTTCTGAAACTCCCCAGAGACGAAGTCAAATCCCTGGTGGAAGGGAGAGTGCAACGTTAGCGAATATGGCGCGTAGGTGGATAAGACACCCTGCTAACTACCCTCCACGCATGGTTTTCGACACGTTTTCTCAGTTTAATGAGCCTACGCAGAGATTCGTTTTCGAAGAAATGTGTAACTTTTTGAGAGAACAATGGTATAGTGATGATTTACCCGATATGATTGAACTTCAGAGTCAATTTTCGAACGGTACGATAGTAGGTGGAGAGGTACGACGTGCCTTAGAGCGATTGTTAGCCTATAGATCCACAGTGCCTCCTCGAGTGTCGTTTGATGACGACTCCGACAATTGGAAAGCGACTCCTGGTCAGTATCCTATGAGAGAGGTTCCGCCAGTATGGATGCCAGGTAATCCTGGTGGAAATCCTGCGGTTCTGCCACATTTCCAAAGAGTTTGGATACACCTCCCATGGAAGCGATCAGAAGTCTTACAGGTGAAGCAGTCCTTGCCTGATCCACGCAAGAATCCGGCGGGTTATTATAAGGAGTTGTCTCAACTGGTAGACGCTACTATTATGAATCTTGCGGACATCGACATGCTGTTTGGCAATGTCGTACCACAACCGATTTGGGCGAAAATTCGCCAACAAAACCATGCGAATGAGTTAGGCGGTGATTGGGCTGCAATAATAGCGGCCGATGGCTGACAAGTGGGTGGGGCTAAGCCTGAGCAGTTAATTACGGATCTGCCCCAAAGAATCATTACGTTCATGAAAACGATTATGCCAGCGATGAGGGTGAACTGGGATAAATTAGCCGCTTGTAAGCAAAAGAAGGACGAGAGTGTCTCCGATTTCTTTACCAGATTCGAAGAGGCATTTGTCGATCATAGTGGTCAGGATATGGGCACCGAGGGAGGCCAACGGTTATTTGTTGATAAATTTGTATTGAATTTGTTGCCTGAGCTATGCAACAAATTGAAAAATTCCGAAAGTGCTTGGGCGGTTTCAACTACTGCTCAAATATTAGCGACAGCTCAATACTATGAGAATAGGGAAAAGGAAGAAAGTGATCGTTCAGACAAGAAAACGAAGGAGCTTAAAACGAAGGTTTTGTTACAGCAAGCGTATCCTCCACGTTCAAATCAAAATGATTCGCAACAGCAATATCGACCACAATTACAATCTTCCAGGATGCAGTCACGATCTGACTTCTCCGACTTTAGATCTACGCTTGGGTATAATCAGTGTGCATATTGTAGAAGAGAGGGCCATATAAAATATGATTGTCCAGCTTTGCGTGCCCGGCTTAACGGTGTGTCGGTACGAGGGGGTCGTGGTGGTCCTCAACAAGCACCCCGAGGTAGAGGCCGCGGTGCCCCTCAAAATCAAAATCATGAGCGCCCTCATACCCCATCAGACGCGAATAATTATTTTGACCAACGAAATGTGAGGTCCGATAAATCAGCACAGTATCATGTGGACGATTATTACATCGAACATGAGATTGATGCAGGTAACCACTACTAGGACAGCCACCGACAGAGAGAGGGAGTAGTATCAGTTCCGGTTGATCAGAGTGGGCCTTACGTCGCAGTTGCTACATCTGGCGTAGTTGAGCCTTTTCTGTTAGACACTGGTGCGACGAAAAGTTCCATCATGCATTCGAAACTCCCTGGCGCACCTTTGTCCGGCTTAACAAATGTTTCCATTGGATTCTCTGGCGCCCCTGTTAGCAATCCTGTCTCTAGCCCTTTGTCCCTTACGATTGGTCCTCATGAGCTAGAGGCCCCATTGATTTTATCTACTGGTTGTTGTGAGAATCTTTTGGGCTTGGATTTGTTAAAACGGTTATATGCGACTTTGTACTGCTCTCCTGCGGGAGTGGAGCTTACATTAGGTCAGAGAGCGATCTCTCCTATGTACTTATCAATTGATAAGTTCCCACCGGAATTGAGTTCCCTTCCTGCGTCGTTATGGGCTACGGGTCCCAATAATGTAGGCTTATTGAACATCCCACCTTATGTGGTTCAGTTGAAATCGAATGTGCGTTTCCCACGTATACCACAGTATCGTATCTCTTTTGATGGTGAGCGAGCACTATTAGCGATCATTTATGACCTGATCGAAAAGGATGTCATTGAAGAAACTCGAGGCAATGTGTGTAATAGTCCTGTGTTACCGATTTTGAAACGCACAGATCCAACTAAACCTCCTGTGTACCGCTTTGTAATTGATTTACGAGAAGTAAATAAAATCGTGATTCCCCAGTTTCCTGTGGTGCCTGACATCACGGCTTTGTTGACCCTGATTCCGGCTTCTGCCTCCTGGTTCACGGTAATCGATCTAAAGAATGCTTTCTTTAGTATTCCGATCGCTGAGGAAAGCAGAGACCTATTCGGATTTTCACTGGGTGGTCGCAGTTTTAGATTTAAACGCGCACCACAGGGCTACTGTGAGAGTCCATCGATCTATAGCCAAGCACTTAAAAGTCAGCTTGATGCATTTGTGTTGCCGACAGGCGCAGCCTTAGTTCAATACGTTGACGACCTATTAGTGGCAGCTGGTACAGAGGCTATTTGCAAAACCGCTACAGTATCATTGTTGCAGCACCTATGTGACTTACATCACAAGGTGTCACCTTCTAAGCTACAATATTGTTGTCAAGAAGTAACCTACTTAGGTCACTTACTGTCAAAGGATGGGAGAAGGTTGACCCCAGAGAGAATTGCAGCGATTGCTCGAATGACTGTGCCAAAGACTCAGAGAGATGTACGTGCCTTTCTAGGTATTACGTCATACTGCAGACAATGGATTCCAAATTTTTCATTGTCGGCGAAACCATTGATAGCCCTTACGTGCAAGGATGTTTCATCTCCTTTGCCATGGACTGAAGAGTGTCAGAAAAGTTTTTCTGAATTGCGTGATGCGTTGTGTTTGGCTCCTGTGTTGGGTACTCCTGATTACAATAAGCCGTTCACACTTTATGTTCACGAGAGGGACGGTTGTGCGTTGAGTGTTCTGACACAACAATTTGGCGACAAACAGCGTCCATGCGCATATTTTTCTTCGACCTTAGACCCAGTAGCTAGAGCCTTGCCGAGTTGTTTGAGAGCAACAGCGGCAGCTGCGGCGTCCATTCGACAGTCCGCAGGTCTGGTCATGGATAATATGCTCACGGTGATGGTCCCGCATGCAGTCGACACTCTCTTGAACCGAACGAAAACCCAACATTTGACGAGCGCAAGGTTGTCTGGATATGAGTTGACGTTATTGGCAAGTCACATACGGATAAAACGGTGTAATGTGTTGAATCCAGCAACGTTGTTGCCGATCGACATGGAATTAAGTGATGTAACACCACATGATTGCTATTTGAGAACTGAAGAGGAGACGAAGGGTCGTATTGACCTGAAAAACACTCCATTGGTAGATCCCGATGGTACTTTGTATGTGGATGGTTCATGTTTTAAGTTACCAAATGGTGATGTGACGACTGCGTATGCTGTAGTAACATTGAGTACGGTTGTGGAATCTGCGAGATTGAGTCAGAATTCGGCCCAAGCGGCTGAGTTGATCGCCTTGACGAGAGCGTGTGTGTTGTCCAGAGGGAAGCGGGTGAATGTGTTTACAGACAGCCAGTATGCTTTTGGTGTGGCGCATAGTTTTGGTCGATTGTGGAGAGAAAGAGGATTTTTGACGTCGCATGGTACGAAGATTCAGCACGGACAGCTTGTGAATGACCTTTTGGACGCACTTACATTGCCTAAAGAGGTGGCAATAATCAAATGTAGTGCGCATCGGAAGGTGACGGATGATGTTGGTCGCGGTAATGCGTTTGCGGATGAGATTGCGAAGGAGACGGCTAGAGATCTGACAAATCGAATGTACGTTGCGAGTTCAGTAAGATGGCCAGCGGAGACTAGTATGTGTGAGGACACAGTTGAGAGTGTGAAGAAGATACAGAATGAAGCTACTGAGATGGAAAAGACTCAGTGGAAAGAAAGTACGGGAAAGTTAGACGAGAATGGATGCTGGGTTGATTTGTCGGAAAAACAGAGATGGATGTTACCAGATGCATACGTGCTTGCTGTTGTTACTATGGCTCATGGTACATCACACATTAATACGAAAGGCATATGTAGGTTGCTGTCGCCCGTATGGAAGAATGATGGAATTACTAAATGTGCGGAGAGAGTGGTTAAAAATTGGATGGTATGTTTGATGTATAATCCTGGCAAGGGCACCCCCACTCCACGTGGTCATTTTGCTCCTCCCACATGTCCCTTTGAAATTATTCAGTTAGACTTTATCCACATGGAGAGATGCAATAATTTGAAGTTCGTCTTGGTTGTAGTTTGTGCATTCTCCAGATGGATTGAGGCTTACCCCCTAAAGGATAATACTGCCCTGTCCACAGCAAAGGTTCTACTCAAAGAATATTTCCCCAGGTATGGAATGCCACGGATTGTATGGTCAGATAACGGAAGTGAGTTTGTGGGAAGTGTAATGAAGAGTGTATGTCGTGGTCTTGGCATAAATCAGAAGTTTCATAGTGCTAATCATCCTCAGTCTGCGGGTTTAGTGGAAAGATATAATGGCACTCTGAAACTGAAACTTGCCAAAATCCAGGCAACGACTGGTCTATCATGGCCCGACGCTTTGCCTTTAGCTCTCTTATCGACCAGGGCGACTGTGCACTCTCGAGTAGGGCTCAGCCCATATGAGATTGTGTTCGGCCGTCCTGCGAACATTTGGGGAGTTCCGAGGCCTAAAGAATTTGACAGACTTGAATATCCAATGTTAATTGACTATCTCTATGATCTGACTGCTAAATTGAGTTTGATTCATCAACAGGTCTTTGAGGCTCTACCGGCACAAACAGAGGGTCCTGGTCATCGGCTCCAACCAGGTGATTGGGTTCTTACCCGCAACTTTGGACGAAAACGAAATCTTGAGCCAAGGTTCGTGGGACCTTACCAGGTGTTGCTGGCAACGAGGACTGCGGTTCGGCTGGAAGGGAGAAAACATTGGGTGCATGCCACCCACACCAAGAAAGTTCCGCTCCCATTGCCAGCAGATAGTTGGATCAGAAAAGGATTCGGCTCGTCTGAAACTTACGTCCCTCTAAGTTACGTGCCGTTTAGTGACGCGCAGCTTGTAGGAGATAACACAGTAAGACCCGACAACCCTGTTGAACCATCCGAAGTTAACCCTCTTTCAGCAGCATTGGAGAAATCAAGTTCTGAACAATTGCGTGGACAATCGAACACTCTTTTGCCGTCTGATCCACTGTTTGAAGAGCAGACTCGCCCCGGAAGAAGTCGATACTTTCTTCGACCGCGCTAACAGACTAATAAATTCTGTTTTTTATTTTTTTATTTTTTTGAATCTACATCACCTCTATTGTTGCCATAAAAATTGTGGACATTACATATATATATTTTTCCTTACAGCTAGGAGGCGTATATTGATTAAAAACCTTTTCATCTGGGTTAACCGTAGGGCCGTGCGGGTACTTCCTCCTGTTTAGCAGGTATCTGACACTAGGTCGATTACTTTTGTCAATTTCTGGAACTCCTGGGGATTGATAATCGCTACTCAGAACGAAGTGCGTCAAGAACGTCACGGACGGTTTTTAGAAGATGGAGTCTTCTAAGCTGTTGGAAATTGAGAAAATGGTGGCGCAAAGATCCAAATTGCACAAGACATTTCGAAAAAAATGTTTTTTGTTACAGGTTTTTATGTTGTTCCTAACTGTTTCTATGCTGCTGGTGGGTGGAGTATATTTTGGTTTTCAATCATTGCTGCCTTCTACTTTACCTACTCCTCCTTCTCATGATTTAAATTCTGTCTCCACTATGTCTCCACATTCCTTTCATCTTCTGCCTCAACATGAACAGGTCAGACGTGCGGAATTTATGAACAATTCTTTTGTTCAACTTCTACATCAGCATCAGTTGGTGATGAACACTACCAATTGTTGGGTATGTGGGTTAATGCCACATACCATGGATAAGGGTATTCCGTATTTTGTTCTTCCTTATAGCCCCCAGGGGTCAGCTCGAGCATTCCAGACCATGTTCCGTAGTGCACTAGATTCCTACCCCCATCGAGAGCCTCGCTCTGCAGACCTTGGTCCTGGCCCGTACCACAAGTCTTTGGCGATAGCAATTGCAGATTTAAATAGAGATATTTTTGACGCAACACTTATCCCAGAGGAAGAGGTGCGAGCTTATAAGGATCTGAGTGAGGTCGAGTATAGTACATCAGTGAATGATAGGCAGTTTAAAAGCTCATCTCCAATCTGGATCATACCTCATCTCGGTCATTTCTGTCTGCAAGGTCTTGGTCGCAATCCGAGAGCTCAGCTTGGGAAGAGTGCTTGTGTTGATACTTACGTTTTACCAATGCTCTCTTCCCCTGTCTTTCTGACTGCCAAGGGTACCTATTTTGTATGTTATGATCGCGCATATACGTGGTTACCTCATGACTTCTCGGGTACCTGCTATATCGCGAATCTTTTGCCTCCGACTTTCACTGTTGCCTCAGATTATCACAAAACTAGAGTTGTGAGAGGTGTCATTAGTAAAGAAGATACTGCCGGTCAAGAAGCAGGAGATTTCTTTAAGGGTTTCCTACCGTTTTGGGGCCCTATGGTCAATAGCAGGAATCTGAGACAGTTAACTCGTGTAGTGGAAGCAACTGCTAACATAACTGCAAGCGCCCTTGGTAATCTGACAGCAGAGCTTCAAGCGGATAGGCTTATGACGCTACAGAACCGTATGGTTCTAGACGTAGTACTAGCAGACAGAGGTGGTGTGTGTAAGGTCATCCATTCGAGCTGCTGCATTTTCATACCTGATAACGCTCCAACGGTTTATCAAGCCATCTCGAAGTTGCATAAAATCTCAGAGTCCATACACGTGGACGAGGGAGATTGGACGCTTCTAGGATGGTTTTGGGGTCTGATGTCAACTTGGGGTTGGAAAATTCTGATGATTATAGGGGTTGTTGTGACGTTTCTGTTCACGTGTTGTCTTTGTGTGCAGTGTGGTCCTGCCTTATGTGGCCTTTGTGCTACAACGTGTATAAGAAGGCCATCTGTTACCGGCGAGACATTGATGAATAAGATGATGTTCCAGCAACACTTGAATGATCTGATGAATATCGAAATTGATTATGATTCCGAATAGTGCTTGCCTACATGAGGGCAAAAGGAGCGTCTGAAGACCAATGAAAACCGTTACGATGCTAGCGAGTGTGGTATCTATGAACCGTAAATGACGAGATTAATAGGTGTACGCATTTTCGCTACGCTACTTAGAAGGGTTCGTCTTATTTACAGGTTTCTTCATTTGAACCCTCGGGTTCCATTTTAGATACGACATCCATTTTGTTTCTTGCCCTCACGTAGTCAGCGAACAGGCAAATGTCCGCCTCATGACCCTGTGATTCCCAAGACTGGGGGATGACACGGCAGAGACAGATGGCTCCGCAGCTGGGTAATCTTCCCACGTTGGCCTATTGTTTCAGCCTTGCATGCGCTCGGCTCGAATCCTTTGATCCTGGGATTGCGCTTCCGATATTACCTCCACACTCCTTCTTCTTCTGTTGTCTGACTTCCTTGCACCTGTTCCTGTCTCTTACTCTCGTGCTTTTACAACTAGAGTGGAATGTGCATAGCAGCAGGATAATGTGCTTTTACAGTTGGGAACCGACAAATGTTACTGTGATTATGTTCTGGGTTTCCGACACCATGAATGAAGCCCTTTTAAGTTTATTGTGGGAACTGAGTTGTAACCTTTTGTTCGTTACGTTATTGAATGCTGAAAATGTGTATAAAAGGAGCGATCCGCATTTGCAATTTGAAGCAGACTCTTGGAACCTACACTCTGTTGTACTTCCCATGACTTTTGCATCCCTGCAGTAATAAACGCTGATCTTTGACGCCGAAGGAAGTGTCCCGTGTCTCTGTCACTTGTGCGCCGAACAGGTATCCTACGAAGGTTTCAGGTGTTGTTCCCTGGCAGCGCTGGTTCTTAAAAGTCCAGTCCTTCAGGCGGGGGAAAACCATCATTTTGAACAGGTCTATCCTACCAAGGAGAATGAGCGGAAGGGATTGCCAGCGACAGGTCTTCTTTTATACGCTTGAGTAGCGGACTGACATTGAGGGTCCAGGTCAGCTCCGGGAGAAGGACCTCCCACATGCCGAAATATTTAAAAGTCTCCATAAGGGAATGCTTGTTTGCCAGTCACCCATTCTTGTGCTACATGAAGGGGCACTAAATTGGATTCAGCCCAGTTAAGACGCAGGCCAAATGCTCCCCCAAAAGGTTTGGAGTATCTGGAGGCACCTCGGTCTAGATTGGGCCGCATCAGCCAGGAAGAGCAGGACATCATCCGCATACAGGGCAATCCGGTCTTTGTGGGTGCCGTGGCAGCGCCACCCCGTATCTCCTCACCTGCATGTAGGATACAGGCCAAGGGCTCTATTGCTAGAGCGAATAAGAGACGGGAGAGAGTGCACCCCTGTCGGGTTCCCCTCCTGAAGGGAAAGACGTTTGATAATGTCCTATTTACGAGGACACTGGCTGACGGGTTGGAGTACAGTACTCCCACGAGTTTATGACAATGGGGACCGAGACCTGCTTTCTCCAGTACACTTCCCAAGTAGCTCCAGTCAACCGTGTCAAAGGCCTTTTCAAAGTCAAGTAGCACTCAGGTTAAGTATGGATTGAGAAGATGGCAGTGAGCGAGGGCCACATGGAGGCATCTCAGGCAGTGCCATGTGCTATGATGGAGCATGAATCCACACTGATCTGGGTGTATGAGAGTGTCGATCACCTGCTTCAGACGGGTGGCAAGAATCATGAGGCTAGGGGAGGATCCATTTTGGGTATGACCACGATGGTGGCTGTGTCTGTGTCAGGGGGAATGGTGCCTTCCTCCAGTACCTCATCGAACAGGGTGTGGAGCTGTGTGATCAAAATTTCCTGGAGCGCCACATAGGATTCCGTCGGTAGCCCGTCCGGCCCAGGAGTCTTGCGGATAGCCAGTGCCGAAATTGGTTCTTCGATTTCCTCAGGAGTAATGGGCTCATCTAAGGCCTTGGCGTCCCTCTCTGGGAGCTGCTGAAGGGGGCCATTTTGCAGCTGGCGGTTGACGTACATGGGCGGTCTGCTGTGTAAAGCCCTGCATAATAGTTCGCGAAGGTCTGCGCAATGTCAGCGGGGGTGCAGAAGCCCTGCCCTCGGGATCTCGAATCTCAGGGACTATCTGGTTGGCTAGGGGGTGAGTAGCAAGCCAATGAAGTAATTTGCCATTTTTGTCTCCCAACCATAAACCCGGGCCACTAAGGACCGCCAGACCATCTTGGCAGATTCAAGAGAGATAGTCCTGATCTCTTCTTGCACTGCAGAAGTGAAGCTGCCGATGATCTGCCCCTACGTTCGCGGTGGCCATCGCCATTTCCAGGCGACGGACCCTGGCTTCAAGGTGGGAGAGATGATGATCCTGAACCTGCCCTCTATGTCTGAAGAACCCTTTGGCGTACCCACGGGTTGTGGCCTTACCCGCCTCCCAAAGTGTACCCTGGAGTTGGACAGTGCCCATGTTAGTGTGAAAATAGTGTTTAAGGCTCCCTCAATCGCTCGTTTATACTCTTGGTCCTGAAGGAACCATGCATTCAACCTCCATACTGGACGTAGAGCGCCTGTGGGGCCCCCTATCTGCAGGAGGAGTGGGGAGTGGTCTGATATGCCTTTTCCTGGATTTGGACCTCTGTAACTGACCTGCAGTCTGGGCCGGGCATGAAGATTAGGTTGATGCAGGAGTGAGTATGCTGTGCGGCTGAAGTGTGCGCGTATTGTAGTGTTCTAGGGTGCCATGTTCGCCAGACATCGCAGAGGCCCAGTTTGGAGGACCAGTATCCGAGACGTTCAGCCCCTATTTTCCTGTGGGAGAATGGTGAGCCCGTGGCGTCTTTAGCTGGTTGAAGGACAGCATTGAAGTCTCCTCCAATCACCGTCAGACCTTGGGGGAGGGAGGATATTTTCTCTACTGCTGTTTGGAGAGTGGAGTCTAGATTTGCTGGTGGGGCATATATTGACTTCAGATTGATGGGTGTGTCCCCAAGGGTACCTGTGAGGGCGACAAAACGGCCCTGAGGGTCGCTTACCGTGAGGGCCGGTGTGAATGGGAGGGAACGTCGCAGGGGATCGCCGTACCTCGAGCCCCTCTAGTGAAACCTGAGTGCCACACCCTTTCGAATCCCCATCAGGTGCATCTCCTGCAATAAAAGGACGTCTGGGTGGACCCTCCACACACATTTTAAAATCGTAGTACGCTTAACCTTATCTAAGAGTCTGTTAACGTTCCATGAGAGGACTGTAAGGGGTTCGCCCCCGCTATAAGGTTGTGACATTATGGTAGGGTTGTGACGTGTGTGACCAGTGGTCTGGGGTGCTTAGTTGCTCCCAAGGGTTAGACCTTGTGGGCGGCTGAGGGCACTCAGCTGTATTATTTGGACTGCATGGGGGGACATTGTACGTTTTTTACATAGTGTCGCAGAGAAACAGATTAACACAAACAAAAGCAAAAGCAGGGAGAACAATCCCTATCCCGAATCCCAACCCACCCACCTCCCCATACTTCATCAATTGAAGCATCTGTCGCCCTGTAAACAGAGACTAAGAGTGTAAGAAATGTAACTAAGGTAGCGAGGTGTTGGTCAATGAATTGGGCCCCTCTACAATTAAGGATGTTCCTCCAGTTTAAGTCATTAGTACTATTGATACTTAAGTTCAGACATAGGGGCTGCGTGGAAGGTTGGGGTCCTCAGAGCTTGGCCCCAGAGAGTACATGGAGCGCAGATTGGATGTCGGCTCAGGTCGCTCAGTGTTCTCCCGGGATTTTGCCGGTTCCTGAGATCTCAACGATCTGCTCCTCTCTTGGGGGGATCCCGCAGGTGAGGCAGAGGTCGTGCCATGGGCATTGCCCCTTCGGCGGGACCATGTGCGCCTCACATGGGTGCCCGCCGTTAGGCCAATTTGTGGTACCTTCTGGGGCTCAGATTGAGGGGGATGCCCGTCAGTGGGCGAGTTGGGCGTTCCTCAGTCACCCAGGTCCATGCCGTCTCCGGTGTGTCAAAGAAGTGTGTACTGTTCTGGAATAGCACCTTGAGACGGGCAAGGAAGAGGAGTCTGTATTGCAGATTGAGGGCCTGCAGCTTCTGTTTCACCTGAGTGTTTGATCTTCTTTGGGTTTGCACTTCTTTCGTGTAATCGGGGAAGATCATAATTTTGGCGCCTTTGTGGAACAACTCTGATCGGAAGCGGGCTTCCTGCAGAATGGCGTTGCGGTCTCTAAAATTCAGAATCCTTGCTATTATTGGTCAGTGTGGGGCTTCCGGTGGCGGCTTGGGCCACAAACCATGATGGCAGGGTGTTCGGGGGCATCTAGGATTTAATCCAGTCTTCAATGAAGGTGTTCATTTGCGAGGGTTCTGCCCCCTCGGGAAGACCCACCAGGAGAAGATTATTCCGACGCGATCTGTTTTCAGCATCCTCAGGGTGCCTAAGAAGATCAGTTGTGTGGGATAGGAGCTGCTTTACTTGCGCCTTCTGGGTCGAGACATCATCCTCGACCTCCGAGATGCCGGAATCAGTTTCAGTGATGAGAGCGGTTGCTTTACGGAGGTCCTGTAGAATGAGAGCCATGTCTACACTCACCTCCCCGATCTTCATCTCCATTGACTATTGACAGTTTTTGATGGCCTGCAGGATGGTGGCCAGATCACCATCCGAGATGGTAGTCACAGGAGATGCGGTCTCTCCATGTCCAGGGCCAGGGCCGGCCTTAGGCATGTGCAAGGTGTGCACCTGCACAGGGCCGCCAAACCCCAGGGGCCGCCACGAGGAATCGGATACATACATATTCGTGGCGGCCCCTGGCAGGGTTTTGGCGGCCTCCCCGGCTTCCACTATTACTAACTTCCAAAGCCCTGAGTCACCCCCCTCCCCTCCTCCCTTTCACTGCCTGGCCTCTGGCTCCGCACCGACCCGTGTTCCTCGTTCCTGATTGGCAGTCAGCGGCGCTGGGGTGTTTCAATCAATCAATGTCACCAAGGGCGGCGGTTGCGGCTGGCAGACGCCGGAAGCCAAGGATAGAGTAATCTGCGCACTGCAGACTCAACCTCCTCATACTGCTTCCCGCGTGCGTCGTGGTGGCGTATGTCAGTCTGCATTTCAGGTGGTGGTCGGACTAAGCTGAGCTGTCCTGCTTCAGAAACAAGGTAAAGTCTGAACTCACCTGGCGTCAGTTGCGGAGGCAGATCTGAATGTAGATTCTGCTGTAGTCACACAATGTGTCACTCTGACCCTGGGTGGGAGTAGTACTGTCCTTTCCGGCGCGTGCCTGCCCTGGGTCTGATGGAAGGCCGAGGGAAGGCCACCCGCATAATAGATCATGTCCAATGCCTATGCCTTCCAGTGTTCATAGCGGCGCAATAGTATAGGGTGGTGTGTCTTTAGTTTCAAATATTATACTGCAGCAGGTTACCGTTGATGGCCTCAAACAGGCGTCGCTGTTTGAGAGCAGGAGACCGAAGGCCGGAGGGCTGTGACGTCGAGCGAGAGCAGGATGCACTGCTGGTTCATCTGGATGAAAAGATGGCGCGCTATTTTTATTTTACTGATTGTGTTTAAGCCCTGCTCTATCTCCATAAGACACGTATAACCAGGGGGTGCTATTTTTTTTTATAATGATAGTTGTTCGATTACAGGTTCATTTCAATACGGCACACCCTTAAAACAACGCTATTAGAAAGTATACATTTATAAAGGCTATTAAATCTCCTAAAAATACACTTACTCTCAGTTAGCTGAAATAAAATAATAAAATAACATCACATGCCAGTAACATTATAGGAATCAATCACTCTGCAATAGTCTAACACCAGTAACGTAGTCCAGCTACAAAATGTATTTGTATAGCGCTTCATATCTCTCGCGAGGAGCCAGGGCGAATTGCTTCTCGAGCACCACGCTAAACCGTGAGAGAGTGCTTGGTTGGAAGGGTGATGTTTTTGCAGTGGCTTTTCTGATCTCAGAAAGCCCTGGCATTCCTGTTTCTGCTGGTCCAATCTGGGTAAGGGATGTTGTTGGTTTGCTCAGGTTACAGGCTGTCTCAGTATAAGTATCCGGCACCTGCTCTCGTATCATTAATAATAGGGGCTTCAGGGGCTGTTGTATGTGGGTGTGTGTGTGCAAGAGCTCATTTGTGTTCCTTTCCTTTGCATGCTTATTGTTGTATGTGTGTATGTGTGAACTGGGTGCTTGCTTGGTGTGTGCGTTTGTGTATGTTCAGTGCGTTTTTTAATTATATCTGTGCGTGTTGCGTGTTTGCTTTGAGCGCGTGCCCCTGTTTGTCCCGTGCGTGTTTGTGGCTATATATCTATAGGTGTCTGTGATATGTCCATGTTTTCTTGATGTGTTTGCGTTTGTGTAGGAGGGCGTGTGCGACAGAGAGAGCGTGTCTAGGTGAAAATGCAGCCCCATGTGCAGGTCTGGAAGAACGTTTGTCTGACATTAAAATGTCCACGGACAAGCGGCTAACATCAATGTAGGAAGTGCCAATTGGCATCTTCCTGTTTAGTGTAAATGTTTCGATAGGACGAATAAAGCATTTCACCAGGTGCCTAATATGCAGAAAATCTATAAAGGACATCTTCCAAGTGAGTTCTCAAAGGCACTGCTGGACAGAGGGCTGCTGACCAATGAACTCGAAGTTAAATGTTGGGCAGACTGTGGCGACTTTTCACTATGAAGAGATGAAAACACATTACCGGCGTGTCACCCCAGTGCCTCGGTGCTCGCCGTCTTCTGTGCACTCCCACTCCATCTGACAGCCGGGCGCCCTGGAGCCCCCACTAGGACCTCTCAGAGAAGTATTATTCCAAGACCGCTTAGAGTTGGCCAATGTGGTGCATAATGGTGGTAATTTCTGAAGCTTTTCCTGGAACTGGCCTCATTCTTGTTTTTTACGTGGATCGTTTTTAAGCAGTGTGTTTTGTTCTGACTTCACATTTGTTTGGGTTTGCAGAGATAAGATGCAAGGTTAGGTCTGTATCCTTATTTTGGAAATAATTTCAGATGGTCATTCATGATTTGTATCTCACTTGGCAAGGTGTTCCAGAGCTTTTCCACCTACACTAAGAATGTTTTTATCTCAAAAGATGTTTTCTTGTTGGATGGAATGATTACACAAGATGATAGTCTGTGGAATTTAGCCAGCACATACAACAGATGTTTCACTTAGATGGCTTTGTGGGAGATACCAATGCTTTCAAGGCACAATATCTTGCTACAAGTAGCTAGTGCATAATAGATAATGTCCAATGCCTTCCAGTGTTCATAGCGGCCGGCGCAATAGTATAGGGTGGTGTGTCTTTCAAATATTATACAGCAGCAGCTTAAAATGCGGGAGAGAAATCAATTATCGTATATGTGCAGTGTCTCTTCTAACAAAGTCGTCAAAGTTAAACTATGCCCAGAATGTTATAAAGGTACTCATTTTAAGATTGTTACATATTCCGCCCCGCCCGGACCCCCTCTTCCGGGGCCCCCTACCTACGCTCCTTGCACAGGGCCACCATGAGCCTAGAGCCGCCCCTGCCAGGGCCATTGATCGCATACTGCTCCATTTGGGTCTGAGTTGATGAGGGTTTACCCCTCTATCCTTCCCCATGGCTGCATGGTCTCACCGAGAGGGTGACTCGATCCCGTCACTCCTTCGTCGTTTAGGCATCAGGAGATGTTGGTCGCTTTAGCTGTACAGGGGGATCTCATAGACTCAGTGAGATCTCTGCGGGCTATTGAGGCCGTAGTGCCTGGGTCACTGTGTCCATCCGCTCAGGTCTCCTGTGATGCTTGGGATTCAAAGGATGGGAAAATACAGCGGAGGCACATCTGGGCCGGGGGGAAGACTGGCATTCCTCCCTCTGTGGTGCGCTGGATCGGGCGAGCTCTCGCATGCGGTGGAATGGAAACCAGGGGCCTGGGGATCTCCTCGGGTCTCTTAGGGGCTTCAGTGCCCCCTAGTTCTTGTCGCTGTTGGTACCGGCCGGTGGCCCAGTAGTGTTGTCCTCATCTACGGTGGCCTTCGGTTCTGGTCGGTCGTCTCCCAGTGGGACAGTGCCAGTAATCACGTTCATCTGCCATCCCTGGAGGCCAATGGGGCCTCGATCCACCTTGTAGTGTCTTACACCCGGGGTTCAGCTACCGCATTGGGTGCAGTACCACTCTGGTGTCATCCGTCTGCCAGTGTGGGTACCCGTGAACCTTGTATCCCCACGAGCAAAGTCTCTCTCTCCGTGCAGGACTCTGTGTGTTGGAGGAGAGGGGGGCCTCTCTTGCTGGCAGATGAGGGTTCCCACTGGTCACGGGTCAAGTTGCACATACTCTCCTCCTCTGATCTTGGTGGAGTCAGGGCCCACCACCACAGGGCCCAGTGTGGGTCTCCAGCTGTCCTGGGCATCTCCTCACCCGAGGTTCAGTCAGGCAGCACGCCGAGGCCCAGCAGCTATAGCCTGCCGACCCCAAGCTGAGAGCCACGAGCGGGCACCACAGTCCAGCAGGACCTGGACAGCGCATCCCAGTCCCATGGGCCTGCCCCAGCCCACCAGTTCACCACCCAAAGGTTGGAGGCTACAGGTCACGTTGCACCAGGGATCTCAGCCAGTACCAGCGGCTCAGTATTCCGACTGTGGGGGTCAGGGAGGCAGGGCCCGAACCCCGGGGGGGGGGGGGACTCACTGCGGGGCCTCTTGGCTCACATGTAGCTGCCAGCGGAGAAAGCCGCATCCTGCACCAACTATCTGCTCCCCGAGGTGCCCTGCTTACGCAGGTTGGTTGTCTCTATTTAGTCCACCCGTCGGGAGCACCTTGGCAGTCAAGAATCATCCCTGTCCACGGGGGCAGTACAGCGGCACGCTTCTCCTCCCCAGGTGCCTCCTCCTCACCTTGTGTGGCATTGTGGGCTTCACCAGCCCACCTTAGCTGTAAGACAACATTCCGATTTCACAGCAACCGCAGGCTACCAGAGGCCGGGTGGGGGGCAGTGCTGAACAATGCCGATCGCAGGGAAGGCAGCACCCGTGCTACCTTCAGCGGATCCAGAGGAGGCAGGATTCAGCAATGGGGGAACACGCCGCCAGAACATGGGTTCTCCAGACGATGCACTGCCCCAGGGCATGTGTCTCGTTCCAGCCAGAGATCCATCCAGGGTGCTCTGCCGGCCGCTGTATTTGCTCCTCATAGGCCAGGCTGCCGCCATTTTGACCCGAGCCAGGCTGCTCATCGGGTCATCGCCGCCAGCCCCCTCAGTCTCTGCAGTGGCTTATTTGTCTCCGGCAGCTGTAGGGGAGGGCGCCTCGAGGCTAGAGGTGCCCCAGTTGAGAGGATGCCACTTGAGGAGTGTCAGGATGGAGACGGATCACAGAGGGGTCCAGAGCACTCTTAGAGTGTGACCGCCATCTTGGCTCGCCAAGCCACGCCCTCTCTACTTTATAATGTTATGGACCTATTTGTAACTAAAATATAAATGGTTATACATTCTTAAAATGCATGCGTATTTTTTGCATACAAAGCTTAGAAAGGTAAAAACCCTAGCCCGCCCTTTGCCCCGTACTAAACTCCACCCCCAATCCACTGCTTATTTTTGATGAGTACCTGCACTTATTTTTTTCCATTTAAAGCACTGGTTGTAGGGATGTGATGTTTAAAGGGCTAGCTATGCACTAAGGCTGCTGGTGACAGTGATATGTGCAGCCTGCAGGCTGCAGAGTAGTTACAGGCACCATCAGCTCGCAGCGAGTATAACTTTTATTACAAAGATTTTCTCTTTAGCCTCCGAAAGCGCGCGCTGAGATTCAGTCCTCGCCATCCAGCTCTCAAGCTGTGAAATCTGAAAATAAGTGATAATTAGCCAGGTTTGAATCGCAACACGCACTGCAGTTTCTGTCCCGCGAAGAGCTGCATTGCAAAAAAGTTGTCAGGCTATGAGTCATATGTGATGAGTGAATTTTGATTGGTCTATTATCCGCATTTAACACAGTTTTGTTTCTACAAGAGCATTTGATTTGGTTGACATAACTTTTCAGAATTTTTTTGTTTCCAGCCGAGAAGTTTCCAGACTTCATTTTTTAAAGCAATATACGCTTGTGGCCTCAGTTCCAGCACAAAGGCAGCCACTACCAGAAAGGGGGACCCCTGAGAAAGGATGT
Organism: Lissotriton helveticus; assembly: GCF_964261635.1. Taxonomy (NCBI): domain Eukaryota; kingdom Metazoa; phylum Chordata; class Amphibia; order Caudata; family Salamandridae; genus Lissotriton; species Lissotriton helveticus. The sequence goes on from NC_136070.1 coordinate 1,197,434,175, forward strand.
AGGTAGTGAAACAGGGGAAAAGACCAAAATTCACAAAGGATGAACTCTACCTATTTCAATTTAAAATATGCTATACGTCATATATTATATAGACCTCTCTGGCTGGACCATTTACTTAAATATTAAGGGCATTCAAGATAGGGTATTCATCACTTGATTTATTGATTTTTTATCTTTTCAATGCACAATTATTAGTGAAATCATAAATAGTTAACCAAACTTCAGAATTTTTTGAAAAAATCAGATCCCATTGCACAACTTTCACTCAAGAACACTCAGCCACCTTCATACTCAAGCCGTACTCATGGGAAACCACAAATAACAAACTTCACAAATACACAGAAAAGCTTAATATGCACCAAACCCCCCTCACAATGTATACTAATGCTCAAACAATAGATTTCCCCTGCTAAACAGTGCAATGACTCATGGATAAAAGTTTAACAATTAATAGGATTTCATTACAACAGAGCCTTCAGAATAAGTGTGATCAGCCAAATGATGTTTTCACTTCAAAAAGAAGACTTTTCAACATAATTTATCAGTTTTCAAAACACATAGATCAGGTACATTTATGGAGGGAACTAATTCAAAGTGCCAGGACAAAGACACATCAAAGGATCTTCTTCTACTCTTATCCATGGTGACTCATCAGGAGGATAGTGACGTCTCAACCTCCACTTCCTTTAGGGCTAATTGCCAGACCAGCATGCTAGAAAGCTGCAGGGCGCCACAGCACAGTGGTCCTCACACTTCCATTGAACTTCATTACTTTCCATTGTCCTACAACACATTCGAGCACTGGGTTCACATACCCTTTCCCTAAAATACTGACACGTTTGCACTGGGTCCTTACTCAACCTAACCCTAAAACACTGTGAAATGTTTTCACTGCGCTCCCAGTCAAGCCTGCCCTTTAAAACTCACACCCAGTGGGTCCTTGGTCCTCTTACCCTAGTCCTAAAACACAAAAAAGCACTTGGTGCAAACACCCTTGCCATAAAAATTACTGGCAAGTGAGCACTATGTCCACGCGTGCTGTGGTCCTCCAAAACTCACAAACGTTTGGCACTTGTTAGAAATGGGGTCTCTGGTTGGCTAGGGTATGCACCTAAGCCAGGTAGAACTCACCACTTTAGTCACAGCAAGAAAGGTATACACCAAAGATAACCTGTGCTCACCGCCTTGCAAGCTTGGCCAGAGCAGCCAAGTTTATCCTAGAGTCAATGTGCAAAGTGTTTGTGTAGCACACACAAGCCTGCAACCCAATGAATACACCGCAAAAGAGAATCCACACAGTGTTATATAAAGACAGACTGTATTACATATAAAACATAGACCAAATACGAGCTAAATCAATTATTACTTTGCCAGTGCAATAAGAGTAAGACCTATAGGTTGCAATCATCACGAAACAACAGTACTGTACATACTATGCAGTTCCTGAAATAGTACTTGTTATCTTGTCAGTGCAAGAATAAAAACGTCATACCATAACACATCAGGTTTCAAAAGGCAGTAGTTAGGTGCAGACCATATAAGAATTACCAAATGTCATTATAAAACTATGGGGCACAGTGCTAATATTACACATTATACCTTTATTTGCACAACATGTAGGTTACAGGGACACCTGCGCACCTACCACCGGAATTACAGTAATTTGCAAGGACATTACAGACTGGGGGCCTCAGTCGAGGTCTCTCCTTAAGAGTTACCATCACTGTTAACCAGGCTATCCATGTATGTGCCCAGAGAAATGGTGGGACACTCACCCAGGACAGTTTCGGTGAGGAGATCTCACTGGGTGCCTCCACGTGGAGGCAGTTGACTGCGATCCCGCTGAGCAGCTGCTAACCACGGTGGTCTCCTAAAACAAGTTTAGGCATGAAGGGCAGGCTTCCCTGCAAAAGGGGCTCCACTGGGATAATTTAGCACGGCCAACCCTAGTCTTTGTAGTGGGATAGTTGGTGCCCACAGGGCACTGCTCCTCACTAGGTTGTCTGTCGTAGTCCCCTTGGCTGTGGGGACCGTACCGAAAACGAAAAGGACTTTGCTGCCACCTGCCACAAGCGATGGAGACAAAAGGACATAAAGCGCACACCACACACTTCTTCTTAAGAAAAATCAAATGCCCTATGAAGCGCGGACTGCCCTGATGCAGGGGGAACTGTGAATGCTGAAAAGTTTAAAGGAGTCATTCTGGGCCCCTGGAACCCCCTCACAAGAACAGGGGTAGGGGAGGCAAGCGCACAAGCCCCCCGGAGAACACTGGGGGCACAAAAGTAGGGCACAGGTATGCAGGCCAGCACAAGGGTCCTTCTAGCAAAGTGATAGTCCTCCGTTCAGCCCAACAGGCAGCAGGGCAGCACTATAAAGCAATAAAGTCCAATGGCAGTTCTTCATGGCAGTCATCAGGCAAGGGGCAGCATGTACAGCCAGCAGTGTCTGGTTACAAGTCCCACACAGTGCCTAAAATTATTGGGTCAGAGCCCCTGTACTAAAACTTTCTATTATCTAGGGAGAACTTCAAAAGAACCTTTAGAGGTGCACAACCACCCCTTTCAACTCAGTCCTGGCTCCAGACATACAGTAGGGGGTAAATCATCCCTTTGTGTGAGGTCAGGACACAGCCTATACAAACATTTGTGCACCCCGCCTCCCTCTTTCCCAGCCCAGGAAACCACCACTATGTAGATGAATGCAGATGCAGCCCTGTTACACCCAACCCTTCCTGTGTGATGACTGTCTGAAAAGTCTGCACAAAGTATAGCTGTCAACCAGGCCCAGACGTGGATTGGAGTCAGGCTGCAAAGCACAAAGAGTCATAATCACAGAGAAATGCCCACAAAATAGGAATGTAAAATCCACTTACCCGAGTAAGTAAGATTTATCACCACTATTCCAAACCTACCAAACATGACAACGCTACTCCTTTCAGATCAGGAAGGACCATTTACATGCCGGTAAGAGAATTCTCAATGCTAGCCTATGAGAGGAGTTGACCTCACAGAAGTGAGAAACCAAATAGGCTGTTTGTCACTACCAGAATATGCCACACAATAAAGGCACATGTCCTACCTTTTACCTACACAGCACCCTACCCATAGGGCTACCTAGAGCCTATCTTAGGGGCTTCCTATATGTAGTAAAAGGGGAGTTTCAGAATTGTCAAGTAACTTTAAATGGCAAGTCAACATGGCAGTAAACTGCGAACGCATGCCCTGTAGTGGCAGACCTGAGACAGGTTTGAAAGGCTACTTCTGTGTGTGGCGCATGCAGTGATACAGACCCACTAGTAGCATTTAATTTACAGGTCCTGGGTATATGGGATACCACTGTAAAAGGGACTTACACGTAAATTAAATATGCTAACCAGGTGTAAACCAATCATACTGGGCCTGAATCATAGAACTAATCTGAGACAAAATCCTAAACTTTCTACTTTTGGTATTCACAGAATGCACTTACTACTTTTGATTAAACTTACTACTTTTTTTTAAACTTGCTATTTTTGGTAGTCACAGCGCATTTAGTAGTAGTAAACATGTGCCAGAGGGCACATGTAGTTAAGATTGTTTTTCTTTACTTGTGTGGTTGCATTCTATTAACTATATAGATAATGACTTTTATTACATGATCACTTCTGTTGACCGCATCCTGTACCTCTCTTGAATGCTATGTTATCTGGACCTGTAACAGCTTTGTAACCTTGGCAGAAACATTGCTGACTTAGGGGTCGATTAGGATCGTGGACGGACTTGAGTTCGTCCGCGACCCCAGAGTAGGAGGGAACATCCGCATGGGCTGCGGCGTTCCCTCCGTGCAGATTAGGATGTCACCGCCAGGGTGGCGGTCACATCCTACATCTTTAACTTTGCTTGAAGCTGCACCCGCCGCAATGTTAAAGTTGCATGCATCGCATTTGCGTGCACAAAGCGGCAGGCACCGCGCGGTGCCTGCTGCTTTGTTCACGCAAATGCAGGGGGGTACCATAGGTACCCCCATGTGCATCCCCCACCCCCCCTTCACCCAGGGGGCCCGCAACGGGCCCCCGAAGTGAAGGTCCGTATGCTTTTCCATGGCGGAAAAGCCGCTGCGGAAAAGCATACATCTTACACCATCCTAATATGGCTGGCGGTGTCTGATAGACACCGCCAGCCATATTAAAGCTTTTCCGCAGAAAAGCTGCGGACGGAATGCAAGACCCACCAGCCATCCTAATATGGTGGTGGGTCTTTCTAGGCTCCGCGGCGGTTTTCCAGCATCCTCCGGGCCGGCGGATGCGGGAAAACCGCAATCATAATAGGCCCCTAAATCTGGGAGAACTGTTTTCTCCTGCTGTGAATGTTCTGAGATTATGTAATATCTGAAACTTTTAATTTTTCCATACTGGACCCTTCCAAGGGCTTATGAAGCAGGAAGCAAAAATGAAAGGAAGTAAAATGTAGAAGTGCAGAAGGAAGCTAATGCTATGCTGACAAATTTGAAATTTATTACTTGGGTTTTTAAAATGTCTGTAATGTCTCTAATACAGTTTTTTTAGCTCGCTTTTAGGTATATTTCTTGACCGAAATGCATTATTTGGCCACCAGATATTCAAAGCTTTCTCGGGGATGCTTTACTTCCAAAAACCTTGGGGAGGTTAGGGTTGATAAACATACATTACATTCCTCCCTCTACCCAAATTAACAATACAACCCACACCTAAAAACCATGACACAATTTCCATAACTAATTTCCATTAATACATTAATATCAATTAACAACTTATTTATACATTTTGAAGATTTTACTTCCCACCCTTTATCACTATAAACCCCACAACTCACATCTAAAATTAATTACACAATTGCCATAAGTAAATTTGAATTAAATAAATTACTTCCTATCCTATTCCCCTATAAACCCCACCAACCCCTCCTTAAAAACCCCCACAATTAACCTAACTAATTACTAATTAATTCATTAATAATAATTAACAAGCAATTCATAATAAATTGATTCCCACACACAATTAACAATATAAAATATAAATTAAATAAATATGAATAAATAAAAAATTATAATAAATGTATTATAATTAAATTACTTCCCATCCTATTCCCCTATAATCCCACAACCCGCTTCAGAACTAAAAAACGCAAAATGTAATTAAAATAAAATTAATAACTTCTACAAATTTAACACACATTAAAAAACAAAATCAATACTTACACAAAAAAATAGTTCACATACTTTTAAAATACTTACTAAAATACATATCACTAATTAAAACATCGATACTTTAAACAACTATATTTCTGCAAACAATATTAACGAATTCGATATTTTCAAAAATGATATTTCTTCCCTCCAAGTCGATATTCTTGACTACGATATTCTTGCTGTCGATATTCCTGCATCAAAATAGTTCCAACTCGATATCTGTGTATGTCGACATTTCAAACTCGATATTATGTCTTTGCACCATGTTAAATAACTGCGTATTCCTGACCTTTCACGCAGCACAGCAAGAAGGCTTGTTGCACTGAGCTGCATGAACGCTACATAAATATATCCCTTAATTTTCACAGGTGAATTTCCCATCTATATGGGAGAGTACAGAGATCGAGTTATCCACAACATTGAATAGGACACCCCTTGGATATAGAGGACAATTTTTGCTGTGTCTCCAGAGAAACAACATAATAGAGTTATTTCTTGTCATTTGCGGCCCTGAAGAAGCGAGGCGTCCCGAGAAATACATGTGGCTACTCTCTTCAACACTGGTTGCTAATAGGATTGCTAATCTCGACATTGGATACCAATATTGAACTGACCTGGCTGTTATCAGGAAACCAGAAGGTGGTGTTATGTGTTCATACATAAAGATGTCATAACTTTGTTGATGTTATGTTTTCCTATTTTTGTCTAAGCATTTGTTGGTATATTAACTGTGCTAATCATATTAGTCAAAGTGAATTGTATGAAGAGAAGACACATGGGATAATAAATTATAGTTTTTATGATTCATTATATCTCTAGGCTATTTTGATATTCAATAAATTGGTGCTACATTTAAATCCTCCCTGGAAGCCTTTTCAATTAAGTTACATTTGGACCAGTGGGGTATTATTTGTCTTTGTCAGGTAGAGGAAAGCAGGGCCTAAGCAGCTGACTCAAAACCCCAATTGTGTACAACTGCAAAAGGGACCCATCTCGCTCTTGGGCAAATCTGAAATGCATACAATAGTCACTCTCCACTCTAAATCCCATCCTTCTAAATGCAAAGTCACATATAGCTCCACTGTCCCCTCTTTAATAGCAAAATGTTGCAATTATATAATTGATACGCATATCATAATTCAGTTTTTTAATCTTAGGACCTTTATGAACTGCTTTTAAGAAGTAGGCTGTTGGATGAGAGATATAGCTGAATCAGGATGTGACAGATATAGTGTGTGGTATCAAATCCCATCTCCTTTACCCTGGCTGACCAACACAGGCATAGTCCTTCACCCTAGTAGAAGCTGCCCTGGCTCGGATCCATGTGCCGTTCATGGACCCAGATATTTCTTCTAGATGGCGCAGTATAATCCTCAATGAAGGATGCAGCCCGATGAGAGTCAAATGCCACAGACAACGTAAGATCTACCTGCTGCTCCATCATCCTGGGGATCTCCAAACAATCCAACCAATCCTTCATGTGTTGAAATAGAGACTATAAATAATGCTATAATGACTTTGCTGGATCAGCAGTATACACAATGGCTATTATGGTCAGGCCGGCACTTGCATATACCCACTCCAAGGTAGCAGCATCCTTGTGGTACACAGAGCCTCTTGGCGAAATGTCATGGACTGCCATGAATATGCCACAAGCCAATTTGGGCAGTGTAGCATCCAAGTGTACTCGCTCAGACAAAGCCACATCCTTTCTCTCCACTTGGGTTAATCTTCAGCACAACCAGCTTTTTATGATCTCTCCATTCTCTTACCATCTCACTCTCCTGGGACATGTTTAATGTTAGGATCCTTTCACCATGTCCTTTCATATAACCCTGGAATGTGGACCAGACTCAGCATCCTCCACCTCTGACCTTTAGGAAATTGTATTTCTGCTCCTCCTGCCTGCATCAATGGCAGCTGCCCCCGCTTTAACACTCTCCGCCTATAGCTCATCAGTTGAGTGTGGTACAGTGCTTGTAGTTGGAGACCATGGGCCACATGTAAGTAATCCAAAATAACCGATTCTAAAATACCGAATTTTACCGATTCGGTATTTCAGAATCGGTAAATGGTATGTAGGTATTGATTCTGTAAATCTTACCGAATCGGTAAAATTCGGTAAATACCGATTCAGTATTTACCGATTCGGTAATTCCCATTCATTCCTATGGGCCTGGAGGCATAGGAATGAATGGGAATTGCTATTCTCCTATTAACATGACCAGAGAATCTGGATTTCATTAAAGACACGGAGGCTAACATTATGCTTACAACTTTTAATGCAGACCCAAGCAGCCGCATATGTCATAAAGTAAAAGTTCTATACTAGAACATAACAGATGAAACAATAGCAGTAGTAACCAGGCAATCAGCCTCTTTTAAATGCGGCTCCAAGCAGATAAGTCATGTTTTTCTTATCCTCCTAATCATTACTAGTTTCTTATAATATTGTTTACTGATTAAGAGTCTCTTCGTCCAAAAGGACGAAGAGACTCTTTGTCGTGTATTTCTATAGGTTCTGAATCGATCCCCCTATTCCTGACCCTATTCTGGTTAAACTACCTAGCTAGTTAACTAACAGTCAGCCCATGAGGCAAGAAATCCCCCATGATGCAGATACCGTTATCTGACGCAGTCACACTACGGCACAGGAACGTGTTATCTGATTAGGTCATAACGCTTGAGATCTAATTAGACAAGCGACATTCCTCCAGCCCCTGATAAGGCATACGACGTTCTCATAACAAATCAAACCTATGACAACCTGGAAAATCCGTGCGGCCATTGTTTTGATTTCACAGAGAACTTTAGTAAAGAATGTACTAACGAGCAAGTCGTATGACATCTTTATTGACGTACCTATGTCCATCCTTACGTCAATCTCGGCACCTTTAAGGTATAAATATTGCCGACCTTGCCCTATGCAAACACACGCGTGGTGACAAGACGGAGCAGCCATACTTGCCGAAGCCGAGAGCAGAAGCAGACCCCGCAGGCAGCAGCCCCGCCTTCCTGACGCGCTGAGAGACGCGCTGCTATCTCAAACCGAGAGACCCAGCACCGGCGCTTCTGGGCAGCCCTCGCAGGCAGCCTGGAATATCGAGAGCAGAGAAAGAGATACCATTCCTCATTCATCCTAAATTCCAGGTACAGAACTGAATAACCCCTCCTAGAGAATTCTTTAGTTATTCACTTGGCAAAAACAAACTTAACTTAAACTGTAACTTTCTATTCCCGCCCACGCATTAGACTTAGGTCAGGTACACGGGGTAGGCGTATTTAGAAACACCAGTTGAGTACGTTTAGTCAAATGTATATGTGTATGTAAATATATTTTAATCATTTTAAACATCATATGGCTCAGAAACCATATCAATGTTTTTACAGTATTATTTTATACTATTGCTTCTAATGTATGCACTTTACTTAACTATAAGTATTGCAATAATATCGATCCATTTCTCTTGTACGAGAAAAGAGACTGATCAATAAATAACATCTTTTATTGAACACGCCCGTCTCTTCCTTTTCTCTACATTCTGGTGAGACTAAGAATGCACGTACTGACTGAGTAAAATAATTGCCTTGTGCTCACACGACTCTTGAGATTGACTCTTGATTAGGGGAGAGCAAAGTTGTCATGTTCTATGGTTGTCAGAAACTAAATCCCTTCTTGTCTAATCAGGGGAGTTAATTCCTTCCTTGAACATTCGAGAAAGTTTCTAGCGAACTCTGAGCTTAGCTGGCAAACCCAAAAATTAAGTCTAGTATCGACAGTAGTAGACCTAGTTAACGTCTGGTCTAGGCCTTTACTGCTGTAGGTACTATTCCAATGCGCAGAGCCTATTGGGAAAATAGGAGCTACACTACATGGCGCCCAACGCGTTTGGAAAGGGCGATAAAACTAACGTAAGACATTTAGAGTAACTCAGTCGTGCTTTCTCACTCAGACCCCTTTTCCCAAATACTCCAAAGACGTCTGGAGTGGGTGAAAGGTTATTATATCCTCCAAAACCTCGCAGGAGGGAACTCCTATGTATGGTTCTTGGTCTAGTCAACGTTGAAGGATAAACAGTGTTCCAAAATATTGTGCATCTAATCTCTGTTTCCATAAAGAAACCTGATCTGCAAACAAACATAATACCATCCTTTCTGTAAAATGGCAGAGAGTGATGATGAAAGAGAGGCAATTAGATTAGCTACTGAAATAGCAGATGCTGATGCTACCATGCAAACAGCAGACCCGGATATAATACTCATCCAGGTCGCCAAAAGGAGATCTATAACCTTAAAACTTATAGAAAATGGACTGACACCTAGAGGTGGCACAGTCATATTCGTAATTGAGGCACACGAATATCGGCAGACAGAGGTATACTATACATGGATACATTTTCCAGCAGCAAATGCTGTAACAAAGTACTTCCACTATTACAAAGTAGAGGAACCTCCTAATGAGTACACTCCTTTCGAGGAGGTGGAAGTACCACTCAAATTCCAAGAGCATTTGCTCTTATTTGATGGCGCCCTAAAACATAACAATCACATTACAAGGCTCGGTCCTTTAGGAAGACCAGGAGCAACGTGGCCGGTCCTAGCCGGATACACACCACATCCAGACATCGAAAGCATGCCTGCAGCAGAGCTGTTAATACAGCTAAAACAACTACTAAAAATTCATAGACAATTAGTTCAGTATGTAATGCGGACTTCAACAATTCAGCCAGCGATTAAACTACCACAGCTGACCCCTCACCAGGGGAACACAAATAAAATTACACCACAGAACATCCAATCCTGCCTAGGTAAAGTTCCAGCTAAACGGGAACAAATACCATTCTGGTTGGCACAGAAAATCACCCAAATAGAGGCGGTGTTTCCTGACACCACCCCGCTGGAAAAACACAGGATTCTGACTATATGTCTCCCAATGGGAATCGCACCACACATTGAGGACTGTGACACTTGGGGTACAGTCTTTGCTTCCATCTATACAAAAACGCACGGTGTTCCATCCATTTCGGTGATACCAGATGTGCTAAAACAAATTCAAGATGAATACGGTCCAGAACCTGCTTTAACTCTTGGTATGAAATTACTGAAAGACTTCAAGCAGGTCTCGGCTATATTACTAGCCAACATAAAAGGTGAAGCAGCAAACGTGGCGATCCGCCAGAGGTTAAAAGAGACAGATATAGCAGACCAACCAGCTGAAATTGCCAGAATCATAGAAAAATCCTATGAAGAACTAGGCAGAGATAGTCTAGGTGGAATACCAGTAAAACCGCAACTGACTACAAGTCCAGAAAAAATGTTTTTTAACAATAATAATAATTCACCAAAAAAGAACTGGGATGGAAACAAACAATCCAATCCTAAAGAAAAGAAATTCCAGTCCAGAGGAAGGTCTCCTAGGCGAAGAGAGAAATCTCCAAACCCGAGACAAAGGTCACCCCAGAGTGACCCCTCTGGGAATAGATAAAACCTTAGAAATAGGGATAATATTAAAAAACCTGATAGATATCAAGACATTGATACACGTCCCTCTCAATCTTTTCAGAATTCCTCGCAGAAATCGGAAAGAAGAGGACGATCAGAAGAGCACGCCAAGTCCAAAGACAAGGAACTTGCTCAACTGAAAAAGAAATCACAATTTCCAAAAAAGAAGGTAGCTAGTATCAAGGTAGTTAACAATGCCGAGAATACTGAGGACACAACTGAAAAACGGAGAGTGGGCTCAGACAATGCTAGACAGCGCAGCAGAGGTGAGCATAGCTCGCAAAGTCCTTATGAATCATCTGGAGACAGTGGACACGAATGAATACCTTCAAGTGGAAACTGCAGATACCAGAGTTAGCAAGCCCCACAAAATATACGAGATAACATTACGTATAGAGGGAGATAAGACTAGGAAAATAAGGGGACTATTTTGGGATAACCTCTCCAAGGGTTATGACATCCTTCTAGCTGAAAAAGACTGGCCACCAGAGTTTGTCAGGGAGTGCCCTCATGGCGAAGAAGTAATTATGCCTGCCTTCTCGAATCAAATCCCGATTCATAAAAAATATACACTTGCTAGAAAGTGGGCAGTGGCCTTAGCACCTGCTTTATATAAAAATCATGTAGGATGGGATGAGGATTCTCCTCCTCACAAAATCCAGTTAAAATCACAACCAACTGCACAAAGGCAGTACCCAATTAAGCAAGAAGCTAAAAAACAAGTAAATGAAATACTAGATCAGCTAGAATACCAGGGGGTGATTGAAACTTGCACCTCACAAATGAACAATCCTTTGTTTCCGGTCTCCAAACCAGACAATTCATATCGCCTAGTTTTGGATTACCGACACCTTAACACATGTTGCAAAACTTTTGCAGTGCAAAACTCACACAGTGCTGCACTAATGAATAACATAGTGCGCAAAAAATACAAAACAACCTTGGACATCTCCAATGGATTCTTTTGTCAAAACATAGCACCAGAGAGCAGATATTTAACAGCTTTCTCAGTAAATGGCACTCAAAAACAATTCTGTCGGTTAGCCCAGGGGTACAAGAACAGCCCGGGGGTATTCTCAGCGAGAGTAACAGAATTACTACAACTATATGATGATGAAGCATTATCTTATGTCGATGACATTTACTTAACAGATGATGACTTGGAGACTCACTTGAAAAGAGTGAACACCATAATACTTGGTTTCGCTGCAGAGGGTTACAAATTCAACTTCAAAAAGTCCAGAATTGCCCATCTGACGGTCCTATTCTTAGGATATGAGCTATCAAGTGAAGGTAAAAGCCTGGCAGACAATTTCCTAGAGAAATGTGCCGTTATCCAAGCTCCTAAAACACTAAAAAACCTACAGTCAATTTTAGGCTTCCTAAATTTCGGAAGAACATACATTGCAAATTACGCAGAAAGGGTGAAACCCCTTTACGATCTAATTAAACCAGACTTTAAAAGATCCAGTTGGACTCAAACACACACAGAAATTTTGAGATCCTTACAAACAGACATGCTAATTAAGACAAAATTAGAAACCCGTGATAACACACGCAATCTTGTGATCCGAGTCATCCCAGGGAGATGCGGATTCACATACCTGACCTCTAATGAGGGAGAAAAGGTACCAATTGCATTCAAATCACACTTGTACACTAAGGCTGAAATGAAATTTAGCCCAACGGAAAAAATTCTTACAGCAACACAGACAGCTATAGCAAAAGAACGAGCCCTGGCACAAGGTAAACGAATAATAATCGTGACACCAATACCAGCCTTAGAGGCGGTAACAAAGGCAAGCATCCAAATGCTAAAGCACTCCATCCAAGATGGATACAATGGGCTAACTCTCTTGCTGCAACAGACGTGATGTACGAATTTGATCCTTATTTAAAAACACAAGAATTTCTCCAATATGAATTTGAATGTCCTCCGCCAACCGAAATTCTGCCTCTAGATGACTACGGCTGTATAATATATACAGACGGATCAGCACAACCCGCAGTAGGGGGTAAACAAGCTTACAGTGCTGCGTGCGCGATTGTTAAAGGTCGTTGGCACGAAGGGAAATTTAAACCAACCCTCACTAAAACACAATCCCTAGGAGATTGTACAGCTCAGCGAGCTGAATTACTAGCATTCAAGATGGCGCTTGAAAATACCGATCGAGAATTCCCCACGCTCATAGTGTGCGATTCGTATTATTGCGTTCAATCTTATAATGAATATTTGCAGATCTGGCTTCAGAATGGTTTCAAGGATGCGAAAGGTGGAACAATCAAGCATAAAATGCTCTGGGAACAAGTAGCTCTTTTACAAAAAGAACTACCAAAGACTCACGTGATACATACACTGAGTCATCAACGTGATGGCGTTCACGTTGCAGGGAATTCATTGGCTGATGAGGCCGCGAAGGCAGCTGTGCAAACGGCTTCCGTAGCTGCCGTCACCCGGTCAAAAACAAAAATAGACAGCGAAATATTACAAGCTGTCAGCGCTTCAGAAAAGGATTCGATAGAACCACTCCCTAAAGGCTTTCCAGTAAAATACTCATACATAACTGATACAAACAATGTTCCTTTTGCTCGAATCCCTGGAGTGGGGGATAGGGCAATTCCAAACATGGAACATAGGTTAGGACTAATAATAGCGGCACACGAAGGGCTTGCTTCTACCCATGCTGGCGTCTCAGCCACTGTATCATTATTAAAACAGAGATACTGGTGGCCACAAATGAGAAGACAAACAAGGAACTATGTTCTAGCATGTGAAATATGTCAAAAAATGAAAGTATCAACTGTGAGACGTCCAGCACAGACGCCCCTTCTAATCTCGGATAAACCATTAGCCTGTGTTTATCTAGACCACTGCGGTCCCTTACAAGGGGATGGTAACTATAAGTATATCTTGGTCGCAGTGGACTCATGCACGAGATTCATATGGATGTGGCCCCAGCGAACGGCTGACGCCAGAACTGTTATAAAAGATTTGCGAGTCTTTATCGGCACATACGCAATTGGCATTCTGCATTCGGACAATGGTCCTGCTTTTAGCTCTCGGGCTTATAAGGAGGCCATGGTCAGCATGGGCGTGCAATTGCGGTACTCTTGTCCATTTCACCCTGAGGGGAACGGAATTGTTGAAAGAAAAAACCGTGACATAAAGCAATCTATAACGGCAAAGGTATTAGGTTCGGGAGCTGGGTGGGTCAAACATCTAATAAGTGTCCAACGTAGTCTAAATAACTTGCCAAGAAATTCTCTGAAGGGATTCAGTCCGTACGAATTATTATTCGGAACTAGGATGTTGATCTCTGACCTTGATAGTCAGACTTCAGTGGTAATAGAAAAAACCTTTGATGTCAAAGACCGTTTGGCTATTTTGCAGGACTTAAACAAAACAAGAAAAGACCTGAGCAACATACAGTTGAAACAACAGCCAACAACCACTGAAGAATCACCACCTGTCCCAGCAAGACCTGTCTGGATTCCAAAAGTCGGGGATCTAGTCAGGGAAAAGATCGCGGTAAAGAAGGAATTTGGGCCTTCTTACAGAAAAGCAGTTCCTGTCTTGTCTGTCAACGGGACAAGATCAGTTGTACTACCGCCACTTGCTGGAAAAAAGGAGAACCGAGTTGTATCCATCGACCTGGTAAAACCACAACATGTGGCCGATAACAAACAGTAGGCCAAGTGGACTCCCAATAAGTAGCAGAACACCAAGGTTTGCTACCAGTACAGAGGTCCTAACAAAGAGGCTCATCACATTCGAAACGCCTAAAGAAGAACAACAAGGACTATGCAACAATGCAATAGAACTCAGACCTCTGAAAACCCAAATAAAGACATTTAGCAGAGACACACCAATCTACAATGAAGTTCCAAGTGAAAATGCAAGAAACAAAAATCCTGAACCAATTGGAACAATTGACAGAACTGCATCTGGTTACTTCATCAACTTCGATGATTCCTCTGAAGGTTTCAGCGAACAAAAGACACAGCCATCATCAAAATCCTTTAAAGACAAAGCTAAGGAACTTTTGAAACAACTGAAAGAAACATATCTGGTTACTCCATGGATTGAATTTTGGGTGGGTTTTGGTGCATTTATCCTCATACTTTGGCTCATCATGGTATTTACCTTGGGACGCTTCATTGAGGGAAAATATGCTAAAATGGACACAGCAAGTCAGAACATCAACTTGGTCCTCAAACCACACACATCTTCACACGTCGAGAAACGAGAACTTTCTTCAGAACTTTCTTCAGCCAACTTCACAGCAATTCCAATACCTGGTGGGGTAGCCTGGGACAACACTGACTATGAAATTTATGGTCCGGTCGAGATCCTGAAATATCCACACCAAATCAAGATCTCCTTGAGTGACTTTGCAAAACCAAACTCATTTGCTGATGATTGGGACTTTGAAAGTATAAACAATATGATGTCTGACTTAGTAATGTCTGCTAAATTTACAAAACATGATTATTTGCAAGGTTCTACAAATTATGATAGTATGTATTGCTATAACCATTATGGTAACCATTTCTTGCATAAATCTGCACAACCTAGAAATGTTTTAAATTATAATCAATGGGAACATTGTGCTACACCTCCAAAAGGGAGCTCTAGAACCGTTTATGACAAATATTCATATTTTTCAGGTTTTAACATAACTAATGCTGAAACATTTTATTACAAATTATCAAACAAGACAGGGATGAAAACCATGATAACCAACACAAAATTGATATATTCAGATTCATTCTTTGAAAAAATGAATACTTTTGGATTTGATTATTGGGACAAAAATGTTGATTTGAAAAGTGTTTGGGGTACAAAAGAATGGCAAGTACAGGGTATAGAAGCTTTGTTTAGAGCCTGCATGATCCCAGAACAAATGATATTTCTAAATGACACTGTTCAACAAACCACCTGTCTTGGCTTAGCCAAAATCAAAGATTTAAATAACCTGTCTATTCCAAAGCCAACAATGTTTAGCAATAACTCTGATACAGATGAAGAAATAGACATAAGCCATATACTTAACCAAAACAGAACACATCCTGATTGGAAACAATGGTTGATCTGGCCCACAGATACAAATAACTGTCAAGATAGATTCCTGAATAAAACACAGGGTTTCAAAATGACCAGGCCAGACCCTAGATATCCTCAAAGACATCACCCAGGGATAATAACAACCTACAGTGTGGGCAAATTATGCCTTCAATGGCTACAAACTTCCACACTGCCTGAAATTAAGCAACACCTAACTTTACTTACTGATGGTGCTGACTTGCGTGATTTCATACTGGGACCACGCAAACAGCGTCAAAAGCGTTTCATAGCAGCCTCTGTATATGCAGCATACAATGAGGCCTGGAAGGTTAGTCAAATTGAAACAGCAGAGAGAATACGTGAAATTGATCGTATCAATTTGGAAAAATCACTTTCTGTAGTGGACAATGGGTTAATGACTCTGTCCTCCAGAATATTTTCATTGGACAGCATTGTGTCTTCAGCAATCGATATATTATCGCAAGACTTACTGTTATTACAACATGGTCAGTCACAATTGCGCTCTATTGTACAGCTTGGCTGGACGTTACAAAATCTGCGTTCAGGCTATGTGCCTTGGCGTTTAATCAACACAACGTCACTATTCCAAATCTTTAACCTTACTGATAGACAAATCGGTATGGCGCAGAAGGGTGCTGATTATACAATCTTGAGCATTGAAAAACTAGAAAGATTACCAATGACAATGTCAGAACGACCTGTCAGTGAATGGATAATCCACGGAATCATAAATATTCCAATCTCAACCTTCAGGTTTCAATACTGCCAAAAATATATACAGGCTGGCATGTACGAGAAATTGGGAAAGGGGTACCTTAAAACAACTTGGAACCTGCCCTATTCACATGCATGTGTCAGTAACAAAGGACAGAAAGTGTTTCTTAGTGGCAACAATTGTGCTATGTCACTAAGCGGCACGCTTCTGTGTAACGGAATTAGTTTGCACGGAGCCTGTGAAGGGAATTCATACAACCTTTCATGTCACCAGCAAGGCGCACCTGCAACTGCAATAGAACCATTCTTTCAAAGACTCTATAATGGGAGTTACATTCTTATTGTAGACCGCAGATGTTGTAGTCTTATGCCCGGGACTCCTTATCTAGTCACTACAACGGCAAAGGTCAAGTGCTGTGGACGTTCTTTGTTCCCCAGCTCCTTACCAGACAGGGAGGCAAGGGCATGGCCCGGTTTGAAAATTACTTCTATTCGAATAGACACTTTAAGCAGAATGAAAACAGTGCTTCTTCAGACGCCTACAAGGCTCACGTCATCTAAAGAAACGTATGATCTACAAGTCGCAAGGACGACTGCAGAGATACATACATTATTATCAACTAATTCCCCCGTACATTTCGCGGAAATCCTGAGCGAAATCTTAAATATTTCTGATACCACTGGGGTCTCAAAGGTATTTAAGACAGTATTTTCGATGGCATTAACACCATTCAAAGCCATACTGGGTATTTTTCCAGATTTCGTCCATTCGATTTTTGGCGGACTTCCCCTGATCCTGGGACTAATTGCAGGAATCCTATTCCTAGTCCTTATTTTTCGTTATGGCAACCCATGTCACAGATCAAACTCTCGCGACAATGGAAGATACGATCCTAGCCATTGGATACCGGGACCGGATATCAAAAATCCTGGGACTCTCCCGGCTTAGAGACCTAAACATGACTTGGTTTCTATCATTTCGACCAATGTGGCAAAGGTGTGTTTTACCTGTACTAAGGTGTCTGCTATGCGGAGAAGAATGCGTGTTAGACACCTGTCTGACGCTACAATCGGATGCGCCGGTGGATGCAGATACACTGTTGGTTCCTACCAAGGTTCACGCACTGTGCTGCCCTCAAAGGCTGCCAATTCTGATGACGGCATTCCTGGAATCTTCACCACTACGATTGAAGAGTAGTGAAGTTCAAGATGAAAGCAGCATCGAACAGGTACGACCTTCTGTCAGCAATGCAAATCAGAATGTCAATGGAGACAATCATGCGCATGAATGCATGGTTACCCCTATTTCCGACTTAGTGGAACTTTCCCATGAAGCTGTTGACAGTTTTTTCGAAAGCCTGAATGATATGATGTTCTCTCCGGAACAGAAATAGAGACTTTTGAGTAAACTCGCACACGGCGTTCCCTGAATTCGGCCTTCAACCTTTAAAAATAAAAGTCACATGAACAATTACAATCCAGTTCACGGACAGCAACTTTTTTCAGCAAGCCCTTAAAATATTTTTCTATATATTTTTTCCCCGGGACACTGATCTTCTGCTTAAAGTAAGAAACTATTCCTAGAGAACTAAAATTTCTATTTTTAGATACTTTATAGACTTTAGCTGCCCGCTGGTAGGTTCACAAATATTTTATTATGTGATGAAATGGTCTCGGACTTCCTTTCTGTATAGCCATATTAAGAGCCATTTCATGTGTATTTCTCATATACCAAAAAGCGATAATGCATAACAATGCGTGTTTACTTTTGCATTTAATTCATGGCTTAAGTGCATACAATATATATGACTGCAATTTTTCAGTATATTTGAAAATTTCGAAATGCATTTATGTATTTTGGGGTGGTAAGGTATACACTATACTCTATAGTATGTTGTACTATGTTATACTATGCATAGATTAGTAGATATGACCATAGTTAGCGTGGAGTGGGTGTCGTGTATTTCTATAGGTTCTGAATCGATCCCCCTATTCCTGACCCTATTCTGGTTAAACTACCTAGCTAGTTAACTAACAGTCAGCCCATGAGGCAAGAAATCCCCCATGATGCAGATACCGTTATCTGACGCAGTCACACTACGGCACAGGAACGTGTTATCTGATTAGGTCATAACGCTTGAGATCTAATTAGACAAGCGACATTCCTCCAGCCCCTGATAAGGCATACGACGTTCTCATAACAAATCAAACCTATGACAACCTGGAAAATCCGTGCGGCCATTGTTTTGATTTCACAGAGAACTTTAGTAAAGAATGTACTAACGAGCAAGTCGTATGACATCTTTATTGACGTACCTATGTCCATCCTTACGTCAATCTCGGCACCTTTAAGGTATAAATATTGCCGACCTTGCCCTATGCAAACACACGCGTGGTGACAAGACGGAGCAGCCATACTTGCCGAAGCCGAGAGCAGAAGCAGACCCCGCAGGCAGCAGCCCCGCCTTCCTGACGCGCTGAGAGACGCGCTGCTATCTCAAACCGAGAGACCCAGCACCGGCGCTTCTGGGCAGCCCTCGCAGGCAGCCTGGAATATCGAGAGCAGAGAAAGAGATACCATTCCTCATTCATCCTAAATTCCAGGTACAGAACTGAATAACCCCTCCTAGAGAATTCTTTAGTTATTCACTTGGCAAAAACAAACTTAACTTAAACTGTAACTTTCTATTCCCGCCCACGCATTAGACTTAGGTCAGGTACACGGGGTAGGCGTATTTAGAAACACCAGTTGAGTACGTTTAGTCAAATGTATATGTGTATGTAAATATATTTTAATCATTTTAAACATCATATGGCTCAGAAACCATATCAATGTTTTTACAGTATTATTTTATACTATTGCTTCTAATGTATGCACTTTACTTAACTATAAGTATTGCAATAATATCGATCCATTTCTCTTGTACGAGAAAAGAGACTGATCAATAAATAACATCTTTTATTGAACACGCCCGTCTCTTCCTTTTCTCTACATTCTGGTGAGACTAAGAATGCACGTACTGACTGAGTAAAATAATTGCCTTGTGCTCACACGACTCTTGAGATTGACTCTTGATTAGGGGAGAGCAAAGTTGTCATGTTCTATGGTTGTCAGAAACTAAATCCCTTATTGTCTAATCAGGGGAGTTAATTCCTTCCTTGAACATTCGAGAAAGTTTCTAGCGAACTCTGAGCTTAGCTGGCAAACCCAAAAATTAAGTCTAGTATCGACAGTAGTAGACCTAGTTAACGTCTGGTCTAGGCCTTTACTGCTGTAGGTACTATTCCAATGCGCAGAGCCTATTGGGAAAATAGGAGCTACACTACATCTTAATCAGTAAACAATATTATAAGAAACAAAACAGAATTAGAACTGTTAACATGTGAGGGTAGGGTAGGATTAATCGATCGTTTTAAGGGGATATAGGTGAAATTGCAATTTTGGTACGAGCGTTAGGAAAAATCGGCAACTATGGTCGGAAACAGCTGATCGTGTCGTCTGGAAACTGCCTGTCTCCTCGAGCGCGATCAGTCAGTTGCCTAGGAGCACCCATTGCGAGCAATGGGACCGAGGAAGGTACCTAGGCAAGCATAACACGCAACGCGTGTGTTGCCAACGGTCCTTCCTCGGGTCCCGGTGGAGTCATGGGCGGCGGTGAAGGGAGAAGTCTCAGATCCGCTAAAAGCAGAAAGAAGCGAGGAACGCTTCAGGAGGAGGCGCATAGAAGCACCTTAAGAGCCGAAATCGGCAAATGCAAAAGAAATGGCATGAGCGAACGGCGAAAAACGGCGGAAAGGGGGGAGGAAATGAAGGGAATCCGAACTCCGTAAATTGGAGGACGGGTGCTCGAGTCAGGGATAGGGTAAGGAACAAGTCATTGCAAGTAACCTAACTCATTTGAGAAGTAAAATGTTCGTTAGATAAGAGAAGGTAATATAAACAATACATACAGGTTGATAATATATAACTTCCAATAAGTAAATAATCAGAAAGCAGTATCCAATAAGCAAATAATCAGAAAGCAGTATAAAACTAGTAATGATTAGGAGGATAAGAAAAACATGACTTATCTGCTGGGAGCCGCATTTAAAAGAGGCTGATTGCCTGGTTACTACTGCTACTGTTTCATCTGTTATGTTCTAGTATAGAACTTTTACTTTATGACATATGCGGCTGCTTGGGTCTGCATTAAAAGTTGTAAGCATAATGGTAGCCTCCGGTCTTGTAATGAAATTACCAATTCGGTAAATACCGAATCGGTAATAGGGGGAAGACTTACAAGGGTGGCAGGGTGTCGCATTGACACTCTGTTGCACCACTGAATAGTGCATGGGTGCACATGTGGCACACATACATGCCCTAAGGGCATGTATGTCTGCCACATGGCACTTTTGGAAAAGCACAAATTTGCTTTTTCAAAGGCTTTCGATATTTACCACCAACTTTTAGTTGGTGGTTGTTGGAACCTGGGATGTCAGGTCACCTAGGGTAGCCTGGCCTAGGGTAAGACATGCAATTCTAGAGGCACAAGTGTGAAGGTTGCAGACCACCCAGCAGTAAATCCACGCAATAACACTTAAAAAGGACACTACACCAATTTGTTGGAAAAATATGTACTGGTTTATAAAAATAATATACTCTGCTCTTTGGTTTCAAAATTTACAATTTAGGCACTTCAGTTTGTCATGGAAGCATTAACTACTCTTTTAAGTTCTAAAACATTCACAACCAGCATTTACAGTACATTACATTTAATCAGACCTCTTAACCAAAACTGGCAGGTAACTCTTATACTTCAATAGCTCAGTTATGCATTTACTGTACTCTGCTTTACTCTATAGCATCTCTCATTACAGCATTACTTTAAAAGAGGCAAGATCAGCACTTATGTTAGATCAGGTAAGCAATTTCCTTTACATGGATGACTCTACAATTCCCCTTCTTAGCTTGTTAAAGAAGAATTGGTTATAACCACTTGAATCAGCTTTCAATAAAGCCCTGTCAGGGATTCCTCATGGACGCTGTACTCCCGGGGCCAGAGTCTCAATCTATGACACCAGTTAATCTTGTGGAAGTCACTCCCCCACGTGTTTACCTCCTTACTTGTAATTGTCGATGCTGGAATCGTCCTGCGCCAGAAGTACTGAGGGAAAACAGCCGATATGGCCAAGGTATCGAGTGTGGCAAGGGCTTTCTTGCTTTTCAAAGCTCCCCTGCTCTCCCTCCCCACTCGGGCCAGCTCCTCTGCTTGGCGCTCGAGCGGAAGGTAGGCCGATTTCTCAACACCCCCAGGCCGCCAACGGGCCCCTCAGCTTCCCCCTCCTTGCTCGGCCAGCTCCTCCGTGTGGCACGCGAGCAGAGGGAGAAGGCGGGACACTCACTCTGGCTGCTGAGGCAGCCGGCGCTCCTCCGTGTTGATCGGCGGGGCCACTACTCTCGCTGACATGCGCGGTAGCGCTCGCGTTGGTGCTGCCTCACACAGCGCCCGCTCCCAGGAAGGACGCTTTCCACACGGGCCTGCTCGGTCCTAGGCCCCTCCTGTGGGGATGGCTGCAACGTATTGGGCATGCGCGAAGGCGCCTTCACTTTCCCTTGACGACCGGGGCGCTGCAGGCAACGCGTCTGAAGCGCGGTAGGCGCCCCCGGGGTCTCGCTCACGAAGGGAAGCCTCGCAAGGCTTCTCAGGCTCAGTGGATCCCGGGGAGGCGCTGACACGGAGCGCTAACAGTGCCCCAGGGGTCCCGCTCACAGCCGAGGCGGCGCTGCCTCAAAGAAACCGGCACCCCTCACCCCTCGTCAGTTCCCAAGGAAATCAGGAGATCAGCTGACTGCACGTCCGGCCAGGATCTTCTGGGACACAGGGGCACAAGCCTTCCCCCACACCCAGGAAGGTAGGAACAGCGCTGGATCTCTTCTCACTTCAGCTCCCACTTCCTAGCCCTACAAAGTCCTTTTACCACTCAACACTGAATGGAGGCTGGTGTCAAGGGATGAGGGTTATTCTTTCAGAGTTCCTTCCACTGGGCAGAGGACTGCGCTCCACAGCGCCACAGTCTCCTTCTCCTGTTTACACCCCACTATCTTTAAGCTAGGGGTTAGTCAGGCGCCCAGGGTCTCCAGCCATTCAAAGCAGCAGGGATAGGACAAATAACCCAAGGGAGGACGGGTGGTGAATCAATAGGGCCAAACCTCTGACTAGCCTACCCCCACCTTAAGCTACAGCCTGTCCTCCAGCTGACTCTCTCAGGAAGACAAAATGGCTGACCAGCATTCCGCCTTTTATAGGCTGACCCTCAGAAGTCCAGAAGGGACCAGAAGGTTCTGGAACGCCCTATTCTACTCTATGGGACAGGTTCTGGGTATGACAGTGGAGACAGTTGGTAGCCACCATTTTGTGACTCCAACTATTCCTGTCAGAACAGGCCTCTAGGCCCGAGGTGAAAAACTATGAGGGGGGGGGGGGGGGGGGAAGAACACCTATCCCCTTGACCAACACCTAGAAAAAGTTAGTGGACAAAAAATTATTAAAGGTATGAGGGCAAAAAGGGGACAAAATAAATAATAAATTGGAGGGACTACGCAAAAAAGCCAGACAGGTCTAACAGTGGTAAATACCGAATCCTTAACTCAGAAATGCACTCACTTGAGTGCTCCCTACATTAAGGATTCAGTAATTTACCGAATCGGTATTTTAAGGAATCGATAATTTACTGAATCCTTAAATTTGGCCCCTACATCTCAAATGCCCAATACCGGTCTGTAACGGCCGAAATTAGGTAATTTCGGCCGTTACCGACCGGTATTGGCCTTCCTACATCTGGCCCCATATGTGTTGGTTGGGTAAAGTACAATGAAAAACAGAAATGGTTTGGTAAAGAGCAGGAGCTGTTCCAATACCCTCTCTGGCCGGTTGGTGAATTGAAACCGCATTTTTTTCCCGACTAGGTCTGGGCAGGTGGCATGTGAAGTACCACCAATTGAAGTCACACTTATCAGCCATAAGAAGCTCCTAAATGCAACATATTCTTCCTCGCCGGACCCAGGCAGTGCCCGATGGGCTGGTCTAGCAGAGCAGTGTGTGTGTCCTTTTTTTGTTTTAGCAATTTGTGGGCCTGAATTACTTACTGGTGGCCAGAATTGTATGGTTCATTTCCCTGGTGCTGCCACACAGATTGCCTGCAGCAAACACAAATGCCAGCACTCTCCCGTTCCTTGCAAAATAACCATAAAGGCCGCCTTTACAAGTTCCAAGCTGACCTGATTTGCAAACTTGGGGCACTTTTTTAGCTATCTGCTTTGCTAATAGGTGGCATTTTTATTTTGATACCTGGACCTATTTTTTGCCCCAGTCCAGACCTGGACCAAGGTACTTCTACTTCACATCTACTGGGGCTGGGATGCTGTGGTTGTGCCTCCCACCTGAATCCCTGACTGAAGGCAGTACTGTGTTAAGCTACCAAGGCAAATCTCTCCATGACATCGAATGTGGTTGCACTGCCCGTCACCCACGGGTAGTCATAGAAGAATTATTCTACAGGGAGCTTGGCACAACCTCGCGACACCATACCGCAAGACCTTCTGGTATTGTTTGTACAGGTACTGACAACAAAAACTGGAAGTACATATTCCTCCAGTGGAGGGTATGCTCAAGTTTAAGGGTGTGAAAGATGAAAGAAGATATGAATGAGTAGGACTCCTGAAAGGAAGCTGGAGGCTTCAATGTTTGTGGTACTGTGAGCAATCCTCATGATGTCTAACAAGAAAACAAAAGCGGTAATTGAATATGGATTCAGTTTTTATGAAAAATATTCAAATTAAGGTCTTGGCTTCGTCAGTCTGAAATGTTTCCAACCCTCTGAATACAGTCCAGAGTTATCCATAGTATCAAAACTAAACTTGTGAATAATATGAAATTGACCAGCTTTCTCAATCTCTCTTAAACCTGAGACAGAAGACAGATTTCTGTTCCAATTAAACTCCCAATTTGAGGTGATGCTCCTCTTTCAGAAATAATTCTTAAAAAGTCCTTGATAAGGCCAAGCACCCATAGCCAACAACTAAGCGTACATGGCTACTCCCTAATTACTTCTACATACTATCACCTCCTGCAGGGACGCCACTACCTCCAAAGGATATCTCTTGCAAACCCTTTGGGAATTAACCTAGCTTCTAGGCCTCTTTTCTGGACAATGTGTGGCAACAAATCCATTATTTTGTGTATTCCACCAAAAAAGTGCGAAAGCTCCACCTCACCTTTAGTCCTTAAGGGCCCGATTCACAGAACTAACTTAAGAGAAAATCCTAAACCTACTACTTTTGGTATTCACAGAAGTTAGGATTTTGTCTTAAGTTTGTCTTAAGTTTGTCTTAAGACAGACTTAAGACAGACTTAAGACAGAATCCTAACTTAAGTCTGTCTTAAGACAAAATCCTAACTTCTGTGAATATCAAAAGTAGTAAGTTTAGGATTTTGTCTTAAGTTAGTTCTGTGAATCGGGCCCTAAGATCCCATAATCGGCACTCTTGTCCAGATCAGCACATTCCAGCCTCTCTCTGAGTATGGTTACTGGCTGTGTGCTTGTTCAATAAATGTCTGGTTTTGGGCTTCTTCTCTTGGAGTAGCTCTTCCTGTAGCCTTTAAAAAAAATTATATAGCATGTTATTTTTTCCTTATCTGTCTATCCCCTTGAGCCGGACACCTCTGCGTTGGACATGTTTATAGAAGACACAGTCTTTGCCAGTTCCCCATCTTGACGCAGCAGGGGTCTCCTAACTTGGCTCCTGAGTGGACAGCGTAATATATATTATATATTTTTTATTTTGATATAATGCAATTCAAAACATAAACAGTATTACCTCATGGTGTGTCCAATACTGGCATTACAAAATACAAATGGGATATCTGCACCAAGGAAATCCATGAAGTTCCCAGGTTTTGACCCAGTTCCCCAATGCTGGAATCTCAAACCCAGCAATTCTTCTTCCTTGGTCCGAGTCTCTGAAAAATACATTTTTTGCAGTTTTATAAAGCGCAAACTCGACCTGAAAGTATTGGAGCGATTTTCATGTGCACTACTTACATTACACAAGGACATATTCATTTTTTTGTAGGCATGGGGCGATTAAGGAGCAGATTTATAATAGGGTTGTGTTGCTCTTGGTTCACGCAAGTTAAGGCAAGGGCAACGCAACACTAAAGTCAGATCTACCAAGCAATCCGATTTGCTTGGTATATCTGGAGTAACGCAAGGCAGCGCAAGTCACTGCCGTGTGTTATTGCCCTCCAGGGAAGCATACCATGGTGGAGCATGGGTGTTCCCAAGCATCTAATAATGAATTTTGGCATATTCCCAGATTTACCATGAGTGGTAGACCTGAGACATCATCAAAATGCTACGTCTTCCCAGAAAGTTGTAAAGAGAAGAAATATGTTAAGACCCCTCGTTTTTTTCCCTCTTTCCAGTTGTGTTCCGTCCTACAAAAAACAGTCTTGCCTGCAACACAGGCACCATTGCACCATGGTACAAGAGTACCTGCGTTAGCCCAAGGCAGAACACTGTGCCCTTTCAAGGTGTCTTGCTGCATTGCGTTGTATGCATGTTTGATAAATATGGACCTAAGTGATTTGCCCAGAATCACAGGATAAGTCCATGTTGAGACTAGAGCTGGGTCTGAAGTCGGAAACTCTGGGCGTTACGCAGAGTGGAGGCTCCCCCAGGGTTTAAATACTTATTTGTTTTGAAAGTATTTTCCTTTTAAAGCACTTTGAAGGTAAACGGTGGCACAATAGAAATCAGAACATGAAACTCATTCAACAGATTGGTTCATGGAAAGTGATGTTCTTCTTGAAAAAGTAGAACCCACCCGACCAACTCGGCCAGGAATCTGGGCGTTCTTATAGATCCGACCCTCTCCTTTGACCCCCAGGTCAACAGAACAGTATCCACCTGCTGTACCATCATCCGGACGTTATAAAAGATTGCCCCTTATTTATCACCGGATGCCCGCAAACACTCAGTAGTCGCCTTGGTCTCCTCCAGGCTTGACTATTGCAACGCTTTTTACGGTGGCATTAATAAGAAACCTCTCCATCGCCTCCAGATGGTTCAAAATGCTGCAGCCAGGATGGTCCTTAACCTTCCGAGGCTCTCATCCGCAACTCAGGCCAGGAAAGAATCTCACTGGTTACCAATACAGGCCAGGATCTCTTTCAAGCTTATCTGCCTGGCTCACAGGGCAGTGTTTGGATCTGGCCCCGAAGGTATCAGGACCCTTGTCAGCCCCTACACTCCTAATAGAACCCTCCGCTCGGCTTCTAGAAATCTGCTTTCCGTGCCCAGATTCAAAAAGGCGAAGTGGGGAGGAAGAGCTTTGTCCTCCTTGGCCCCTAAACTATGGAACTCTCTCACCCCCGAACTTTCCAGTCAACCCTCATTGGAGATCTTTCGCAAACTCTTAAAGACCTGGCTTTTTTCTCAGGCCTAAAAATCCTGAACTATCTTCCTTTTCTGACTTGCTATGTCTTTCTGTTCGCTGCGCCTTGACGCCTCTGGGCTAAGTTTGCGCAATACAAGACCCCCATTCATTCATTCATTCATAGAATGAATGCAGAGATGCAGCCATTTCCAGTCCAGTGTTTCATGAATATTTCTGGGAAAATTCAAATTGAAATTGGCACTATGAGCGAGTGGGAATACAGGATGAATAGATAGGGGAAGCTAATGAAATAGGAGCAGACACATACTGGAATGAGGAAGGTGACTTGGGAGGGAGAAAGACCCTGAATGCATTTAGCAGTGAAAAGAAAAGTGTAACCTCTGGGTGAAATGAGATGATGAAAGCTGTAAGGCAGTGGGATTTTAAAAAGGTGTAGATAGAGACTAGATAGGAGGTTCCAGGAAGAGTAAAACTTAATCAAGAGAAGTGTGAACAAGCATTAGAAATGCAATAGATCTCACATTTATTTGAGTTAGAACTATTGGCTTTGTAAATGGCAATGTTTTTTAACCTTGTGCTATGGAGTGGATGTATGTGGTTTGAGTAGAATTGGCCTTGCATTTGTGGAAGTTAGAGGTATTGGCATTTTAAATTACAATGATTTATATGTTTGTTTGTAGTGTAGTGATGAATTAGGGATGGCATGGTGAGAGTAAGTGACAGGTGAAGCTAAAACCCATCGGAAACAAAAAAACAAGCCCTTCATGGCAACTGGTGGTAATGAAAAGTGCTTTGAACTGTGGCTTTATAATGTACATTAAAACAAGATGAAGGGATTACTTGTTTTTAAAGAGCTCCAGTTTAACAATCTACTTCTGAGCAGTGGAGTGATTAATTAGTAAAAAAAGATGGTATACTATATCATATTACAAGCTTACACTGCAATCCCATATGTAATTGCTCTGATAGTAGGATGTCGTGGTGAAAGAGGATGTCACGTCACAACCCCAGAGAGCTAAAGTCAAAATGTAAAGGTCCAATGGGAGGAGCCTGCCGGGAGGACAAAACACCAGTTAAAGGGACGGTGAGCTGGTGGCCATTGGCAAGGCACATAGAATATTTTATAAGTAGAATACAGTGAGCCACACAGAACAAAAGAAATGGGGACGGCTGCCATTGTTAAAGTTAAAGCGCAGCATGGCGTGCTGCAAAAAATAAACACATAATGTCTTACAAGTTGAATACGGCGAGCCGTGCAGAACAAAAGAAAATTGCACAGCCACCATTGTTAAAGTTAAGCAAACACAAGGAGATGATGGACGGAGCGCTGAAACTTTTCAGACAACTCACGCACAGTCACAGATCTTGATTGAATCCATCATCATTCTTTAGCTCACTTCACCACCTTAGTTCAGACCCAGCTATATGCAAATTAGTCTTGACCCTGTGCTAATGGGAACAGTCCTGCCCGAACTGCCAAGCCAGGTCTTCCCTGAACTGGAAACAAGCATCCTGGGATCGCTTTCTGGGTAACACCCTTCATCAACCAGGCTAGCTTGAATCCAGTGGCAGTGAGCAAGGGACCCACGTCTGGGCATACCCTGTCAACTTAGGGCGTGTTTACGGTTCAGGGAAGACCTGGCTTGGCAGTTCGGTCTGGACTGTTCCCTTGAGGCACAGGGTCAAGACTGATTTGCATATAGCTGGGTCTGAACTGAGGTGGCAAAGTGAGCTAAAGAATGATGATGGATTCAACCCAGATCTGTGACTGCGGGAGAGTGTTTGAAAAGTTTCAGTGTTCTGTCCATCATCTCCTTGTGTTTGCTTTGTTCGCCCTAAGTTGGCAGGGTATGTTGCACAATGGTGGCTGTGTAACTTTCTTTTGTTCTGCGGGGCTTGCGCCGTATTCAACTTGTAAGACATTATGGGCCCGATTCACAGAACTAACTTAAGACAAAATCCTAACTTACTACCATTTTCGTATTCACAGAGGGCACTTACTCATTTTGGTATTCACAGAAGACACTTACTCATTTCGGTATTCACAGAAGTTAGGAGTCCTAACTTTAGGACTCCTAATTGCCTTCTGTGAATACTGAAAGTCCTAAAGTTAGGATTTTTCTCAATTTAGGAGTATTAAAGTTAGGACTTCTAACTTTAGGACTCCTAAATGCCTTCTGTGAATACCGAAAGTCTTAAAATTAGGATTTTTCTCAATTTAGTAGTAGTAAAGTTAGGACTCCTAACTTTAGGACTCCTAAATGCCTTCTGTGAATACCGAAAGTCTTAAAATTAGGATTTTTCTCAGTTTAGTAGTAGTAAAGTTGAGAAAAATCCAAATTTTAGGACTTTCGGTATTCACAGAAGGCATTTAGGAGTCCGAAAGTTAGGAGTCCTAACTTTACTACTACTAAATTGCGAAAAATCCTAATTTTAAGACTTTCGGTATTCACAGCAGGCATTTAGGAGTTCTAAAGTAAGGAGTCCTAACTTTACTACTACTAAACTGAGAAAACCCCCAATTTTAAGACTTTCGGCATTCACAGAAGGCATTTAGGAGTCCAAAAGTTAGGAGTCCTAACTTTACTACTACTAAATTGCGAAAAATCCTAATTTTAAGACTTTCGGTATTCACAGCAGGCATTTAGGAGTTCTAAAGTAAGGAGTCCTAACTTTACTACTACTAAACTGAGAAAACCCCCAATTTTAAGACTTTCGGCATTCACAGAAGGCATTTAGGAGTCCAAAAGTTAGGAGTCCTAACTTTACTACTACTAAACTGAGAAAACCCCCAATTTTAAGACTTTCGGCATTCACAGAAGGCATTTAGGAGTCCAAAAGTTAGGAGTCCTAACTTTACTACTACTAAATTGAGAAAAATCCTAATTTTAAGACTTTCGGTATTCACAGCAGGCATTTAGGAGTTCTAAAGTAAGGAGTCATAACTTTACTACGACTAAAGTGAGAAAACCCCCAATTTTAAGACTTTCGGTATTCACAGAAGGCATTTAGGGGCCCGATTCACAGAACTAACTTGAGCCAAAATCCTAAACTTACTACTTTTGGTATTCACAGAAGTTAGGATTTTGTCTCAAGTTTGTCTTAGGACAAACTTAAGACAGACTTAAGACAGACTTAAGACAAAATCCTAACTTCTGTGAATATCAAAAGTAGTAAGTTTAGGATTTTGTCTTAAGTTAGTTCTGTGAATCGGGCCCTAGGAGTCCAAAAGTTAGGAGTCCTAACTTTACTACTACTAAACTGAGAAAAACCCCAATTGTAAGACTTTCGGTATTCACAGAAGGCATTTAGGAGTCCTAAAGTTAGGAGTCCTAACTTTACTACTACTAAATTGAGAAAAATCCTAACTTTAAGACTTTCGGTATTCACAGAAGGCATTTAAGAGTCCTAAAGTTAGGACTCCTAACTTCTGTGAATACCGAAATGAGTAAGTGCCTTCTGTGAATACCAAAATGAGTAAGTGCCTTCTGTGAATACCAAAATGGTAGTAAGTTTAGGATTTTGTCTTAAGTTAGTTCTGTGAATCGGGCCCAGAGTGTTTATTTTTTGCAGCACGCCATGCCGCGCTTTACCTTTAACAATGGCAGACGAGCCCCTTTCTTTTGTTCTGCCATCACTCCAAGTTGTCGACGACTCAAGAAAGAATACCTACGACCATTAAGGCAAGTCGTCACCACCTATCGTACAGTTTCGCCTGAATAGCAGTACCATCATGCCAGTACCTATGAATTGCATCACCGCCACCATTTGTGGAGCATATTACAATCAGAGTGGAGTCCGGCACCGTTATTACACTAAGGGCCAAGAGGCACCAATGATCATCTGAAGAATCAGTCAACCACTATCTACATGCTCACCCTGTCTGTATCCTGATCTTGCCATCAGGAGCACGTCTTGCCCATGACCCATCGACCCCTGCGTTTGCACCAGTGAATAGGCAGTGGCTCCTCTGCAGCCTTGCAGCGGTCCAGACATGGCACACATGCAGCCCAGCAAAGCCCACATGCAGTTCTGTGGCAACCCATCCAAGAGGCTCCACAAGCGATAGATGGACTTGACACAGCCCCACCGACGAATTCCAGGAGGTAGTGAGGACTCAGAGCTGAGACTTCAATAGGTTGCAGCACAATTCATGACTGTCTTCGCGATTAACTTCAACAACGCTTCTGGTACACCTCTTTTTGAAAAGTTGATACCAAACACAAATCATTCTGCATATCAGCAGAGTAGACCAACTCTATAATATGGACATGACTCCTGTCGGTATGCTTCCAGAAGGTCTTGGAATTCGTTCAACCAATGTTCATATCCTGTCTCACACAGGTTGAAATATGAATGTAAGCAGAGATGTCCTGTTGCAGCCAGTGCCATCAGTCCATGCATCCACTGCTGATCAACTCTAGAGACATAAAGACTCTGGGCCTAATTATGATGTTGGTCGGAAAGCCTCCGACCGCTGGTCCGAGGCTTTCCAAAGGATATGGTAGGTTTAAAGTCCGACTCCTGTATTACAATGACGGTGGTCGGAGTTTAAACCGGCCGGTCAATCCGACGTAGTTCTGTCGGGCTCAAAGGGCCCGTTGGCCAGTTGGAATGGCCTCATAATCCCTTAAGGACAGCGTTTCTGCTGTCAGGAAATGGGAGCTTGTGCTGTGGGCAATTTTTGCCCGCTGCACAAGCTCCCATAGAGAAATGGGAGTGTGCGAGCGCACCATGTGTGGTTGCATTGTAATCATGTGTGTGGAACCACCGGTCTATGGTCGGGCGGTTCCCTCACCGAAACGGTGTCGGTCGGAGGCAACTCAGACAGACATCGCTATGAGTCTAGTTTATTCTGTTTTGTTTACACAGGATGGACTCCTTTCTTTTTGGATTTTGGGAGGAATGTACTGACCTGCTGGATAATTCATGAGGCAGTCCCTCCTTAGGGACTACAGTAACAGCCACCCCACATCCATCCATCACAGGCATCACCGGTCAGGTAACCCTGTAAAATAAAAGAGCGTAGGGAATTAGATCAACTAGAAGCCCAATTAAAGAATAGTATGAGTAATGCTCTGGAAGAGGCTAAACAGAAATTGAAAGAAATAGAAGAGGATGTAGATAGCTACAGGGAGTACTTGATAAATAGAAAAAAACAAATTGAGAAAGGATGTAGCTAGATATAGTAAAGAATTAGTTTACCCCTACACACAAAAAGAGTATTATGATACACCTATTCAGGACACTAGCTACCAAAAAAGAACCTGGTACCCATATCGCCCGAGGGGTTTTGTGAATGAAGCTAGTGAGAAGGATGATCACTGCTGTCCTCTCCACAGCTCATCTTTTGACCTCTTAGGTGAAAGGTCAAGCACATGCTAGTGCGTGTGATCTGCCAGGAAGGACTAGAACCACATACTCCTAGCACAGGTGCTAGATGGATGTACGTTGTTACAACGAATGCTTTTACCACGCATGCTTCTACAACGCAGGTTTTTCAACGCAAGTCGTTGCAACGACTTGCGTTAGGGGGTGCTGGATAGTGAATAGTTTAATTTACTATTCCAACTCCAGTCCCCGTGGATAGTAGGGAAGGTGTTGGATAGTAAATTAAACTATTACCTATCCTAGAGCGCCCCCGAGCGCAATTCGTTGTAATGACTTGCGTTGAAAAACCTGCGTTGTAAAGGCACTGCGTGGTAAAAGTTGCATCGTAAAGGATGTTTCCCGTGCTAGATAAGATAGCATGATCCAGTGCAGGCGGGCAACTAGGGGGGGAAATATTTTGGGGGGGCTAATTCTTTCAACCATAGACAGAATGGCTGTAAGAAGGGGTGAACAGACAACAAAAGCCTAATTTACAAGTAAATGGTCTTTTAAAGCCCTGTTAAGTACTCGGGTGCGGCTTCAATTAGATGCTCGCCGGCACTTAATTGTCAGCACCGGCTCTAGTGACAGTCCACCACATAGTGGCGCTATCTCATTTTGAGATAAGCACAACAAGTGTTAATAAGTCAATATCATTTTTTTTAAAGAACACTAATTGCCATTCACGCCATTATTATAGCTTCAGGTCACGGGGTGGCCGAATAGTCTGAAATGTCACACCTGTAGGAATGCGATGGTTAGTAGTTGTGTTGGCACGGTCATTGGCAGTGCTAACAGGTAAATGGGTGGTATAGGCTGCAGTCACCTCTCGAGTAAGGCCCTGGCACTTACGTTTGTACAAATTAAGCACTGCATACAGCCCTTCAGCTAGCCTCGCAACAGATCACATGGACCGCCACTGTGATAAAAGTCCCTGGCAGCTGCTAAACAGTTTTCTGTTATGGAAGTGACATTTGAAATTGCAAATTCGCCATTAGGAGCATTGTGAGGACTGTAGAAACCCGGCTGTGGGCGCACAGAGATAAGATGTGTCTGTCCGGTGCCTTTGAATAATTCCCGGAGTGATCATTGTGCTGGGGTCTTGGCACAGCCGTGCTCAGCGCTGACCTGTGCCCGCGCGTGGACGCAGCGTGCGTAAACATCCGGCGCCCTTTCAGGGGACGGAAGCCTCTGATACGTGAAACAACAGCAGGTGCGTCAGCAACGCGGGAAGAGACGGTGGTACCGGGCCCCCCGGGCTGAGTGTTTACCTCTGAAAGTCAAACTGAAATGTCACAACATTAATGTTTGTGCTCACAAACTTCTCACAGTAATACAGGAACGGGTAATTATCGTTTTGGGATTCCAGTGCCAATGTTTCAATGCATTATGTAGCAATAGTATTATGGGCAGGTATAGCGTTTCACTACCTGTTGTATGGCCTGGAGATACCCCTGGAATTTGGGCGTCCTATATTCAGGTAATCACAGACTGGAGTCCAAATGGTTAGTAAACTTTGTATTCCGTTCAGATGTGGCCCATCTGCAATAAGAGTCTCTGGCTGAAAAAAAACCGGAAGTGGGTGAAGGTGTCACACACGACTTGGGAGCGGCATGTGGTATGACAGACTGATAGACGTCACTATTACAACACAAACCACCACATGTGATAAGATTGACCTTCACGAGAGCTGTCTCTTTTCACTTTCACTAGTGGAACATTTTAGGGAATGGCCTCTAGGGGGAGACAACAGTGGCCTTAGCCAGTGTGTCATGGGCCCTGGTGTAAGGGAGGGACTCCGGACTGGGCTTCCTGGCGCTCTTGAACCATGAAATACAGCAATAATCAGGGTTCAGTGGGCCTCTCAGCCCCTGGTCCCTAGTGCCTTTGCAGCTTTTGCACATTGGAAGCTACCCCCCTGGGAGCCAGTGTAGTCAGTGGGGTACCGTTCAGTCATGATCTCTAATGTTCAAGCGAAATATAGCATATACACTGCAACAAATTTGTGTTGTTTAAAACCTTTGATGGAGTGTTCTAGT
Source organism: Lissotriton helveticus (assembly GCF_964261635.1). Taxonomy (NCBI): domain Eukaryota; kingdom Metazoa; phylum Chordata; class Amphibia; order Caudata; family Salamandridae; genus Lissotriton; species Lissotriton helveticus. The sequence continues at coordinate 1,197,468,532 of NC_136070.1, forward strand.
AAGAGTGTTCCCTAATAGTCTAAAAAAGAACTCCCCGCTACCCAACCATGGAAACCTTTTTAGGCGAGAGGAGTGGGTGAATGGGCTCCAGATCCTCAAATAATAAAAACAGCTTTCAACAACCGAATTGACTGGCAAAGAAGAAGGCACCAGAGGCCAGAAGAACAAAGTCCTTTACTTTCTCAGCTGGGGGAAATCTAGGCTGAAGATTTGAGCCGGTTCAGGGGCTGTCATTGCTGATCTACTTTCACCTCCAAACACAATTGTCCATGTCTCAGATTTATGGAGATGTAAGTCGTTTTCTTTCATTTTGGATCAAAAGATTGCCATCACCTGTTCAATGTCCCTGACAGATGAAGAGACAAAGTAATATATACCTGCATGCCATCAGCAGAGGGCTGGTCAGACACTTGGCCACTGTTAAAAGACCAGCAAGTGAATGTACATATTTTGTGAATGAAGCTAGTGAGAAGGATGATCACTGCTGTCCTCTCCACAGCTCATCTTTTGACCTCTTAGGTGAAAGGTCAAGCACATGCTAGTGGGTGTGATCTGCCAGGAAGGACTAGAACCACATACTCCTAGCACAGGTGCTAGATAAGATAGCATGATCCAGTGCAGGCAGGCAACTAGAGCCAAATTTCGGGGGGGGGGGGGGGGTGAAAAATATTTTGGGGTGGCTAATTCTTTCAACCATATATAGAATGACTGTAAGAAGGGGTGAACACACAACAAAAGCCTAATTTACGCTAGCTCGCGGCCGTAATGGTCGCCCTTTAGCTCGGCTCCCGCAGCCCTCCGTCCTGATTGCCTATCCTGTCTTCTATCCTGTCCGGGGACGACACATTTTTGGGGCATTGGAAACATAACGGCTTGTTTGTACTTACCATCCGACCCCGGGGTCTCGGTGTGCAGTGGCTCCGGAGTTGTGGCCTCTGAGAGATCGGGGCCTCTGCGAGACTTGGACCGGGACCTGGCCGGTGGGATCCGACGGCTCTCGGCCCCGGCCGAGAGCGAGAACCAGTGTTGGTAGCCGATGTGCGAAGATCCCGGCGATCCTGACCCGGGCCTGCCCGGGTGGCCGCGCGGCCGACGTGGGTGAGAGGCCCGGGGACCTGAGTCTGTGAAGGGGTCTCTCCCCGCCGCTGCTTTGTCCGGTGGCCCTGGTCCTCGGGGCCCGGACTCCGCTTGATTGGGGCACCGGTGCTGGTGCTGGCGGAGACCCGTCTTGGGCGAATATCCTTTTGGCATCGAGGCCGCCCTTGCTGGGACCCCCGGAGCTTGTAAAGTCCTACATTTGAGAACTGTTCTTTCCGGGGGTCTTGGTGAGCGGCGATTGGGCTGATTCACGAAATGGCGGCCGACCCTCTGAAACGAGAATTACCCGGTGGCGGCGGGCCCATGTTGCCTATTGGTATGGGGAGCGGATCCGGGGGACGTGGGCCGACGATCAGAGATGTCCTGGAAGCCCTGAGATCCCTACACGCCTCCCTGGCCCTGGGCGTCTCGGTGGGGACGCCACGATCTGCCGCCATTTTGGCCGGCCATTTCCTCTTGTCGCCCTCTTGTATCGAGGACTCCATTGCCTCGCCCCCCTCGATTGACTTGAGTGTCTCCGCCACGGATCGAAGATCGTGTAGTGTGTCGGTGACCTTGGGGTGCCCTGCTTTTCAAGGTTCGGACTCCGGGAACTTGGATGCTGTACTGCGACCCTGTTCGACATTGTTGCCTGGAGCTATTGATGGACTGCCTCCTGTGTCTGCTCCGATGACTTTGCCTGTGTCTATAATTGGGGCCACCTCGCCCGCTCCAGTGGCGCAACTGAACTCCTGTTTTTCATTATTCGTGCTGCGATATTTGATGCATCGATATTTTCTGTTTGGACTATTGCTCCCTTGTGGATCTATCAACCCCCCAAGTAACTATGCTAGTCACCATCCCACTCGATTATATGCTGATTTCGTATTTAGTATGTGGTTTTACATTGCCATGTGGTGGGTGGGGTTTATCGCTCGAAAGGGTTGGGGGTGAAATGTACAACTTCTGTTTGATTCCCGGTATACGATTCCGTAGCATAATTGTTTTTTCATCGTAGAAAGGTGGGAGGTCCCCTTCTCCTACTGTTTTGTGGCGCGTGATGGGGTGTCGTCCTGGTCTGTTTTTGACTGTGCTTGTCTGGTTGGGCGGAGGGCTGCGGCCGCCCGTTCGGATTATTATGGTTATTCTGCTCCTCCCTCCTGTCTTCTTTTCTCCGCTTTTCTTGCCTTTTTGTCTCTTTCTTCTTTCTTACTTCTCGCTATATTTCGGGTTCTGGTTTAGGGCGACAGGCACGCTGTTTGAAGGGTGGGCCATAGCCTTCTACAGGGGTGCAGGGTGGGACGGGTGGGTTGGGCTCTATTTTTTGTTTGTCTTCTGGTTCTATGGCCCTTTTCTATCTCTTTTTCGTGAGGCCGCGTCTGTCCCGACCTCCTATGGTGTGTTTCGGGTGGGGGGTGTGGCGTCGTTAATTCTCCTGCTCTATTTCGGCTGTCCTTCTCCCCGATCGCCATACCCCCACTTGGGCCGCTACTCCTTTTGTCTCCTGTCTTCCCGCCACGGGGGGCCTGTGTCGGCGTGTCTTTTTCCTTTCGTTTTTCATATTTTCTTATTTTCTTTTTATTGTTTTATTTTGTCTTCCCTCCATTTTCCTTTCCCTTCCTCTCCCCCTTCCCCACTTCGTCCCCCCCCTTTGTTTTCCCTTCCTGTGTCCCAGAGGTTAATATGACGGGCTGGTTTTGCTGCATTGATTTTCCGATCCCTCTGTTCTGGCTTGGTAGTGTCTTGGGTGGCGGGCATGTTACGAGGATAATACTCAGGGGCTGATTGTGTCTCACGTATCCTGATTTTCTTGACTGCATTGTGTTGTCCCCCCGATATTTTGCCCCCATGCCCCCTTATTAAGGTTGAGGTTGGTTTGGGATATCGGATGCCTCCGTATTGAAAGTGAGCCTGTCATATGTCTTCTCCCCATATTATAAAATTAAGCCTTCTTTATTCCTGTGTCTTAGCCCTTTGGTTTTTGTATCTTTATTCCCCTTCTGTGATTGTACGGCCTCTGCTTTGTATTGATTGATTATGTAATATTTGCCTGGTGACTCCTGATTATTTTGCACATTGCAGCCGGCCGGCTTGGTTGTAGGCCTCGACTTGTTTCACCTTTTGATGTCAATAAAGGTTTTCAAAAAAAAAAAAAAAAAAAATGCCTAATTTACAAGTAAATGGTCTTTTAAAGACCTGTTAAGTACTCAGGTGTGGCTTCAATTAGATGCTCGCCAGCCCGCGAAGCTGTCTCAGCCTGGGCTGACACAGACGACGGGGGGGGGGCGAAGCCCCGTGAGCCCAATGGGTGTTGCGTGCCTGATCCAGTGTGTCAAAGTTTGTGGCGGGATCTTGAAGTGCAAGTAAGGAAACTATGCACATCAATGGTAATGAAGGTGTCCTCCCAGAAACCTACTAAGGTGGTTTACATACTTTAGAGTGGTCTAAACTAGGTCCAGCTGAGGACAGTATGTTGCTAGGGTCCAGAGAGACTTGCAACTCCAGAGTGATAATGTTGTGGATACAAAAGGCCGATGCAAGATGGAGTGGGAGAGATACAAGGATTTATTATGGATACAGGTAGGAACGGACCATTCTCTGGGCTGACTCAAGACAAAACCATTGTTAGGGTCCACCGCCTCCCCCAAATTCAAAAGCTCTCCCGCATTCTAACACTGTATTGTCCTCGAGGCGGACAGGCGCCCTCGAGGTAAACAGGGTGCATGTTCACCACACCGAGGGCGTGAAGGGCGCAAGCCCAACATAACACATCCCCTTTCATTCAAAAACAAAAAATTTGACCCAAAAGGAGAACAAAGGAAAGTGAGAGAAAGCAATGGAGGATCTCCAGGAATATAAAAGAGAAAGGGAAAGGAAGAATATGGTGAGATGAACAGAACCAGTGTAACTATATAGATAAAATTAAAAGCAAATTTCATGGAGCATCAATACACAGAATGAGCCAGTCCTACAAAGGGTAGATGCATAGTTTAAGAAACATAGGGGCATATTATCAACAAATAGCGATATTTATCGCTAAATAAGCTTAGCGATTTTTTTTTATTGCCGCCCATCGCCGGATTTTATTGCAGAGATAACGTGCTATTAGCAACGTTCATCTCTAAAGCGATAACATTTCCGGCGATAGCGGCGAAATGCGTGAATATCGCTGGAAATCCAGTGATATTCAGGCATTATTGCTAATAGGGACTTAGCCTGAATATCCACCTCCCATTGGATATACAGGCTAAGAACCGGTCTGAGCAGGCGTTGGGTTTTGGAGATATTCACGCTTAGCGCGAATATTTCCATCATTACGCCTGCGTTGATAATAGGCGATAGCGATGTTAGTGACTGCTTTCAGTCGCTAACAGGTTGGGTACGCCCACTTTGCATGTCATTAGCGATAAATATCGCTGACATGCAAAGCGGGCCCCAAACCGCTCGCTATCGCCTACAAGCTGTCGCTAACTGCTGTTAACGACAGCTTGCTAATAGGGCGATAACAGCCGCTAACGGCCGCTAAAGCGGCGATAATCTCATATCGCCCGCCTTGGTAATATGCCCCATAGTCCTTTGAATACACAGGTGGTCTATGAACTCGACATCCCAGGTGGTTGCACCACTATCAGATTCACAGACAGTGGTGCGTTTATCACCACAGCCTATGGGCATCGTCTATTTTTTAATTACTTTTAGAGCAGGGTTGGCAACATCACCCCGCCACCTTGCCTGTCCCAGCTCTCGCCACTGTACTCTGTGTGTGCTGGCTGCTGCCCTGGGACATGAGTTTGTGTCCTACCTCAAGCTCTTACTGTGTAACGTGCGGGCGGTGTTGACAGCCATACCCACGGGCGCGCACCTTGACTGCTTGAGGGGAGTGGCGAGCCCTGTTCAACTGGGAGTGTTCACTGTGTTTTATTGAGCACGCAGGTCCGGACCCTAAGGCACCCGCTGAGCAGAGCTAGACAGTCTCGCAAGTGAATGGCCTCTGTGGGCTGATAACATGTTCCACGGAAAGAATATACGAGGGATAACCCCGATAGGAGGCAACTCTTGTTCTGCACAACGTAAGAGGCGCTATTATTTGTGTCAATAAAAATAAAGAATATCGCGTTTCTGACATGGATGGTGCTGACTGACTGACTTGTCACTAGAGGAGCAAAGCAGTGTGCTATATTGATAGAAGAGGAAGCCCGGCAGTGCAAAGAAGTTTCTTATTATGTCTTGCAGTCTGGTATTTGTAGTTTGCACAGTCCCATCTTGACGCATGCCTGAAGGTGCCAGAGAGTAAAACAAATACAAACAAGCGCCCGTGCCTCACGTGGCAGTAGGGGGAGGGGGCCTGCCGATTCCCTTGCAGGAGCCAGTGGCGATAATTAATACCATATGACGCTGCCGCTCGCAGGACCATATGGTATTAATTATCGCCGCTCACTCCCGCGAGGCAATCACCACACGTTCACGCGTTGCCATTGAAGGCAATGAAACGCGTGCACGAGTTTGCCTCAAAAAGGGAATCAACGGCTTAAGGTCTCTTTCCTATGCAACGCATGCGCGTTGCATAGGCGAGACCTAAAAAAACTCTTACCTGCTCCGGCCGCATCTTCTCCGTACTCTTCTTCCTGTCTCGCCGGCTGCAGAAATGAGCTGGTAGCACCCAGGCTCCCCATAGCCAACGCTGCAATGTAGCTGGTTATATTGGTCTGAGAGCTAAACTACAGCGCTCAGACATGGACTGGAAGGCTTTGCATGTTCCTCACCAGGCTGTGTAATGCAGCCTGGTGGGGAAGATGCAAACTGCGCAGGACTGTTTGGCCAGCCCAAGAGGGCAGGGCAAGCAGTCATGCACACTTAGGGAGTGCAAACCACTCCTCTCCCGGCTCTGGTCATCACTTCAATAGGAAAAATAAATGATAATAACGATACGTTATTATCATTCAATTTTTCCTAAGTAAGTGGGGCAAAGTTTCTCCACCTTAGCGGAGGCGCCGCTACTGAAAGATAGGCTGGTAAAAGGGAGGCAACTTGCCGGTAAGTACCGTAATGCGTACAAAGTTTGCCAGTGCCGTGGCAGAGTTGAACTGATTCCCAATTCTCACTATTCAATTCCTACATTGCTCAAATTAAAAATACTTCGAAAATCTCTGCACCAATATTACTGAGTAAGTAATTAACTAAAATGTGCAAAAACACCAGTTGTGTGCAATTTTTTTAAGCCAACAGACAATCTAGGTGTAAAAATGGGCAATAATAACAGCATTAGGTAACCCTTTTGCCAGCGTTACTACATCATTTAATGCATCTTGCTACACCCTAAAGCTGGTGGTTAGTGCCTGGATACATTAAGACCAAGGGCAATTAACGGGAACCCAAACTTGAAATATCTCTTTCTTTGACCTCCATTTTCAGGCGAATTTCCCTTTAAGAAGACTTCTGCAGTTTTCCTTTCCAGGAAGCCAGTGGCTAGGGGAGTCTTATTTAGCCAGCAAGGAAGCTCATGTCTGCAATTTCCTCGAGAGAGAAAAAGATTTAATTTCAAGCTTGAATGCTCCTTGAAGGAACCAGGCCAGGGATTCAGTGTCTTCATGGAACGGAAGATGGAGACAGGTCGTCGCAGGAGTGCGCCCTGATCCTCCCGCCCACCACAGGCAATCTTACCAATGCCACGTGAACTGCGGTTTGCGGTTGTCAGAAAGAGCCTTCCAGATGAATGTAGCCTGGTCCCCATGCAATATCAATCCTCCAAATGTCAAAATCTTGACGTGAGGTGACAGGAGGGAACCCATATCAGAGGTCAGTGGGCAAATTCTCCTATACTTTATCAAATAGAGTCAGGAAAGCAAGAAAAGTGTATGGTAAACCCTTGGGCTTGCGTGATTCTCAGAACTATTTGTGAATGTTAGTTTGCTGTATATACGTGAATAGGCTTCTTTTCAGGGTACAAACAACTTTTGCTAGTCCCAAAGTTGGTTTTGCACCCATCAAAGGATTTACTCACAAGAAATCTGTCATATGAGTAAATATGACTGAGGCAAGGAGTTGGCACGGGTATGTGAATATCAAGGAGTTGGCACTACAGGGCTGGAATGCTCTATTGGGCATATGTACAAGAATTGGCGCTAACCATCGCTAATGTTAGCTAGCAGCAGGGTTTTTATCGCTGTGTACCGCAGAAAACTATTGTCGTGTTAGCGACGTGTGTACAAGACGTCGCTACATGGCAATAGCTTCAGGGATCAGCGGTGAAAACTGCTGCTAACATTATCCTGATGGCGATAGGAATCCCAGCGTTAACGGGCGAAAACCAACGAAGGCCCATTAGCAGCAAAAAACGCCCGTTAGTCAGCCCAGCGTGAGTTTTTTTCCCTGTAATGGTACAAATAGCCTATTAGTCGACCTCCAATAACAGCTTCTGAATCACCCGCAAGGATCACCCTGACCGTCCAGAAGGAGGCATTGCCACTAAGCATGGGCTGAAAATTCGTTCCGCTCGCGGAATTTGCGGATTTTCCGCGATTTCGCAATCCGCGAATCTCGCGAAATCGCGGTAAAATCCGCGAATCAGCAGGGACGAATTTTCAGCCAGGCGCTTATAGGGTTACAGCAGCAGGTGCAAAAGTTGAAGCTAATTTTTTGTAACCTTTTACAAAAGGGTTACAAAGAAATTAACTTCAACTTGGGCACCTGCTGCTGTAAGCCTGTAAGTGCTTCCTGCCGCCTCGTTGCCTACTTGCAACTATTCTCTGACCCTGCTCTGACCCTTGAAGCAGGGTCAGAGAATAGTTACAAGTAGGCGCCTGTCACGAAAATTAAACCTCAACAGGAAGCACTGACAGATATAAAAACAAGCATTTGCAATGCAATAGGTCTCGCATTAGGAAAGTTTGAGCTATTGGTCTTGTAAATGACAATTTTTTTTATTTATGTGTTGGTTTTGAAAATAGCTAAATTAATAGCTTTGTCATTTACAATGCCAATAGTTATAACTTTCGCAAATGTGACACCTATAGCATTTGTAATGCAACATGTTTTGTATTTATGTGACTTAGCTGTATTGATATTACAAATTACAATGGCTTTTAATTTTTTTAAATAATTAATACTTAAATAAAAGTGATTTTAATTTATAATGGCAAAAGCTTAAACTTTTGTAAATAACTTTTGTGAAGATTATGTTCAGTGTATTTTATTGTGACGAAAATCCAAGAACAGAAGTGAAATATTAACATCTTTTTGTGACATTTGTAATAAAGTTTGAAGCATTGAGAGAACATATTTGGACCAGTTGTTGTTGAATGATTGCGCAGATTAATGCTGGGTGGCGCTGAGTGGTGCCGTGATGGTGCAGAGGGTGGCAGTGGTGGACCAGAGGGTGACAGTGCTGAACCAGAGGGTGGCAGGTGTGAACCAGAGGGTGACAGTGCTGAACCAGAGGGTGGCAGTGCTGAACCAGAGGGTGGCAGGGGTGAACCAGAGGGTGGAAGGGGTGAACCAGAGGGTGGCAGTGATGACCAGATGGTGGCAGGGGTGAACCAGAGGGTGGCAGTGCTGAACCAGAGGGTGGCATGGGTGAACCAGAGGGTGGCAGTGGTGAACCAGAGAGTGGCAGTGGTGAACCAGAGGGTGGCAGTGCTGAACCAAAGGGTGACAGTGGTTAACCAGAGGGTGGCAGTGGTGAACCAGAGGTGCTGTGATGAACCAGAGGGTGGCAGTCGTGAACCAGAGGGTGGCAGTGGTGAACCAGAGGGTGACAGTGCTGAATCAGAGGGTGGCAGGGGTGAAACAGAGGGTGCTGTGATGAACCAGAGGGTGGCAGTGGTGAACCAGACGGTGGCAGGGGTGAACTAGAGGGTGGCAAAGGTGAACCAGAGGGTGGCAGTGCTGAACCAGAGGGTGACAGTGCTGAACCAGAGGGTGGCAGGGGTGAAACAGAGGGTGCTGCGATGAACCAGAGGGTGGCAGTGGTGAACCAGAGGGTGGCAGGGGTGAACCAGAGGGTGGCAGTGGTGAACCAGAGGGTGGCAGTGCTGAACCAGAGGGTGACAGTGGTTAACCAGAGGGTGGCAGTGGTGAACCAGAGGTGCTGTGATGAACCAGAGGGTGGCAGTCGTGAACCAGAGGGTGGCAGTGGTGAACCAGAGGGTGACAGTGCTGAACCAGAGGGTGGCAGGGGTGAACCAGAGGGTGGCAGTGACGAACCAGAGGGTGGCAGTAATGAACCAGAGGCTGGCAGTGGTGAACCAGAGGGTGGCAGTGATGTACCAGAGGGTGGCAGTGGTGAACAAGAGGGTGGTAGTGGTGAACCAGAGGGTGACAGTGGTGAACCAGAGGGTGCTGTGATGAACCAGAGGGTGGCAGTGGTGAGTGCTGAACCAGAGGGTGGCAGGGCTGAACCAGAGGGTGTCAGTGGTGAACTAGTGGGTGACAGTGGTGAACCAGAGGGTGCTGTGATGAACTAGAGGGTGGCCGTGGTGAGCGCTGAACCAGAGGGTGGCAGCAGGGGTGAACCAGAGGGTGCTGTGATGAACCAGAGGGTGGCAGAGGTGAGTGCTGAACCTGAGGGTGGCACGCGTGAACCAGAGGGTGGGAGTGGTGAACCAGAGGGTGCTGTGATGAACCAGAGGGTGGCAGTGATGAACCAGAGGGTGGCAGTGGTGAACCAGAGGGTGGCAGTGATGAACCAGAGGGTGGCAGTGGTGAACAAGAGGGTGGTAGTGGTGAACCAGAGGGTGACAGTGGTGAACCAGAGGGTGCTGTGATGAACCAGAGGGTGGCAGTGGTGAGTGCTGAACCAGAGGGTGGCAGGGGTGAACCAGAGGGTGTCAGTGGTGAACCAGAGGGTGACAGTGGTGAACCAGAGGGTGCTGTGATGAACCAGAAGGTGGCAGTGGTAAGTGCTGAATCAGAGGGTGGCAACAGGGGTGAACCAGAGGGTGTTGTGATGAACCAGAGGGTGGCAGTTGTGAGTGCTGAACCTGAGGGTGGCAGGGGTGAACCAGAGGCTGGCAGTGGTGAACCAGAGGGTGCTGTGATGAACCAGAGGGTGGCAGTGATGAACCAGAGGGTGGCAGTGGTGAACCAGAGGGTGGCAGTGATGAACCAGAGGGTGGTACTGGTGAACCAGAGGGTGCTGTGAAGAACCAGAGGGTGGCAGTGATGAACCAGAGGGGGACAGTGATGATCCAGAGGATGGCACTGGTGAACCAGAGGGTGCTGTGATGAACCAGAGGGTGGCAGTGATGAACCAGAGGGGGACAGTGATGATCCAGAGGGTTGCAGTGGCACACCAGAGGGTGGCAGTGATGAACCAGAGGGTGGCAGTGATGATCCTGAGGGTGGCAGTGGTGAACCAGAGGGTGGCAGTAATGAACCAGAGGGTGGCAGTGATGAACCAGAGGGTGGCAGTGGTGAACAAGAGGGTGGTAGTGGTGAACCAGAGAGTGACAGTGGTGAACCAGAGGGTGCTGTGATGAACCAGAGGGTGGCAGTGGTGAGTGCTGAACCAGAGGGTGGCAGGGGTGAACCAGAGGGTGTCAGTGGTGAACCAGAGGGTGACAGTGGTGAACCAGAGGGTGCTGTGATGGACCAGAGGGTGGCAGTGGTGAGTGCTGAACCAGAGGGTGGCAGCAGGGGTGAACCAGAGGGTGCTGTGATGAACCAGAGGGTGGCAGTGGTGAGTGCTGAACCTGAGGGTGGCAGGGGTGAACCAGAGGGTGTCAGTGGTGAACCAGAGGGTGCTGTGATGAACCAGAGGGTGGCAGTGATGAACCAGAGGGTGGCAGTGGTGAACCAGAGGGTGACAGGGGTGAACCAGAGGATGACAGTGGTGAACCAGAGGGTGACAGTGCTGAACCAGAGGGTGGCAGGGGTGAACCAGAGGGTGGCAGTGGTGAACCAGAGGGTGACAGGGGTGAACCAGAGGGTGACAGTGGTGAACCAGAGGGTGACAGTGCTGAACCAGAGGGTGGCAGGGGTGAACCAGAGGGTGGCAGTCGTGAACCAGAGGGTGGCAGTGCTGAACCAGAGGGTGGCAGTGGTGAACCAGAGGGTGCTGTGCCCATACACGACCGCATGGGTAACTTCGCTGTGCTAGCGGCTCGCGAACACGCACAAAGCCCCGCGAACACGCAAAAAGCCCCGCGAACACGCAAAACCCCCAAAATTCGCAATTTCGCACGAATTCCCGAATTATGCTGATCGCGAATTCGCTTTCGCACGATTTTGCAGACCGCGATTTCGCAGATTTCGCCCATGCTTAATTGCCACCACCTACCGAAGCAAACTCCAACTGACAACGCACTCTAATGATCCAACGGTGACCGTGGAACACCTTAACTTTCATATCTGGACCAACCCAATCCTCTGCTGCACCCTCGTGTGCAGGTCGCCGGACCATAGACACCCATTCTCTGATACCATTGTAGACCTCATTGCACACCAGGCTCTCCCATCAACCGACGAAAAACTATTCAGCGAACTCAAGTTCCACCTGGATAACCCCAGTGACCAGAATACCACCCCCTCCTGGGGTAGCTCCCCAACATTAGACTCAAGCAGCTAGTCACTGCAGCAAGCTCATAGCAGGACACACGGTCAAGCATGTCTCCTCTGCCAGCGGGATCTTCAATTACAGCCACACCACCGGTCTCTCCTTTAACGATCATCATTGTATACATCACGTCTTCACCATGCCCACCGTACACAATCCCCATCATTGCCTCCCTTGCAGCTGTATCAAGGCCACCGAAGTACATCTCGTCAACTCCCTCAGCACCACCACTCTGCCAATGCTTACAGATTATGACACCGCAGCGCGCAACTGCCATCGATAGATGTATAACTGCGCCGACACCCGGGCACCACTCAAGAACGGCACTGCGTCAGCACCTTACGTCTGCATGATGGCAGGCATAAGGGTGACCCAGTGCTACAGGGATAGGCAGGCCCCATGCATTGCTGAAGTTGCGTCATGGTTGTGACACGACTGCAGCAATGCGTGACTTTAGCGCAGACAGATACGTCAGGATTCCAGTTGTATCTGTCATTAGTTGCGTCATGGAGCACTGTCCAGTGAATACGCATCCGTGGTGTCGCAAGAAGGGGGTAGTGAAATGCTGTCTTGTCGCAGTGCTGCAACACTTTTCATGAATGAGGCCCAGGAATGCGTACTATCTAACCTGTGATTTTGTCGCATGGCAGCGCAGCAACATTGCTTGCAGTGCGGTCCAGCAACAAATCCTGCTGAAATGAGGCCCCAAGGTTTATCTCCATTTTTAAGACCACCTATTTCCTGGTCTTAAAAAACCGCCTCTAACTGCAGTTAGAGGCAGTTTTTTTGGTCCTTCAATCTTAAGGAATCCCCTTGTAAATATCAGGAAGTGGGGTATGCGGCATGTGTGTTTGCACAGGAACGCCTCCCTCGCATCAGAAGTGGCGATCTTTATAATGGACGTTTTCGACGGAAAACTGACGCTAACAGCGGGTAGCAACAGCTTGTACATATGGCGATAAAAATATCGCAACAAAACCATCGGAACAGTGCCACAAAGGCGGCATTAGCCCCTTGTACATATGCCCCTATAAGTTTATGCACTGCCAAAAACCTTACATGTTTGTGGGCAAACGAAAACTCGTGTCCAACCTCTTCCAGTCCTGGCAAAGTCAACTATTTATTCTTGTCAAAGGCGTGAGTAAATCCCTTTTCAAAGCGAGAAGAGGAAGGGAAGAACTCCAAAATTGCTAGAGGCCTAGCAGAATGGACTTCCCCAAAGGGCAACATACTTTGCTCAGAGAAATTCTTTCTCACCGGAGAGCAAAAGGAAAAAAGTTAGCCATGGATTTGATCAGGAATTTACTCATGTGTTATTGCTTGCAAAAATGTAATTTGAAAACGGCTTCCAGGAGTATGTCTGTACAATTGGATGTTTTAGGATTCCAGGGGGCAGGGCTACACTTAAAACTTTTGTAAATTTCAAAGTTGGATATCATCACCCATGCCAGATTGTAAACCTACAGATGCAAATTTATGGTATTTTTTTCTTTTTAAGAATTGCACTCTCTGGGGCCCAATCAATGGCACTTCAGAGCAGTTTCACTGTAGGGGATATTGCTCTGCCATATTGTGATTTGTTCAGTGTTTCAGGATCAGAAATGGCACGGTCCAGTGGACCTGGTAATTCCCAGGACTGGACACACCAGACTCATTATCACCATGTTCTATTCCACAACCAAGTCCTGATTGCCAATCTCAAACCTTCATGTGGCCTCAAGCTTTAGGCCTTAGCACTCTGGGTCCTGGCTCTGGAACTCTCTCCATCTTTGTGTTGACCTTCTTCCACAGTGTTCTCAGGAATCACCACATGTCTATGAATCCTAACTTCCAGCTACACAACAGCCTCTGCTTCACTAAATTAAGCATTGCAAATATGCAAATGTGTATGTGAGGCCTTTGTTGAACCATCTTGTTTATGTTAGACATTCACCGCCAATCAATCCAATAATCTCCATTACATGTTCCCATGATCACAGCTACTTGTGTACCGCATAAATAGGGCCATGTACAACATTTCTTGTTGAAATGGTTTTGTCGCAACAATAAACAAAGATAAATAAATATATCCTCCTCCAGTCATCAGCCATCTTGAACTGCCCATTTAGTAAATCACCGATGTAAATATGTATAAGTTTAATGTTCCATGAAATAGCTTGTCAAAGGGCAGAGAGTGTGTAGGATAAGAGGAGAGATTACAAAATGAGAGGCTATCAGTCATGAAGGCGGTCAGTTGAGAACAGCATTTAACTTGAAAGCAAGGCAAAGTTAATGGATAGAAATGCAAAGAGACATGCGGATTTTACATGCCTTCACATACAAGAAAAACTGTAAATGCATATCTTCTCATGATATAAAATTGTAAAGATGCATTTGGGAGACTAAAATATTTCCATGATGAGGATCAACTAAAAAGAGACCTTTAAGGGGCCATTGAAAACTTCCAGGTAATGTTGTAGCATGTAAAAACTGGATTAATGGACATTTTTTCTCTTCAGCAGTTGCCGCTGATGTAAAATAAATGTGGTGGGGCTAAAGTAATTTAAAAAAAAAAAGAAAACTTACCTGCCAGTCTTTCGCTCCTCGTGCTGCTCTCTGGGCTTCTCCTCTTCGCACAGGCTGAAGCTCCCAGCTTCCCCTGCGGCCCATACCGATGCTGCTCTCACCTTGGACTTCATTTATGAAAAGTGACGCATTGCTGCGTGAAAACAGCGATGCGTCACTTTTCATTGCGCACTCCTTGCGACACCAATGATGCGTCACATTTACAGTATGACGCATCATGGCACAAGGAGTTACAGACACGTCAGTATTTCTGACGTATCTGTATGGCGCAAAAGTGACGCATTGCTGGAGTGTGTCACAAAAGTAACGCAACTCCAGCAATGTGTCCTTTCACATGGGGCAAGCCCCACGTGAAAGGACCTGCGTCAGTCTTACGCCTGCTGTGAGGCAGGCATAAGAAATTGACGCATTTGTGTCCTAGAAGTGGCGCAGTGAAATCTTATAGATTGCACTGTGTCACTTCTATGACCCTTTCTTGCGTCAGAACGCCCCCCCTGCATACATTATACCTGGCGCAGGTATAATGTGGTGCAGGGGTTTACAAAGTGACGCATCTACCTAGATGCGTCACTTTGTAAATATGGTGCAACAAGGCACATTATTTACGCTGCTGGTGCGTAACAAAAGTGACGCACCGGCAGTGTAAAAGTGACGCACGGCCTCATAAATGAGGCCCCATGAGAGCAGCTTTGGGATTTGGCAGAGCGCACTGGTTTTGTGCTCCATCAGGAGCTTGGAACCCCTACCTGCTGATCTCTTCACCCAGCAATACAGCTGGGTTGGAGAGAGGTCAGTGCGCGTGAGGGTTTGGCCGGCCTGAGACCACCGACCAAAGCCTCATGCACACTGCATTTTATTACTGTTTTGGTACTGCACAAATGCCTTACACTCTGCCTCTAAGTTAAGCTTGACTGCTCTGTGCCATAACTATCAGGTGGTTGCGCTTAGGTTAATGTAGTGATTGTAAGGGTTCACCTTGACAAGGGTTGTGGCTATTACTTGATGTGAGCTCTCACCCCCTCACCCAATATCCCAATTTCTTACATAGATCATATCGGGCCTAATTTACAAACTGAATTTTGTAGTAAATAAAGGATTACTATAGCAATACTGCTTACTACAAAATGCAATCCACAAAAATACCTCCCCAACTTTCCTATATTTTCTATGGGGAGATCCACACACATGTAAGTTTATTACTTAGTAGTAAATCTGTGAGAGACTCTGGGTAGGGCCCTGCAAAGTGGGGAGTATCTACTACTAAGTGGGAGAGGAAGGAAGGGGTATAGGGACGGCCAAGGAAGGGCTTAGGGACGGACAGACAACCACGCACATAAATGCAAGCCCATTGATGTTCCTAAACTTCTCTTCTAAAGTTATTGCAGCCAAGAACTATGCAGAACAGTGGCAAATGTACTCTAGCTCATACCTGGAGCGTGTCTAGCACCACACATCCACTAGTACTGCAACACCATCACAAGAAACAAATGTAGTTAGGGATTTAAAATAGAATCCCATAGGAAACAGTGTAATAATCAACATTATTTATTTTGATTGCTTAAAAATATATTCAAATATATTTTAATGATAAGAAAAAATATATATATATATAAATAAAACATATTTCTTAATAACATGTTAATAATCATTTCCGTTTAAAAAATAAATGCAACTTTATTTTTTTGAATAGTTACATTAATTTAAATTATTCTGCACACCTTTTGGAATGGCATTTTTAATACATAATAAATACATGTCAACATTTTATTTTAGGTGTGATTTAAAAAAAAATGTAACCTAAAAGAGTGTTCTAATTAATATATTTAAATTAAATAAATGTCAAATTCAAATGTAATTGTGCCATAGCATTTTATATTTAGTTTAAAATACATTTATACAATTCATTTATATTAATATTTCATGTAAACATATTTTTATATATTTTTTTATAGTTTAATACTCTTTTTAAATTTTCCCTATGTTTTACCATAGGAAACTCCTTCATGTGAAAAGTTACTAGTAGCAACTTCAAACTTCTAATTTTGACACTGCCCTCTTTTTCAGAGATTGGAGACATATAGGTGTACATGTTGTGGTAAATTTAAACTCAGGAATGGTGACAAGCCAAAAGTAGTAAATTTCCGACAAAGTATAGGAGTATATTCATAAATGTAGACTTATTTTGTGTGAATGTATCTTTGTGAATAGGACCCATAATGTTCCCAATTGTTGGAATCTAATGAACTATAAGAAATCTAGATACATCAATGTCGTCTCTGTAACTTCATTAATGAGGGTGTTGTGGTAAGTGAATAGTTTACAGTATCGAACCATCAAGTAGTATTTATTTATTTTTATGTTTGCTTACCTTTTAAAGTCCGTAATCCATACATTACTACCCCCACCCTGCCCCTCCCCCTCCCTACGTCACTGACTGGCCGGTACTCCCACTACCGGCCGCGGCTGGTAACTAGACCAACAAAATGTAGACACTTAATTCTCAAAGCATTCCAAAGGGTAATGTTTATGATAAATCTATTGGATCTGAATAATGAATCACTCCATGATCAGAATCTATTGTCATGGTGCTGGTGTAGTATAAGTCATATCCTTTGGTAATTTTTTTTGTGTCTCCTTAGTAGGGGTTCATGTTGCTCGTAGAATGGATTTCAGCATGCAGGCAAAGTGATGTGACAATGTGGCCACCTGCACTCTTAGTAATCACATTGGGATTGGTCTGCTCAGATGCTTTCCTGCATTTCACAATGGGAGCATGCATTACAACCATACGCCTGCCATAATGCATGCTCCCATAGTAAAATGTGAGGTGTTGTTCATCCCTGCACCCCATGGCAGGCACCTCAAGGTGCCTGTCACAAAGTGTAGGTATCAACAGGGAGGCACCGTAGGTGCTCCCTCATCCTCCAACCAGTGGCCGTGCATTAAATAGGGCCCTGCTGGGGGCCCCCAAACACACTTTCTGACATTGTTTCCATGTCGGACAGGCCAGCATGGAAATCATGTTGAAAACCATGCATTGTAATCTCAAGGGCGGAAGGGCCCATCCTTGAGATTACCAGCTCAATTCCGACTGGACAACAGGCTCTCCAGGCCTGTCGGAAGCCAGCCGGAATGGACAGCCAGTTTACTTTCCGACTGCCTATATCTTAATTAGGCGGTCGGAAAGTAAACCAAGGAGCCCATTACGATGCGTTCAGAAGGCTACGACTGTTGGCCTGAACCTTCCGAGCCACATCGTAATCTGCCCCTCTATCTCAAGGCAGCTCTTTGGTGTAGGCCAGGGAGAACCACAAGATGTCATCATTTAGACCCTCTTTATCACTTTGTTTCCAGAACACTCATCGTTGTTCTCTAATAAAAAGGTATTGGTCTACATTGGTAGTGGTAGGTGTCATGTTGGGTTTGTCTAGAACAGTTCAGGTCAGTTTTTCAGTGCTGTTTTCTTTCTGAGAAAAATGTGTAGTCAGTTTGGTGTTTTGTTGCATACAAAGGATGGTACTTTTGTGTTCTGTGATGCATGTTTTAATTTTCCTCGTCGTCATGCCGACATATCTCAGGCTGCAAGTCCATGTGATCAAATATATTAGGTGGGCAGAATTGCAATTGGTGCTGAGTATCTGCTCCCAAGGTCTGTTCATGCCTATATATATGTGAGTGGTGTGAGAGGTTTGAGCACACACGCCATATAAGCAGCAAGGAGTGTCCTTTCACGAATGGGAGGCCTCATAGGGTGGTCTGTGTGTTTGAGGTGAGAGATTGTGGAGGTGTATATATATCTGCTTTTCCTTCAGATTTGAACCTCTTTTGAAAGGGGGCCCAGCCCCTTCTCCTAAGCAGTCTGTGAAAAATCTCAGAGTGAAGGTGGATTGGTCTCTCTCCATGAAGCACCAAGTAAACACCTGTGTTCATGCTTCGCCTCTATGAAGCTTCTAAAAAAGGCTATTCCTTGGCTCCCCAACAGTACCAGAAAAACGCTTGTCCAAGCTCTTATAATCAGTCATCTGGACTACAGGAAATCAGTAAATTACTCTTTGTTGACTAAGCTGCATGTGGTACAGAACACTGTTGTTAGACTAATTTGTAATCCTCCCTCTCGTTCCTCATCTACCCCTATTCTACGGAATGTCCATTGGTTGCCTTTCAGAAAACGGGTACTTTTTAAACACTGTTGTCTGACACATAAGGCACTCCTGCCCTGTTTACTTGTTCATGCATCGTCCTTTGAGATGCCTTAGATCCTCGGATAAGGCTCTTTTGACTGTCCCTTGCATTCAGGCCTCATATCGGGCGGGGGTAGATCTTTTTCCTACAATGTACCCTATCACTGGAATAAACTCCCCACTAATCTTTGCTTATATCATACACATTCACTTTTAAGAAGCCTTCGAAGACCTGGCTGTTTTAGGAAGTTACTCTTGTTACAGTTGTGCAGCAACAAGATGCTCCTTCAGGAGTAATTCATATATTAAATGTCTATGTTATCAATGCAAACATAGGGCGCAGTAATGTCACTGTGCCTTTATTTAATATTGTCCAATCCTTGTCAATGAATCTCTGTAAGAGACCTGACGTACTGCTGAAGGTATTCACAAACACCAGTCTGTCTTCAGGTTCTTTAGGAGGCCGTGTTTCCAATAATGCCTCCCAATTGTTGTTTCTGGCTCTTTTGCCCGATTTGTGGATCAGGATTATGGATATTGGCGGTCAAGTAATTGCGACTGTGAGTTGGCCATGTGTTCCTTGTATAGCTTGAGCTCTCAACAGTTATGTCTTAGTCTCAAAAATTGACCGAATCCCTGAGGGATTCTAGATGCAAGTTTGAATAAGAAAGGAGTGCATTTCTTGCCATTGGTTTCCTGTATAGGTCAGTGTTCAAACTACCCTCCCATGTGTAGATCATGAGGTCCAGAAATGCAAGGCGTTCCTTACTATATGTGAACTTGAGAAAGACATTGCGGGTGTTAAGCCATTCATGAAACAAACAAATCGTCTCAGTCACCCCCCACCAAATGACAAAGATAGCGTAGATATAGCACTTCCAAAGCACAATGTTGTGCCAGTAGGGATTTAGTGGTATTACGATCACTTATGTCTCCACTGACTGCATGTAAAGATTAGCTAGGCTTGGGGCAACAGTACTTCTCATTGAAGTTCCTAAGACTTGTAGGAACAACCTATCCTCAAACCGAAAAAAGTTTTCTTTCATTGCAATAGTAGCACATTGCATAATGAATGACACTGGGGTTCTAGTCTAGTTCTTTAGATCTTACTAGAACTTCTATTGTGGATAGCGTCTGGTCTTGAGAGATACAGTTATAAAGCGACTCCACATCAAAAGAAACCAGAAAATCTGTTTCAGTTTTGAATTCTATATCACATAATATGGCCTTTCTGTCCTGTAAGTTGGTGGGCATCTCCTTAACAAAAGGTCTCAGAAAGCAATCAACGTATAGGGACAGTGGTTCTAATAAGGACTCAATTCCCAAAATGATCTGCCGTCCAGGTGGCGGTCTTTGAGGCTTTTGTGTAGTGCCTTCTTCCATAGTTTAGGACAGAAACTCTTTCTTGATCCAAGTACACCTTTCATAGGCTTCTGTGGGAATGACTAGTTTTTTTTATCAAGCATTCTGAAAATCGCTGACACGGCCCAGGCTTTTTGACTATAACCGGATATTACTGTAGGAAATATAATATTTTAGGGCACAAGAATTCAGATGGAATATTCGCGTCTACTGGTGATGGGCATTATATTTCTGTGACAATATTTTAAAAGCCGTGCATTGTTTCTCCTTTTACATTTTGCTGTGCTGATGCACAATGTATCAAAAAGGCAATGTTTTCCCTGTAACATTATTGTACCCTAAACATGTTGGTTGTACATCCATTATTCTAGCAGACACACAAGTCTATTATCCGCACATACATGCACTGGCTCCCGCAGATGAATAATGATCCTGGGAATTGTCGCAGACTTTTTTGTAATGGAATATTTCATGATTTCAGAGTTATCGCTCAAACACAGGCTTTTAGCTGATATATTTGGAAAAATGTGAAAAATGCTCAGTTCATTCTGGGAAACACATTTCTGTTGCTGTCTCTGCAACACTCTCCAGCTTCACGGCAAAATGGCAAATAAAATAGTTTCATGTCAAAATTGATGGAGGGGATGTGAGTGGAGGAAAACAGCCCTAGGTGCCATGAATGGTGACAAAGAAGACTACGCCTGCTGCGCCATCAATTTCTGCCTGCTTCACATCCTACTGCGATCTCATGAGACTCCTGCAACATTTTTATTAGGCTTGCGAATATTCACAGAATTCACAGGTGTGAAATCTGGCATAATTTTTTCCATGAGCGCCTACTTCGAGCACAAAACATGTTCATTAAAGCAGTCCCCTTGGTAGTATCTTGTATTACTTCTGAATGCAAGTTTGGCCTTACATTCAGGGCCATATTTAGAACGAAGTAATGCATAGCTGTGCCGCAAGCTATCTGGCTGAGCTGCGTTACTTTTGAAGCAAAGATATGCGTCGAACTCTCCCCTGCGCTGGCGCACAATTGGCTGCCATACACTAACGCAGGCACCCCTGCACCATGGTGCAAGGGTGCCTGCGTTGCGGGAGTGATTGTTTTTGTGCAGGAAGGTACAGACATTTTTGTGCACAAAAAACATTCACTAGGGGCCAGATGTAGGTAATTCATATTTACCGACTCTTAAATACCAAATTTTACCGATTCGGTATTTAATAGTCGGTAAATATGATGGGGGAGATGTAGGTATTACAGATTCTGTAAATACTGAATCGTTAAGATTCGGGATTTACCGAATCTGTAAATACCGAATCGGTATTGCCCATTGATTCCTATGGGCCTTGAAGCCCATAGGAATCAATGGGCAATACCGATTCTGTAATTACAGAATCGGTAAATACCGAATTTTGCAAGGGTGCAGGGGGTGTCACTTTGACACCCTCTGGCACCCCAAAAATAGGCATGTGCGCCATGTGGCACACAGACATGCCCTAAGGGCATGTCTGTCTGTCACATGGCTAGGTGTGCATGCACACATGTGCATGCACACCTGAATTCGGTATTTTAACACCCAATTGGATTGGGTGGTAAAATACCGAATTTGTAGGGCCTTTGGGACTCAGAAGAGTCCCACCTACATCTGGGATTTACCGAATCGGTAAAAATACCGATTCGGTATTATACAGATTCGGTAAATTTACCGAATCGGTAAATTTACCGATTCTGTAAAATTATGCCCCTACATGCCAATTCTTAAATACCGGTCGGTAACGGCCGAAATCGACCGTTACCGACCGGTATTTAGGCTCCTACATCTGGCCCTAGATGTGTTTTCCTTTTCAAAATGCAGCACGCGTAGAAAGAGGAAAAATCAAGGTGAAATGAAAGTATTTCGCCTACTTGCGTCTAATGCCTCCCCTGGGAAGGCGTAGGATTCTGACACCTTTTCAAGGTTTACGAAACGTTGTAAATCTGGGAATGCAGAAGAATCCATGGGTTTTGCGCGGGGACACCCACAGCAACACCCATGGAATGCCCCTTTCACACAAAGTTATGCTTAAAAAGAGGCTGTATTTACAAGGACACGAAAAGCCATGCAGAGTGGCTTTACGTGTCCTTGTAAATATGGAGCACCACACTGCGCCATCAGTGCGTCACAAAAGATGACGCACCGGCGGCGCAAAGGGCTTGTAAATATGCCCTTCATTTTTTATGTGAGATGCTACCAGTAAAATTCGTATCATTTTTCAAAATAATTTATGCAAAAAATCACAGAAAAAATGACATTTTAAACACATTCCCCTAGATTGCATCTAAGCACCACCTTGCACCCTCTACACCTCCACTACTCTTTGAAGGGTTAAGTTCTTTATCCCCCTGAATTTCACCTTCTGTCCAGGAGTTCAGATTTCCCTTGGTCTGCCACAGAGCTCAAAATGCCTGTTTCATCTTTTTGAGGTCAACAGAAATAACAAGTTTCTCAATTTGAACAACACAAAGTCAGACCTAATGTCTTCAAACAGCTCAATTATTTTCTAACACCTCACAGCAAATTCTAACAAGCAGTGGCAAAGCTAATATGTCTCGCCTGTGGGACCTATTTGTTTGCCAATGTTTCTGCAATATTTAACAGTATACACATTACATATTTTACATAAGTAAAGAATTTGAATTTGTTAACTTTTGTAAACTTCTTGCTTTACTGCAATTTTGTATTGTAATTTGAATTGACTTTACTAAGTATTGGCTAAACTATTAAGTTTCGGCTATAAAAGGGAGAGCTAATGGGTTTTCTAATGCTTGTATGGTATATGTGAGCTAAGACGCATTTAGGTTTCCAGGTGTGTTCTGGTCGTGGGAGGTTGTTCTTAATGGGCCATGATTAATAGCTCTGGAGCTGAGGCTGAAGGCAATGAGAGTCAGTGGGCCATAACAGTGTTCAGATTACATGCTCATCCATTTTTGGCCAGTGCACACATGCTGATGGTAGCATATGAACCATTTGTGATTACCATTTCTAATTACTTATGATAAAATCATTTACTCATGTAAATGAAACAGCTCACAAGCACTCCGGAAGCCAATACGTCTGACGTGTTTTAGGCATGTTTTTGGCGTTGCGTGATTTCTGGCTGCAATGTAAGAAAACTCACAAAGAGGCATGTAAATGCTGGTCAGGTAGCACACATGTGAAGCACAGGATTGTAGTTCACATGCTTTAATCCACAGCAATAATTACTTGGGCAACTGCAGCATCTGTGTGATGGCAGGAGCCCAGCTGATGTTATGTGTCACTGGAGGAGATGTGCACTTCAGTGAAACAAAGCTGAGGGTTTGACCAGCACTGTTACACTCAGGTCTTGGTTGTAGGCCCTTGGGCAAATTGTAATGCTGCACCCCATTTGAAGTTGAGCTACAGCATTTGTTCTCGGAGAGTTGGATCCTAATGTCTTTCAGGTCATCTGCTCACTAGAGAGACAGCTTTAAAACAGATTCACTCTTGTGCTGTGCTAAGACAAAAAAAACAGTAGGCCCTAAAATAATTAGCAGTAGAAAGACACAAGTAATGCATCTATTCGACTGGGGTGGGACAAACTCAAGAAGAGGCGGGAAAGGCTATACAACCTAAAAAATAAGAAGCAGACAAATGAGAGTAACGATGAAACCAACCAATAGTAAGCAATGGGTGGATTCTAAGCCCAGTGAAATTTAACAATACGTCTCGTAACAGACAGTGCATGAGCTGTTCAGACTGATATAAGGTCCCTACGGTCTCACTCCGTCTTATGTAGGCCCGACTCCATCTTGACTAAGAGAAGGTTGCCATCTTCCCGCTCTCCCACAATAGAAGTCGCAATCTTTCCCGATTCATGCATAATCATTGCCATGTCTGTCATTCAACGCAGTTGTCACCTGCCCATATCTTTCTAAGAACTGCGAAAGCCTCAAGAGATTTAATTAATGACACAGATACGACCATCAATGCAACATTTGTCTGGGTCAAATAGTTACATTCCACCATGTCAAGAATAATTAAGAATACATATTGACATATAACCAAAATAAAGTAGTCTGAATTGACGTTCTTTTACCTTATGTGTTCATAAGGAAACGTCTAGGACGCATACCTTGATGCAATTAACCTATGTCAGACATTCTTAAACTTGCGTCAGAAACTCTATTTTCTGATGAGTTTTAGTATATAAGGACTACCATTTGCCACTTGTCAGAGGGGTTCTTCGCTCAGTTTATCACCCAAGATTCTGCCAGAAACAATCTCACCTACTGCTGGCACATTTTGCACAATGCAAATGCTACATCTCGCGTGAAGCTGATAACGACCAGTTGTAAGAAACTTACAGTACCCATATAGGAGGCCGAGAGCTTTGATGATGTCACCGTCATTAGCAATCTTTCAGTTAGTGTTTGCTACCACTGATTTGTTGTTTCACACTGCTAATTGATTGTGGATTCCTGGCTTTCTGGCTTTCTTAAGCTATCTGCCATGATTATTCAACTGCAAAAAGATATTTTGTTTGGTTATAAAATTTGATTTAGCCAGAAAAACCATTAACCCTCACGGTGAAACAAAGTAATGGCACTGGCATTCTTTACCGATTTATGCAGGAAATCTGGAGGCATTTGGGAGGAATTTATACTTTGACAACCTCATTTAATTAGGCTAAAATCAAGTACCATAGCAATGATGGCACGGGCCTTGGTGCTAGCAAGAAAAATTGCCTATTTTACTATTTTTGATGTTGTAAAATACAGCAAATGTGAGGCCTCGTTGGGCCTCTCAGGGCACTGGGCCCCGGTGCACTGCACCTGTTTTTACCAATGTTCGCAACGCTCCAGCTAAAAACCTGGGGCCTCATTTTTTGAGAAATGACGCATCGCTGCGTGAAAGCAGCGATGCGTCACTTCTCAGTGCGCACTCCTTGCATCATGATTGATGCGTCATATTTATAATATGACACGTCATGTCGCAAGGAGTTACAGATACGTCAGTATTTCTGACGTATCTGTAGGTGCAAAAGTGACGCACTCCAGCACTGTGTACTTTCACATGGGCAAGTCCCATGTTGTTAGTGCTTGCGTCAGTCTTACGCCTGCCATGAAGCAGGCGTAAGATTTTGACGCATTAGCAGCCAAGAAATGGCGCCGTGAAATCTTATAGATTTAACTGCGTCACTTCCATTACCCTTTCTTGAGTCAAAACGCCCCCCTTGCATACATTATACCTGGCGCAGGTATAATGTGGCGCAGGGGTTTACAAAGTGATGCATCTACCTATATGCGTCACTTTGTAAATATGGCGCAACAAGGCGCATTTTTTATGCCACTGGTGCGTCGCAAAAAGTGACACACCGGCGGCGTAAAAGTGACGCACAGCCTCATAAATGAGGCCCCCGAAATTAACGCATTCGCCCCAAATTCTTTTTTTCTGCACTGCAGAAGCATGGTACCAGCCAATCTGCATCAGATTCTTAACCTCATCGCTGCGGCGGCTATTCCGCTGCAGTGGAGGCACATGTTGCTAGTTGTCTCTCTCACTTCATTGAATCTACTGGATACCTGGAGCTTAATCAAGCTGGGTTTCGACCGGGGCACTCAACCGAGATGGTGACACTGGCGGTCCAGAATGTACTTAGATGCAATGCAGACAAGGACATTCCCCAAGCACTGGTACTTCTTGACCTGTCGGCCGCATTCGACACGGTCGACCATACTATCTTGGTCGACCGTGTCGAACAGGCTGGCCTGAGAGGCTCGGCACTTAGATGGCTGAAGTCATTTATCTCGGAACGCACCCAGGCAGTGAGATTAGGAACCTTTACAGCCCCTAAAATCAAAAATGAATGTGGAGTCCCTCAGGGCTCGTCTCTGTCCCCACTTTTATTTAATTTGTATTTACGACCCTTGCTATTCTCATTAAAAAAGTTCAGAGCCTTAATTTTTAACTACGCAGATGATCTGCAATTGATCTTCTGTTTAGACACACCTGGCGCGGTCACCGAATTTCGGGAGACCATGGTTCACATTCAGAGATGGATGGGCCTAAATCACTTAAAACTCAACCCAGGCAAAACTGAATTGATTTTGCCTGGGAAGAGTGCACTGTACTGGGGACCACATTTCTGGCCTCCAGAAATGGGTGACCCCCCGGCTAAGTCCCAAA
The DNA here is from genome assembly GCF_964261635.1 of Lissotriton helveticus. Lineage (NCBI taxonomy): Eukaryota > Metazoa > Chordata > Amphibia > Caudata > Salamandridae > Lissotriton > Lissotriton helveticus. The sequence goes on from NC_136070.1 coordinate 1,197,494,460, forward strand.
CAGTTAAGAGCCTTGGAATTTCTTTTAATGAAGATCTATCGCTCAAAAATCAGGTAGGGACTGTGGTATCTGCAAGTTTCTTTCAACTTCGCAAGATTAAGAAGATCGCCCACCTTTTAACCCACCCTGCTCTGATTCAGGTCATTATCGCTCTTGTGTTGTCCCGTCTGGACTATTCCAACAGTCTGTACTTGGGTCTTCCAGCGGGGCAGCTCAAGAGACTTCAACTGGTCCAAAACCAAGCGGCCAGGTTGATCTGCAAGATCCCTAAGTGGCAGTCCATTAGATCAGGACTGGCCAGTCTCCACTGGTTGCCAGTAGCGCAGAGAGCAGCTTTTAAAGCAGGATGCATTATCTTCAGGGCTCTACAAGGTAAGGGTCCCGGATTTATTAGCAGCCTGCTTGTTAGTTACACTCCCTCTCGCGCTCTCCGCTCAGGTCAAAAGAACCTGTTAGTGGTGCCGCGAATCAGGAAACAACGCCAAGGAGGTGGATCTTTCCATTTTTTGGCCCCCTCCCTGTGGAACTCTTTGCCATTGCCGTTAAGGCTCCATGAAGATCTGTTAGCCTTCAGACAGGCTTTTAAAACTTGGCTCTTCAAGCAAGCTTACCCTTAGTTAATCCCGTTTTCTTTTTTCTGTTACATGTTATGTTGTGCCAGTTTTCCACAGCGCCATGAAGCCTATGGGCGTACGTGCGCTTAATAAATTTAATTTAACATAACATAACATAACATAACAGCGCTAAGGGGGCGTGGGGGCCGCGGGGCGAGGCCATGCTGGTGACGGAACCGCTCCGTCACCAGCCGTGGTTGTGCTGTGCTCATGACGGAGCGGTTCCGTCATGGCCCCGCCCACTTAATAGAACGCGCCGTGTATGCGCAAAATCAGCGCCGCGCAGGCGTGTCGGGTGGGCCATGACGGAACCGCTCCGTCATCAGCACAGCGCCACCCCGGCTGATGACGGAGCGGTTTCGTCATCAGCACGGAAAGGGTTAAACCTCCAAGTTTGATAAATGCAACAACTCAGCCCTGTTGCCTGTGATGCAACAGGACGGCAGAACATCTCTCCAAGCAAGGACCCGAATTCCACCCGCCACCCGGGATGAACGGCGGCGCTCGGCTCACATTAGAACGGCTTCCGAGCTCTGTGGATATTAACACAGCCTCAGAAAGTGAACGATAAACGGTTTGTCGGCCTTCTGAGGCGCTAATCTGCCGGCATAATTAAGGCGCAGACATTAAAGTTTCCAAAGTAGAATGAAGGCTGTGAAATTAGCATTTTTCAAGCCAGCACTCGATGTTGCAGAAAGCGACGGTCTTTGTTTTTTTATTCCTTTAATCATCTGAATTTTCTCCACCTTCTACTAATTGGAAAACATCCCATTGCTGCCGGGGTCGCGCTGCAGCCTTGGAAGAGACACAGACTACATGATTGCTTGTTTTCCGTTCCTTTAAGCTTATGCAGCGCCGCTCGCCGCTGTCTGAAGGGTGGCTTAGCATCTCCGAGTGCAGCATGGGGCGCGACAAATCTTCCAGACAGTTAGGGTCATCCTGTTTAATCCACCAGAGCTTGGCCAGTTTATCTTTCCTCAGAAGTGCTAATACTGCGCTTTGCAAAGGGCTGTCACTGCTTTGGAGCCTGTGTCCTAAACTGGGCCACCAATGGTTGTAAGCAAGTTTGACTCATGACTGAAGTTAGTGTGAACTTTTCAAGGTCAGTGAGTGACATGCTGCTGTAAACTTGCTGCCGACATGTTACACTTATCTATGAAATAATGCATATCCAGGGACTTTAGAGGTTACGGGCCAGATTCATCAAACCAAAATTCGCTCGCAAAGGGGCAGATTCTCAGAATCTGCCCCTTTGCGACCGGTATTTTTGCATTTGGGATGCATCATCCCAAATGCAAAAATCGCAATTTTAGAAATCGCTACATTGCGATTATTTGCATTTAAGGAATCTCAATTTGAGATTCCTTAAATGCAATGCATGAACCATTTCAATCTGGGGCCGCTATTTACCGCGAAGTCTGACTACGTGGTAAATAGCAAAAACTTAGAAAAATGCACTTCAGTGCATTTTTCTAAGTTGTATGTTACACACACACATGTCCTTGGGACATGTGTGTCCGCAACACCAGTGTACATTACCATTTCAGGGGTGCAACAGGGTGTCCTTTGGACACCCTGGCACCTTTGAAATTGCTTCCTTATTTGCGATTCGCTAATTGCTAATCGCAAATTAGGAATGACTCCCCATAGGAATGAATGGGAAAGCCATTCCTTATTTGCGATTAGCAATTAGCGAATCGCAAATAAGGAAGCAGTAGAAATCGCTAAAAATATTGCGATTTCTACATGCATCCCGTTTTGCGAGTCTTTAATAGCGAATCCTTAAAATTCGCTATTAAGGACTCGCAAAACGTGACTTTGATGAATCTGGGGGTACGCGTACTAAATGGTACACATCACTATTGTATCCAATATAGACTTGGAGTGGGCTTTGTGTTCACCCCTTGCTCATGATTTGATGGCTTTTGATGCCATACTCAGTGAGTTACTTGCTGCTGCTGATTGGATGGCTTTTCTTCTGTATTCTTGTGTCTGTCCCGTCCAAGGAGCATAGCAACACAAAAAGATGATGAACAGAATGCTGAACATTGTAGAGCATTCACACCATGTTCAGCGATCTGGGGCTAAATCCATCGTTTTTTTGCTCACCATGCATTCCAGTTTGGACCCAGCCTTATACATACAGTTTTAACCCTGCTCCCCATGGGAACAGTCCAGCCCGAACTGCAAATCCAGGTCCTCCCTGGACCGAAAACAAGCATCCTGGGACCGGTTTTGGGGTATCAACTCTCATCTGCCAGGTAAGCTTGAATGCAATGGACACACCCTCCCACTTAAGGGGATTGCAGCAACACAAACATGATGATGGATAGAATGCTGAACATTGTCAAACATTCACCCCCGGTAAAGATAGCTGGGCTTAAATCCATCCTTTTTTTAACTCACCATGCCACCCCACTATACACGCAGCAATATGCAAATCAATCTTGACCTTTCCTCCCACAGGAACAGTCCAGCCTGAACTGCCAGGCCAGGTCATCTCTGGATCGAAAACAAGCATCCTGGGAATGGTCCTCTCTGTAAGCTTTCATTACTCACCTCGACTATGCTTTGCTCGCTCCCCTCCCTCTGCCTCACAGTCTCCCCTGCTTGTACTGCACCTCCCTCTTCTCTCCAATGTTGTGCCTCCAAAGCAAGTCTCTCTGCTGCCCCTGATGTTTCTGTCTCCCGCTTGCCTCATCTTCCTCCACAATCTCATGAGAGTGCTCCAAAGAGTCTCCTTTGTTCCCATTCTTGGCATTCTCATTCCTTTACTAACATCATGAATCTACAGTTTTCTCATTGAGATGATGTAAACTTGCAGACCATGTGTTAAATAAACAACAGGACTGACTCGTACTTTCGTCCTTCCAAAGACGATAAAGTCAAGGCCATTGATTTGAATAACGCGTTCTTTCCTACAAGAGGGGTTTGAAAATTGTATTTTCATATCCAACCCTTCCTAACCCAATGTACAACTATGGAGGGAGACCAGAAGAGTCCGGAGATTTGGATTTGAGATCTACAAATGTAAGGGGAGCAATTTAATTCTGTGCTAAGAACAGAAGATCACCACAGTAGTACTGCCATCACCCCCTCTTATCAATGGCGGACTGTGAAGCTCATCAAGGTTCAGGGGCTGCTACTATACATCCATCAGGTTTGGGCGTTTTGGGAAAGAAATGTAATAAAGAGCAGAAAGCGCTGGCATCAACGCTTTATGCATAAAAGAATTTAGGGGCATATTAGCTAGAACCTCGTTAAAATTATCGCCGTTTTAGCGGCAGGAAAGTGCCGCTAAAACGGCGATAATGGGCTTGCTAATATGCGTTATAGAATTCCAGTAGAAGCCCAGGTTAGATGTCCTGCACATCTAACCTGGGCTTCCATTGAATTCTATAATGCATATTAGCAAGCCCAATATCGCCGTTTTAGCGGCAGTTTCCTGCCGCTAAAACTGTGATAATTTTAACAAGGTTCTTGCTAATATGCCCCTCTCTTAGGGAGAAGGGGAAGCTCAAATTGTCCTACAGGCCTTTTTCGGGTGTCTTAATGTTCTGCGATCCACAACGGTAAGAGGGTTTACATCGAATGCATCCTTGCCTTTATGCCCCACCCACCTTTTTCCTGTGATGTTTCTGGGACTTAGAAGACAGCAGATGGTTTGCACAGTTATCTGTTTTTTTCTGTAACTTCAGAGGTGTTTGTGTAGATTTAACCTCATTGCTAGGTCTGGCTAACAGCTCGGCTGTCTGCATAGCATATTGATTCCAATTTTATTAAAAGTAAATGGAATAGGCTTTGCCTCTTTCCAGAGCACTATGGGGCTAATTTATGAGTCACTTTTGCACCACGTAAAGTGGTACATGCATGACGCAGGGCTCTCATAAAGATTTATGAAGCCACGCAAAGCCACCCTGCGTGCCTTTGAGTGGCCTCATTAATAATGAGTAAGGTGACACATCGCAAATCGCTGTCACCTTACTCTGCATCCAGAAGGCCTTCCATGGGCTTTGCAGTGGGTTTTCTCATGCAACACCAAGGGAATTTGACACTGCCCCAGATTTACAAAGTGATTTAAACCTGGGGAAGCGTCAAATCTGTATGACTCCCGAGGTGAGGCATAATGAGGAGAAATATTGTAATTTCTCCTAGTTGTTTCCTCTTTCCAGGTTTGCTGAATTCTGCAGCGCACATAGAAAGAGGAAAATGCCTAGTAGGATTGTTTTTGTGCAGGAAGCTCTCTCCCCCCGCACAAAAACAATCCTGCCTGCAACAGAGGCACCCTTGCACCATGTTGCAAAGGTGCCTAAGTTGGCGCTGGGCTGCAAGAACAACGCCAGCGAAGACAGAAAGGACAGGAATGCACTGTCTTACTTAATAGTAGGGGCATTAGCATGGCTAGCAATAGGCAACAAGAAATTTGGATAACATGGCCTTCCTTTAGCAAGTGCGCAAGGTGCCCTCTTTATATTCTGATTATTCATGCATGAACATGTACGTCATTCAGTGTATATATTTCTAAATGTGATTGCCAAAGCAATGATGTTAGTTATTTTACTGCATTTTGCATTCACTTCAGCAATCCACATTATATAGCTCTGAAAATAAAGCCGGGAAACTTGCCTGCAACCCTCTGCAAGCATGTAAAACACAGATATGCCAATAGCTGGGGCTTTGTGGGGTTGAAAGGGTAATGGTATCAACAGATACTCCCATTCACTTTCATTTCCCCTTCATCTTGCCCCAAAACTCTCTTCAGCTCAGACAGACAACTCATACCTGTTTGGCATCAGGATCCACCAATGGAGCACTTACCTCTCTGCCCAAGCCACTATTGACTTGCAATTCGGGCTTCCACCATCCTTACATATCCGTCCCCTGCATACCAAAGAGCCATTGTTCTTCTCGAGCATCAGTATAGAACATGGTTGGGTTTTCACCCCTTCCTGTCTTTTCTATGTCCACACCTCTCTTTCTCACCCATATATTCTCTTCTCTGGCTTCTTCCTCCCTTCTTGCTCCATTGTCACCCTTGTCTCTTTCCTTTATCTTTGCTTTATACCCATCTCCCTACTATTTCCCTTTGCTCTGCCCATCCTTGTCTCATTTGCAAGCTTTTCACCTATTTCAGTTCTCAATTTGTATCTGCTCCGACTGGCTGTGGTATGCTTACTCAGTCCTGAATAAACTGCGACCTATCAGACTTGACTGTGCTTGTTATGTGGAGACAGTGATGGAAACTTTAAGAGAGACTAATAAGTTGAGTGGACTGTTCCAAGCCCTCTTTTAGTAAAGCTATCAAGTTTCCCATTTCCATGCATGAACTGATCTTCGAGTTTAGGTTTTTTTGAGATTTGTAGCACTGCTGAGGGCAATATATAAAATAGGAAAATAGGACTACAACTCTCATGATATAAATCAAAACTTGGATTAGACAAGCTACTCACGTATTGACCGGGGACTCTTGAGAGTTCTGCTTTAGTGCAGAAGTCTGTGTGTATTAAACCTCCTTCTCATTGCTTACAGCTGCAGGGTGGCGTATTACAGTGCCTAATGCCTCTGTGCATAATTGTTGCTGAAATCACCAACCCCCAGGTCTTTTCTAAAATATTAGGCCTTCATTATGAGTTTGTCAGAAGAGGGTGGGGTATGTACCTCACGTGCTAAATACTATATATGATAAATGCCTCCTATTCTGATTTTTCTAAGGGAAATAGGGCATAACAAGCAGAATCTGTATTTAAGACTTCGCATTCCGCATGTATTGCCGTTTTTTCAGGCTGTTTTCATCAATACATTTCGTCAGGTTTGTCTTGCCGGAATTTATCAGTGGAAAGCTGCGAGTGTGGGATAATTATCACACAGCTCGTAATCCTGATCCCATTTCAAACACTTGTTTGCTCAGGGATGGAATTTAGCCCTTGCATAGTAATGAAGGGCAAACAGTTGCTCCAGACATGAGTTGGATGTTTTTCTGCAAGTACTGGATTAGCACAAAGAAAAACTGGACTGTGGGGCATATGTAGGTAGGCGTTTGCGATTCGCAAATGCCGGAATTCGCAGAATTCCGGAGTTTACGAATTGCAAACGGCCTTTTGGTATGTAGGTGCCACTTAGCAAAATAAGGAATTGCAAAAATTGCGATTCCTTATTTTGCTCAAGCATTTAAGGAATCACAATTTTGTGCTTCCTTAAATGCTATGTAGGGGTACCTTTAAAATTGCGATTTTGGCTTAAGGAATCGCAAAATACCACCTACTTCAAGTAGATGGTATTTTGTGATTTCCTGTCAAAATGCATTTTAAAAAAAAATTCAAAGTGCCATGTGGCGCACAGACATGCCCTTAGGGCATGTGTGTGCGCCACATGTACTTACAGGCACATTCCAGGGGTGCAACAGGTGTCCTTTGGACACCCTGGCACCCTTGGAATTGCGATTCTCAAATTGCGATTTTCTCATAGAAAATCGCAATTTGAGAATGTATCCCCATTCATTCCTTTGGGCCTCTTGGCCCATAGGAATGAATGGGACAGTCATTCCTTAATTGTGATTCACAATTTGCTAATCGAAATTAAGGAATTACAGAGATTCGCAAAAATATTGCGAATTTTTACCTACATTCCATTTTGCAATTCTAAAATAGCGATTCCTTAAAAATCGCTATTTGAGAATCGCAAAATGTGAATTACCTACATATGCCCCTGTGTCCCTGAAGTTGACTTTGGATCAGGAGAAAGAAGGCTTTCCACTTTCCAATGGAAAAATGCATGTCTTCTCTTGGAATGTAATTAAATTAGACATTAATTCATAGGATTAAATAGCTCTTCCATTTATTGTATTTAGCTTCTTTGATTGATTCATGGACATGAGTGAGCTGTAGCACTACAGCCTTTGTAAGAAAATACTTATTTTTGCATGACCACATCCATTTTGATTATTAGACTGATGCTGCTTGTTTTTTTAATCTGTGCACTGGGACTCTGCTAACAAGCCACATGTGCATGTGCCGCTAAAACACGTAAACATTGACTATACGCCAAAGTGGCATACTTAACGTATGTATAAGTCCCTAGTATACAGTACAAAGTGTACCTAGGGCCTGTAAGGCAAATGTAACTAGTGAACTGCAGTAACTATTGTGCCCCCACTAAAGTAACAAGGCAAGGCCTGAGACCAATCCTGCCTCAAGAAACCTGGCTGTGCAGGTATAAATTGCAAAATCAACATAAAAAACCCTTCTAACAGGCCTAAAGTCTGTTTTTAAATATTAATAAGTTAACCCAAAGTAGGCCCTTAGTGCAATGCCCATGAGGCAGTGTGCATGACATGCAAAAGAAAGACATTCAAAGTGTAAAGCTATACATGTCCTTGCAAGTAGCAATAAGGAAATATTGGGATATTTTATTAAAGTTTAGGGGCCCGATTCACAGAACTAACTTAAGACAAAATCCTAAACTTACTACCCTTTTGGTATTCACAGAAGGCTCTTACTCATTTTGGTATTCGCAGAAGGCACTTACTCATTTTGGTATTCACAGAAGTTAGGAGTCCTAACTTTAGGACTACTAAATGCCTTCTGTGAATACCGAAAGTCTTAAAATTAGGATTTTTCTCAGTTTAGTAGTAGTAAAGTTAGGACTCCGAACTTAAGCTTATCTCTGCCTAGGAACCATATGAAAAGTTAATTATTGGACTTTAAAAATATTTATTACAAATACAATTCATTGGTAAAGTCGGATTTGTATCAAATATTTTACAAGAAGGTAATTTAAAAATGTTACTTGCCTGAACTTCTAACTGTCACCCAGGAGCCGAATAGCTTATTAATTAGGTTCCAAACTTGGAAAAAGGCTTTGGGTGTGAAGAGAAGTTGACCTTCCCATGACAAGATGGCCTGGGAGCTGTGTTCAGCCCCTTGCATATCTTTAAATAATACCTACCCTGGCTCTGGCAGCTCTCACCTGGACCTTTTTTCCTTTTGTCTACTTAGTGAGCCAGACTTCAATTCCATTGAGTTGTTTTGAATGACCAGGGGGGGTTGCTCATTTCCTGGCCACACTGCTAGGGTGGGAACAGGAGCTCTGCTTGGGGTGGGGAGAGAAAGGTTCTGTCATGTTGGATTTAGGTAGAGGTGCTCTTTTGAGATTGTTTGTAGCAGCGCACACTGGGACTGCTGCAGATGTTTGGATAGGGTGACCTCATGGAACTTGTTTCTTATTCATAGGAGAGAGGCAAGGAGTCACCTTCCCCAATGGGCTACTGCCAGTCAATAATGCTGCAAACCTGGGTTCCTTCTTCAGGACTGGACCTGCTCCCACTTGTACCCAGGACAAAGAAGTGTGCTTTAAGGGTCAGTTAACTGACCTCCTATTTAGCTACATGGACACAAAAACTGCAAGAAACCCAACTGGCCAGGCTGCACTTTTGCCACTCAAAAGAAACACTGGACCATTCATGTAACAGATGTGTTGTGCTACCCCCAATCTCCACACAAGCAAACCTGTTCAAGTAGTTGGAACCCTGAGTAACAGAGGGTTTCTGGGCTAAGCTAACCACCTAGGGACTGCAGAGATTCAGGGAAAAAGAGCTATTGGAATTAGAAATGATAATGCCTTTTATATATGTTTTGGTTTTGAAAATACCTAAATAAAAGGCATTGCCATTTACAATGCCAATAGCTTAAACTCTCGCAAATGCGACACCTATTGCATTGCATATGGTTGTTTTCTGTTGATTGTTTAGATTCCCTGTGTCCAGGCATGAGGTTGTATAACTTAATGAAATGCAGTTATATCCTTTATTAAAAAAATCTCTTTGCATATACCTGTACTGTAACTAATGCTCCCCGTTTTCTTTTTTTTACTGATTTTTATAGTTAAATACAGACAGAAAACAAAGTATTTCCTGTCTGTTTTTATTTGTAAAAGCACAAAAATACTAAAGATCACGCTTTTTGTGAAAAGACTCTGCATCCTATATTTCATGAATTTCAAGTAAAAGCTGATCAGACAGATAGCACGGGAAGTTATAAAACAGGATCATATTTCCTTAAATTCAGACATATATTACCACATATTTGTGATACAACGCTAATATGCACCTATGGGTGTAGGGTTTTGTTAGATGTGGCTGCTTAATGTGCTATGAAAGAGACAGACATCCAAGAATGAGTGCACATCTAAGTACCCGATTCCGATGCGGTTAGGAAGGCTTCCTAACGGCATTTGCGGTGTCCGAATTGGGAACGTGTCTTCCGACAGATTCGGAAAGATTTCAGATCGACCAAATATGATGAGAGTTAGGCGTTAGGAATATCCCAATCCGAACCCAATGGCATTTGGAATGCCTGAGCCGTACGGAGCAGAATCGTACGTCTCTACGGGCTGCGTTTTTCGAACGACCAAGTATGATGCTGGATTCAGACAGCCTTTCCGAATTGTGCCGTCCAACTGGAATCGGCAGTCAGAATCAGACTTTGGGGGCCCGTAGCGGGCCCTCCTGCACCTGGAGCCTTCCCAATCGGGGATGCCTGCCAAAGGGTGCCTGATTTTCCCCTGCCACCAATTTCTTCATTGGGAGCCTATGCATTCGGTCGGAACATAGTCTCCTACTGAGGTCAATGGGAGTCCGACCGAATCGTATCTGGAAGCGTCCGGATGCATCGTACTCGTTCAGTTGGATTCTCTCGATCCAAGATGGTCGGAAACCATGCCCAAACCCATTAGTTCGGGAAGATTTCCAAACTGCATCGGAATTGGGCACTTAGAGTTAAATACATTTGTAAATATACAATTTTAGGACATTTATTCACAAAATGCAAATAAATATAGATAAATACTAATAGCCAAAAAACAAATATGGATAAATTAAATACAGGCAGAAATATTAAAAAGCACAAATGCCATAAGACTGGGAACCCTAATTGTAACTAAAGCTGCCACATGTGTGCAGGAGTTGTGTCCTACTCTCCTCTCCTGTTTCAGTGGTTGATCCTGGGTAAATTAAATCCTTTGCCTGTGTGATATATCTGCAGAAATTTGAGACTACTCTGGCATGCTGTTTAATTAATCCATTACTTTTCACTACAAAATTTGAATCATTATTTTGTATTATATCTGTAAGTCTACTTATTCAGGGTAAAAAACAGTAAAAAAACACAGACGGGCAGGCTGTTAAATATCTCCAGAACCTGGGAGTGACCTTATAGAAGAACAAAACAGCTTCTTGGTAGTATGGGAATCGCACGCATTCGTTGTCTGCTCTGAATTGTTGCTATTGGCACGGAGGATTGTAGTAATTATCTTTATTTAAAACTAATTGGGAAGTGTGAAAGGAATGTATTACAAATCATCCAGTTAAAAATAGCTTTGTGTTTTAATTGCTCCACTGAGATGATCTAAACTTGTAAAGCACATGTTAAATAACAGCAAGGACAGACTCAGCAATTCAGCCTTCCAAAGACACTAGAGTAGGGGACATTGACGTGGGTGACACTATCTGTCACTACAACACTTTGGTACCTCTGGTGTTTGATAATGTATTTTTATGTGAATTTCTTTGGCGAATGCTGAATTATTTAAAGTAGTTGGAGATGCCGTGGCTCCCAGTCTGCGAATAGTAATTAGCAATTTTTCCTTCAGTTTCACTCTTAGAAGTTCCCTTGTCTATAGCCTGATCTCTCAGCTCATGAAAAACATCCCACCACTGGTGTTCCACCTCTGAATGCTCATCAATGGATTTTTGTAAGTCTTCTGCTCTAGCTCTTAATGGCAAAAGGCGTAGCTTCATTGTCTTTGAAGAATGTCTTGAAACAAGCTTAATGTGGATAAAGATCTGCTGCATGAATTCCTTAGTGATGTCAGCATTTCCAGACAGAAGCGGTTGTTGTCTGGGGAAACATTTAGTATGAAAGGGAGTCTTTGCGGCAGCCGTCACTCACCACTCCCCTTCTATCATCTTCCAGTCCATCGGTACCTGCTAATCCAAATATTTTAAGGTAGAATAGTTGGCTTGGTCTAAAGCTCCTATCTGTGTCTTCTACAGCATTACACCTTTTGGTTTTGGGATGTGTTTCTTGACATCCCTCTCTGGCAGCTTGTCTCTTTCCATGCCCACAAGCAGATCCTTAACTGGCTGTCGATGTCTGCTTCTTCACATCCTCTCATGATCTCTGCCCCAACTTGCCAATACTTGGACCTACCGGTCTCTGGCTACTTACCGTTGTCATGGTGTGCGGGGGTCTCATTCAGGCATATCTCTATCTCCAATGCCTTGCCTGGTGTCGTGGTCAGTATGGGTGGTCCTGCTTTGAAAGAAGGCATTGCCTAGCTACTGCTTGTACTCCTGCGGCATGAACTGCAGACCGGGTCCAGGAGTTACAGAGATGCCATGTGATCCAAAGTATAGAGGGTGCGGACATTTTGGGGGTCAAGCTTTGTTCTGCCACCAATTGCCTGGCGATACTCCTTGTTTATCGCCCTCCCAGAACTCCCCCTACCTTCCTTGAGCCGTTCCTGGGACTGGTTCACGATCTTCGTACAAGATATGAGGGGCTAGTGGTAATGGGAGATTTCAACCTCCACTGAGAGGAGGCCACTAAAGACACTATGTCAAAACAGCTAGATGAGGCAATGACCGCGCTAGAACTTATCCAGATAGTGACAGGCCCTACACACAAGAAGGGTCACACATTGGATTTGATTTGGACCTCAGTTCCGGTGCTGAGCCCTGTCACTATCTCGCCTTGCATATGGTCAGATCATCACTTGCTACAGGGTAAACTAGCTTTCCCAGGGCAAGGAGAAATCCCCACCGCTGCGTGGCGGGTGGTGAGAAGATGGAATTTAGTTAATACCGATACTCTATTATCTACATTAGAGAAATCCTCCCACCTTAACAGTCCACCAGAGGATGACGTAGAGAGGACTAGCCTCAAACTTTCATCAAAACTGAAAAATGCCATTGAGGCAGTGGCACCTGCACGTAGGGTAAAAATCCGAGACAAAGGAAAAGGGGCCCCCTGGTTTAATGATGACCTAAGACTACTCAAACGCTCCCTGCGCCAGAGCGAGAGAGCATGGCGAAAGGGGTATGATCCTTATTCCCAAGCTTTGTACGCAAAAAACCTTACCACCTATAAACAAGCCATCAGGACTAGGAAAGGTGCGTTTTACGAAAGCAGAATTGCGACAGCACCCAATCCCCAAAAAGAAACTTTTAAAGTCCTCACAGAATTGAGGAAAAAGAAGGAACAGCCCCCCTCCTTCACGCAAGAAGACTGCAATAAATTTCAGTCATTCTTCACCACCAAGACATCTGCCCTCCTGACAGAAATCGAGTCCACCCCTAGACTGGAATGCTCAGGAACTAATCCATTACCTATCCCCACAGTCACACATCCCCTAACTTCACTACCATTATTCACTAAAGAAATCTTGGAAAGAGTGATGAATCAAGTCAAATCTGGCTCACCGGCGGACCCTTGCCCTCCAAGGATCTTCAAACAAGCATGGCCAGGACTGGAGGAAGATATATTATCGCTTCTAAACAGCTCCCTCACTTCCGGACAGGTTCCTTCGAACCTCAAGGAAGCCCGATTGATCCGCCTCTTAAAAAAGGCAGGGGCTGATACCAAGATCTTAAAAAATTACAGGCCCATTTCACAACTGCCTTTCCTAGCTAAAATACTTGAGCAACATTTACTGCCCAGCCTCTCCCACCATCTTGAGATCAACTCCCTGCTGGAACCCAACCAAGCCGGCTTCAGGGCCCACAATAGCACGAAATTGGTCATGCTTTCCGTGCTTGACGACCTGCGACTTAAAGCAGACAGGAAAGACCCCTCTGCCCTGGTGCTGCTTGACCTCTCCGCGGCATTTGATATGGTCAATCACGACCTACTACTGTCGCGGATGTGGGACTTCGGCATCCAGGGCACGGCCCATGCCTGGCTGACCTCGTTTCTTGGTGAACGGGTTCAGAGAGTACAACTAGATGATCTGGTATCAGAGGCAGCAAAGATCACTTGTGGAGTCCCACAGGGCTCGGCTTTGTCACCCTTGTTGTTCAATGCATATTTGCAGCCCCTCATTTCATCTCTGAACCAGATGGACTGCAATATATACAATTACGCTGATGATACCCAGATCATCATTCAAATCGGCAACACTCCAACAGCAGATCATAAATTGCAAAACATCCTAAAATTTTACCGTCAATTGGATGACGGCAAACGCCTTAAAAATCAATCCTGATAAGACGGAGGTGCTTGCAATTACGACATCATCTAGCCCTTGGAGTGACCTCCTGTGGCCCCCTGAATTAGGAAATCCCCCAGTACCGGCAGAATCAGTTAAAAGTCTCGGCATAGTTGTAGATGTCAACCTTACTATGTCAGCCCAGGTCTCAGCTGTAGTGGGCACCTGTGTGGGCTTAATGAGACAACTGCGCAAACTGTCGCCCATCCTGACGGTGGACACTCTCAGGAGAGCAGTTTCAGCATTAATCCTGGCACGGCTGGACTATGGCAACGTCATGTATGTCGGTACTCCAAAAAAACTTATGAACAGACTCCAGATCGTAATGAATGACGCGGCCAGACTCATTTTTAACAAGCCAAGAAGGACTCACGCTACCCCCCTTCTTCGCAAACTTCATTGGCTGCCAAAAAATCAGCGGGCCAAGTTCAAGGGCCTTTGCATCACGCATAAAGCCTTATACGGGCAAGCTCCTAAATACATCAAAGAACGTCTTGTCTCGTATGCCCCTAGCAGGAACCTTCGATCATCAGAAGCTGCACTATTGATCTGCCCACGGTTCAAACTATCCTCTGTAGGAGGTCGCACGTTCTCCCACACAATCCCCAGTGCTTGGAATAAACTGCCTGAGAATCTGCGCAAAGAAACAAGTTTGCTGCCTTTTAGGAAAAAGCTAAAAACCGTGCTATTCCAGGAGGCATGGGGTACCATCTAGCCTCTTCCCTTTCAAACAGTGTCCACTTGTATTTACACCCCGCTAAGCGCTTAGAGACCCCTGGGTGATAAGGCGCTCTACAAATCAAAAATACAAATACAAATACAAAGCATTTTGCTTTTGGGCAGCTTCTCTTTTTTGAAGTGATAAACATGATCTGAAGCCCTCCATAATCATGCTAGGAGTCCCGCTGAGAGGAGGCTTACAAGGTGGGGGCCATTACTGAGGATAAGGGGGTGCTAGCGGTGTACCCACAGCAAAGCACCTTCTGGAAAACCAGCTCATTGCCCAGCTGCAGGAAATAGACGAAGCTGTATAAAAAGGACTCAACAAGAGCATCAAGCAGCACGCATTGAGCGAGGTGTGGGTAAAGGAGTTGTGTTACCGGGACATGTGATGAGCCTTGTTCCCCCTCACCCACTACCCGTTTGCGCACTGCCCTTTATTTACATCAGTAGTCCTAAAGACTACCTTTGACAAGTGTTATCCTATAAAAGAGACCCCTCTATCTAGAGACCAGGAGGAGCCTCATTTTCTGCGAGCCTTGTGATTGTGCGGTCAGAGACTTGTACTGAAGTATTGCAGCTGAAATTTCTATAAACTAAATAGTGGTTTTGAACTTGCTTTAATCATACCTATGTGACTTGTGCTATGACTTGGGGATCCTAGTGCCTGGACTCTGTGTGGCCTTGCCAGTCCCCATCAGACTAACATAACAATCTCACCAAGCAGCCTGGCATCATGGCTCATTTGTGGATGGCTCTCTGATCATTTGAATGGGAGGCAGATCTTTTTTCCTGCAGATCACCTTGCAGTCAAACAATAAGTTTGTCAATAGAGAAATTCTGTCATACAACCTTTTGTATTATATTTTGACATTTCTATAGCTCTTTATACCCTTACAGCATCACAAAGCACTCTGGTTTGCATTGGGTTCCTGGGCGATCTTCCAGGCATGGCTGAAAAGGATGTTCATAGTAGGTTGTCCTTATTGGGAGGTGTTGGTGATGAGCATCTCTGCTCTTGAGCATGAAGTGTAGCAGAGAGAGTATTCTGAAGGAGTTCATTGAGCACCACCTCCCCCCAGCTGCACAGTTAAGTAAGCATACTAAAATGAGAGGGAGAGAAGAGGAGACTAGAGGGGCATTAAGCAAAACAGACAATCCCAGATGGGGTCAACCCAGGAGCAGTAGAAGCCCAAGCTCCAGTCAAAGAGTTAAGAAAGCAGAGAATAGTATATGGAGTCCACCAAGAAGTGATAGACGCCAAATGCTTGGTGGCTTGATTAAGCAATCAGAGAGTACTATTAGAGGTCCACCCAAGAGCAACAGAAGTCCAGGCCCTGAGTGAATGCTTAAGAAATCAGGGAGTACTATATGGAGTTCACCCAGGAATAACAGAAGTCCAAGCCATGGCTGCATGATGTATCACAACCAAAATCTGTCACTCCCTGTGGAAGGCAAACTACCAGCCTCCCACTCTTTCACATAGAAGGAGCACTGCTGCATCAATCTGCTCTCCCCATGATTCATATGAGTACCTGATGAGGGACTGAGGTGGTGGGAAAAAACAGAGCCCTGAACAAACATGTGACATGCCTGATGAGTCTTAACAACAATTAGGCAATTTGTGAATACTATATAAGGGCTCTTAAACATACTCTTGCAAATGTAAATTTCCCAACGCACTTTGCACAGTGACTGATACAACGAAATGTTACCTCAAATAACATGCAAACAACACAACCAATGTCTACTTATTATGTTAAGTTAGGTGGATTTGTGAAGCACATTCTCACCCATGAGAGGAGTTATTTGAAGAGCCACGTCTTCGAATAATTATGGTTATGCTTATATATATAAACTATATTTATTCTTTCATGTTTCTCAAGTTGTATAAATGCACACTGCTTTTGGTATGCATGCATATTTTACACTGGCAGTGCTAGCGCCAATGTAGTTACAGTTAGGTCTGACTTTCCTTAGGAAAAGCATTTTTTCTTTAATAAATTTGGTGTCATTCAACGAATCTGCACAAAACTTTCACACATATGTTAAAGTGAAGTTATAGTTAGGTGTTAGAATGAGACATGAGCTAACATTAGAAAAACACTGAAAAAGTTATAGTTTACTCAATTGTTAGTCAAAAATTATAACTTTCACCCATACCATGTACTGCTTATGACCTCACTTGTTACATGTTAAAACTTAAAAAAGCGAAAAGGGATGAGAACGTGCGTTGAACATTTGCACCTGCATGGTCGCAGGGTCTGGCCAAAGGACAGTGCATAAAGAGGTGGAAGTTAGTCAGAGCTTTGGCAGAGGGACAGACAAAGCAGTTTTAGTTCAATGAATTTATGGTGGATGTGGCTGAATTTAGACAACTTTTCTATTATTTACACATTTGTATTGGCAGATTGTGAGTGAATTTCACCTACAGGAAATTAGCATAGATTAACAAAAGTTTCAGTCTGCTGTAAGTAATCTTTGGGGACCTTCTTTAAGACAGTGGGGCACTCTTTAATAAAATCCAGCAAGACCTCAATTGCTGCCCCTATACCCTGTATTGTTGGTGCTTCCTTAGTTTCAAAGCACCCAAGATGATTCACCAACATCTGAGAAATGTTTAAGATGGGGCAATTGAAACAATAATTACACACTGAGGCCCAGATCTATGAAAGGATTGTGTTGCCTTGCAACACGCAAGGTGATGCAAGGGCAAAGCAATCCATAAGTCAGATTTACATCGTGAATGGCCCTGTGTGACTTGGTAATTCTGGAGTGACGCAAGGCAGCGCAAGTCACTGCCTGACATTACTGTGCACCAGTAAGGTATTACATAGATGGAGCGTGGGTTTTCCCATGCCTCCCGCCAGTGGCGTAACGAAAGCTGATGGGGCCCCCCTGCAAGGTACACGGAAGGGGCCCCACTCTGGATTTAATCCGGAGCTTTATGGCCTAATTACTGGGCTAGGGGGGCCCCCTGCAGCTCAGGGCCCCCCGTACCGCGGGGGATGCGGGGCCTGTGTTACGCCCCAGGCATGCTTTTTTGCACCTTCTCAGATTTACCAATTCAAGAAAACCTGGGAATGTGTCAACATTGTAGACCTTCCTGATAGAGGCACAATGTGTGCTGCATTATGTAGCACACATAGAAAGAGGAAAAAGCCTCAAAAGATTGTATTTGTGCAGGAAGGTGTCCCTTCCTGCACAACAACAATCCTGCCTGCAGCGCAGAACGGTATACAACCTTTACCACGCAACTTTTACCACGACCTACCTTTACCACGCAACTTTTACAACGGAGGACCCTTTACCACGCATACCATTACAACGCAGGTATTTACAACGCAGATACCTTTACAACGCATACCATTACAACGTAAGTATTGGTAAGTATATAATTTTATTTAAAATATTTTAGGTTTGGGTTTTGGGTAAATGGGTATTTTTAGGGTTCAGGGTCAGTTTTCAGTTTTTGGGTAAATGGGTATTTTTAGGGTTCAGGGTCAGTTTTCAGTTTTTGGGTAAAGGGGTATTTTTAGGGTTCAGGGTCAGTTTTCAGTTTTTGGGTAAATGGGTATTTTTAGGGTTCAGGGTCAGTTTTCAGTTTTTGGGTAAAGGGGTATTTTTAGGGTTCAGGGTCAGTTTTCAGTTTTTGGTAAAGGGGTATTTTTAGGGTTCAGGGTCAGTTTTCAGTTTTTGGGTAAAGGGGTATTTTTAGGGTTCAGGGTCCGTTTTCAGTTTTTGGGTAAATGGGTATTTTTAGGGTTCAGGGTCAGTTTTCAGTTTTTGGGTAAAGGGGTATTTTTAGGGTTCAGGGTCAGTTTTCAGTTTTTGGGAAAAAGGGGTATTTTTAGGGTTCAGGGTCAGTTTTCAGTTTTGGGTAAAGGGGTATTTTTAGGGTTCAGGGTCAGTTTTCAGTTTTTGGGTAAAGGGGTATTTTTAGGGTTCAGGGTCAGTTTTCAGTTTTTGGGGTACAGGGGTATTTTTAGGGTTCAGGGCTGGGTTTGGGTTTTGGGGTACAGGGGTATTTTTAGGTTTCAGGGTTGGGTTTGGGTTTTGGGGTACAGGGGTATTTTTAGGTTTCAGGGCTGGGTTTGGGTTTTGGGGTTCAGGGGTATTTTTAGGTTTCAGGGCTGGGTTTGGGTTTTGGGGTACAGGGGTATTTTTAACATATATATTTAAAAATTAATAAATAAATATTAATATAAATAATTAAAATATTAAATATTAAAATAATAATTTATTAATTTAAAAATATTATTAATAATTACATTATTTTACCATATTATTTACTTACCTATACTTAAGTTGTAATGGTATGCATTGTAATAGTACCTGCGTTGTAGTGTATTGCGTTGTAAAGGTATTCGTGGTAAAGGGTCCTGCGTTGTAAAAAATGCGTGGTAATGGTCTGCGTGGTAAAAGAACGCGTGGTAACGTCAAATATCCGCGCAGAACCATTGTGCTATGGATCAAGGGTGCCTGCATTGGCACTAGGCAGCACATAGAGCATCAGTGCAGTGAGAGAGCAGGAATGTGCCATATCTTAGTGAATATGGTGCATTCCTGCCCCCTCCATTTGACACATCACAGTACAGCAAGATGTCTTGCTGCGTTGCGCTGCATCAAATATTGATACATTTGGCCCTGAGTGTATTACAACACTCCTTCAGCATAAGGTCTTGGGTGAGTGCAGTGGCGGCCAGCATGGCTTGTGGGTGTCGGGGTGGGTGCGGGTAGAGGGGTCGTGGGGTAAAGGGGGGCATGCAGGGGGAATGCCACTGGGTCCTGCGTCTCTGCTCTTGCTTTCCTCGTGGAACTCGAGGAACAGGAAGCACAGCCATGCCCAACTGACCAATCTCAACACTGCAATACAGCGTTGTGATTAGTAGGCACCCAGGCTCCCTGCTGTGATTGGTCTGAGTGTCCTTGTTCGACGCTCAGCAAGGGAATGGGGGCCTGGGTATGTCCTCCACGCAGGCTGTAATGCAGCAAGCATGGAGAACAGGGAAAGTGCGCATGACTGTTTTGTGAAGCCCGAGAGGGCTGGCCAAACAGTCATGTTCGCTTTGAAGTGGGCAAACTACTCCTCCCCTGCCCTGCACCACCCACCGGCCTCAAAGCAGCAGAAGCATAAAATGACAATAATTCAAAGTTATTATCATTTTATGTTTCTACTTCTCACTGCTTAAAAGCAGTGGTGTGACGCCCCTCCACCATAGCGGAGGAGCCACCACTGGGTAAGTTGCAGTTATGTTTATCATGGTTTGCCCCAGTTGTTTGGGTGCTTGTTCTGAAAGCTTTCCAGCTCTCCTGTCAGCTTCTGGCTGGGGGTTTCAATCTACCTTGGGCCATGGATGCCCAGATACAATTTGCCTCCATTTGGCATCCATTTTATGTCTCTCTACAGGCAGCCTTTGCGCCTGGGGGATCTCATGTTACCAATGTTTGAAAAAAGTACATGAGAAGCAACATTGAAAGTGGGATTTGATGTGCATTGGTTTTTGTATTACTTGGAGGTATTCCACCAAATTATTGAATCAGAATGTCATCTGATCATAATATCATGGTCAAACGTTTGTGACTGCAAGAATATCAAGGAACAAAATATGAAAAGTAAGTATATTATTTTTATGTGTTTTACCATAATATCAAAGTTTAATGTATTGCGTTTTATTGATTAAAATTGTTTTCTATAGGTTATTATTTAAATTACAATTTAAATATTATTGTAATGTATTTTTTTGGTCTGTTTGGTTTATTGGAGGACTGGAGGTATTGTTTTCTAAGACATATAATGATTAAATTATATGACTATTTTTTCTATAGCTTTTAACAGTTACTTATTAATTTAAATGTTTAATGTAATTTTAAATTACGCACTGAACTTTAATTTGTGGTTGTTGATTATGTGGATTGGGTCGGTACTATTTTTTAATTACATTTTCTTTACTGGTAATTGATCAATGTGTTAATTATGTTACATATTTTAATTGTCACTTATTTGTTTCATAGTTTAATACATTATATATGGCATTTTAATTTTGGGTTGTGGGGTTTACTGGGGTATTTGGCAGAAAAGGTTTTATAAGTATATATTATTGATTTATGTGTTATTTTTGAAAAATGTAAACTTTTTTGTATGTTAAATAAAAATATTTTTTATAAATTATGTACTCAGTTTTAAGTTTGAGCTGTCGGGGTTTATTGGAGGATTGGCCATCTAGTTTTTTAATTAAATTATTTAGAAGTTTAGATTAGCTGAATAACATTAATTATGTTACATTTTAAAGTGTCACAAAATTATATTTTTAATTAATATTTTATTTTAAAAATGTATTTGAATTTCTTTTTGAAAAGTTTGTGTGCTATATTAGTTGAGTTTCTTTAGAATTAAAAAAAATGTAATTAAGTAAAAATATATTTGTTATCTTAAAAATAATGTTCTGCTAATAATTCTTTCTTTCTTTTCTTTCTTTATTTCGGCCTGACAAGGCCATAAAAGCATAGATAAAAACATATAAGATACAATTCAGATAATGTCACATTGTCCAAAGTTAATAAACATACACTAGTCTAAAATTTCCCAAGAAAAAAACGAAAGAATTATAATATATGAAAATATAAATGCATATTTGTAGCTCATAAAATACAATAAAATCAAACTATATAAAACAACCAATCACAGTGGGGGGGGGGGGGGGGGGAGGTGCAATTTGTCCAGGCTGACACTGTTTTTAAAACAGCTCGACGTATGCACCACATTGCAAGCAGATAGCGGGACACAGAGTACGCTATAGGCATACTGGTATCATATTTAAAAATCCTAAAGGCCGGTGCACACTGGAATACTCTGAGGTTTTTACACAGCTGTACTGGCCATCGGTGTCTCGCTTCTTTATATGTAGGGCAGAAGAATAGCACGTGTAGGTCCGACTCCGGTATATGGATGCATGTCGGGCAGCCCTTGGTGGCCGAGCCCCCCACTTGCTAACACAAACACGTAAGGGGAGGGTACCATGCTTAAACTGAACATATAGCCTTTTAGCGAGCGGTGGCTGCATGACGTCGATGACAGGGTCTAGCCAATATTGATATTTTATTTCTAAAAAAGATGTTGTCAATGTTCCCATCTTGGAGCATCCTTGCAGTAAGGTTACATTGTGATCCCTATATCTCTTGGACAGAACCTTCCTGGGTGTTAGCTGGCAGCTATCTTCAGCACTATCCCATAGGTTACTCATTCCCATAGAGTTTAAAGAGGTCCTAATGTGAGCCAGCCATGGGATTTTTCTGGCTCCATAGAGGTTGTCTAATTCCCTCAGTTCCTCTCTGTACAGTGATAATTCTGGTGTAGTCCATAGGTGATGCCAGTATAACAAAGGTCGAAGAGCAACCTCTACTGCAATCAGCCCTACCCCCAAATCCATACGGAGCGGTGTAAGTGGCGTGCTATTCGGGAGACCCAGGAGTTGTCTGATGAAAGAATTCTCGAATTTAGAAAGATGGTTCGACGGCTGAAAACCCCAGATTTCTGCCCCATGCAAAGCGGCCCCTCTAGCTTGGGTCTTATACACTTCCAGAACTGGCTCAATCGTCTTGCTTGTGCACTTCCTCTGTAATTTTGCTACCCCCCGTGGTCTGGGCTAATCTTAAACTAACTTTCTTTGTTTGTACTCCACACCCCATTTTCTCAGTCAGTGATAATCCCGGATATTCACAGACCAAGACTTTCTCCAGGAATACTCCATCCAGATGGGGTTTGGGGCGGGTAGAATGCCCTGCATTAAATACCATGTATTTTGTTTTCTGGGTGTTTATTGCCAAACCCCTAATTATTTTATGTTGTTGAAACTGCATTTAGGTGTGTGGTTTGTGAATGAGTTTGCCATATCCTGTTATTTTAAAAATGTTTCCTTTCTTATTTTACTAATATTTTATATTGTTTTAAAAAATGTAAATAATTTACATTCTTAAACAATGAAAAGTTATTTTCTGATTTTTTAATACTAGTTAATATTTTAATAGGTAATTAAATGGTATGGGTGTAGAAATGTAATGCCCACAATTATATCCACTTCCATCAATGTTTTTAGACTGGAGTTAGAATACTTAGGCCCCCATTAGGATGGGGGGCGGACTTTGCCCACCCACCATCCTCGTGCAAAACGGGACCACCCGCGATCCGAGCGGCGGTCTTGCCATGGCCATTATGATGCCCCCCCCACACTGGCGGGCGCATCATGGATTCATAACATTGCGGCGGGCGATACCCACCGCAATGTTATGA
The DNA here is from genome assembly GCF_964261635.1 of Lissotriton helveticus. NCBI lineage: Eukaryota > Metazoa > Chordata > Amphibia > Caudata > Salamandridae > Lissotriton > Lissotriton helveticus. The sequence goes on from NC_136070.1 coordinate 1,197,517,344, forward strand.
ATGCATGGTATACATTTGCATACACAAAGCGGCAGGCACCGCGCGGTGCCTGCCGCATTGTGTATGCAAATGCAGGGGGGTACCACAGGCACCCCCTATGTGCACCCCCCACCTCGCCTTCACCATGGGGGCCCGCAGGGGGCCCCCAAAGTAAAGACCGCCTGCCTTTCCGTGGCGGCATTGTTAGAATGGATTTTAAAATAGTAAGTCTCATTCTCCCAAGTATGCATTTCTCCAAAGTTTGTTATAATGGAGTTAAAATAGTATGGTTGACCCCTCAAGAATGCATTTTCCCTAACATATATTAGATTTATTAAAAATAGAATCCCCCATACCCCAAACACACACACTGTATTTTACCTAATGTTTGTAGGATTGTAGCCTGTCACCTCTTCTTTCCCTGGCTCATGCTCTCTCATTTGCTCTCCATTTCCTGCCCCCCCTGAGGAAAATGAAATTTTGCCTGACCAAGATGTCCCCTACGTGTACCCTATGTTACATGTATGTGCATGTCACCCATGCATATTTCTCTTAGTGGCTTGAATCACAAGGCCTCTGCATTTACGTCCTGCATTAGGATGCCAGTCTTCAAGTCTCCCATGTAAGGAATATTAAGTTAGCATTTAAGGCCCATGTATTTGCAATGTGCACTTTTAAATAAGTCACGATGAACCCTTTTTGTGGTTCAGCCTGAGCCAGTTTCTGAATTAGGGTTTTCATGACTCCTGACACACTGAAAGCTGCAGTTACGTATCTCTGACCTCGCATACTTCTAGCTCAGCCGAAAGAGACCCAGCAAGGGTTGCCAAGACTGTATTATGAATAACAGTTATCTGCCTTCTGTACAGAGTCACATTCCTGCCCAGTGAGGAAGGTAAACAGAACCCGTCCGCGGAAGATAGGGCCTAGCCTCTCTGTCTCCATTGAAGTAAATCACGCAGTGCTTGCATCCATAAAAAGCTCACAGCCCCCCGTAATGCACGAAGAAATATATGCTTTTTCTGATTCTAGTGATGAGCAACCTTTGCTTCAGACAATACATCCCCTGACTTAAGATATCAGTTAGTACCAGACGTGCTGGTCGCCTTGACACTAAAGATCTCTCTACTAGACTGAAAGTCAGCTCTCCTCCCAGTTACACGTCAATTGCACGTCATGCTCAAATTGCGTGCACAAGTAGGGCAAAGTTCCAGCCTGCCATGTAACTCCTCCTCTATGTAGCCACCCACCTATCACCCACCTGTGACTCATCAAGTGTACACCCTCATGCACGCCCACATGCTCTTATCTCTTTCTTTCATGCTCTGCCTGGAGCGCTCCTCCCTATGTACAAGAAAAAATTTATATATGTGTTGTTCTTTGTAAATAATGTTAGAAGACCCTTCCTGAGCCTCAGTGGTGATGGAACAGATTCTCCCTTAACTCGAGTTATTGGAATAAAGCCCTTTTAACTTGGACACCACGGACTCTCTGCCTCTCATTTTGATACATGCTAATTGTTAATGCCTAGAAATTATGCCAGGGTAATATTTTATTTACCACACCCCCCCGTTCCCATCTTTTCACTTACACTGCTCTGCCTTCTGCTCCCCACTTTCTTCCTATTCCCATTTTCTGTCCTCTTTCTACCTTACTGCATCTCCCACTTTCCTAGTGCTGAACTGAGGTGATTTACCCTTCCTCTCCTTTCCTGCCTCCTGCTTGCAGTTCAAGGTGCATTGCAAGAGTTGCTTTCCCATGCGTCTGGCTCCTTCTCTATTTCTGTTTCTGATTTGTTTAAGGACTTCGGGGCATATTATCAAGGGATTAATCTCCGCTTTTTTGGCTTTAAAAGCCAAGAAAGCGGAGATAAAATTATCTCCCTATTACCTAGCTGTCGCTAACACCAGTTAGCGACAGCTACTAGGAGATAGCGACCATCTTGGGCCCTGCTTTGCATGTCAGAGATATTTATCACTAATGACATGCAAAGTGGGCGTGCCAAGATGTTAGCGACTGGAAACAGTCGCTAACATCGCTATCTCCTATTACCAACTTTTGGAGATATTCGCGCTAAGCCATGTTATCCAAAGGCAGGTGGATAACATGGCTAAGAGCATTAGCTCGGTAATGCATGAATATCGCTGACTTTACAGCGATATTCATGCATTTCGGCCGATTTTTATCACTTAGGAGATAAACCTTGATAATAGCAAGGCTCCTAAGCGATAAAAATCGCCGCAACACGGTGATAAAATTATTGCCGCTAAGCCAACATAGCGATAATTATCGCTAGTTGTTGGTAATATGCCCCTTCGTTTTTCCCACCTGAAAATAAAGAGCAAGAAAATCTTGGCATTGTGAATAGAAAAATGGTGCTCCCTTGTACTCTTACAAAGTGCATTGTATTAGCTAGGAATGTCAGGGTGGCAACTTCCAGAATGCGATTTCTTTTTTATTTATAGCCTCAATAACGGCTACTTTCAACACAACCAAGCAGTACCATAGCAATTGAGGAAATAGAAGCAAGCTATGACAACAGAACTGTAAAAGTAAATATGAAAACTTATTTTGAAGCCATGCCTCGTTGTTATCTGTCCCACTTCAAACAAAAGCACAGTCAACTTTTTCATAATGTTTTTTTCACTTTCAATAAAAGACTTTAAAGGGTCTTTGGTATATTCACAATTCTATTGTATCCTGAGATTGTAGAGGTAGAGGTGGACGCCTGTGAGACCTTGAGATATTACAAAAGCTACTACAGCCAGATTACAGCAAGAGCATTTGTCTGACCACCTCTAGTAACAGCCTCGGTATTCATTCTGCTATGAGAACAATTTTGGTTGGACTCCAGGGACCTTTAGCAATGACCTAAGGTACTGCAGCCTTCTACAGAAACAATTTATGACTCAAGACAACTCTAAATAACGATCAAATTCACTGCAGTCTGCTAAAGAAAATAATTTGTGTCTTGCTACAGAGAGTCTGGTACAGAAAGGATTTGTGTTTGCCTCCACCGACTTCTATTTACTACCTAAGGTACTGCAGCCTGCTACAACACAGACTTATGTTCGATTAGCATCCCTCTAGATAACAGATCTGAAGCTTGCATGAGGAAATTTCAGCTCTTCAAAACTTTGAGGGCATGGAAATGGCACATTTGGGTGAGGTTTTTTTCTTTTTAGTATTTACTGTATATATAAATCTTGTGTCTTCGTAGGTGCATAATACAAAAAGAGGCAATTAGTGGGATTGAGAATGTAGTATGAACTAGCATTAGCTAAACTGATATGTAGGGTTTATAGTTTATGTTACAAACCGTACCTATTGGCTTTGGCAATGCTAATTAAAAAAAAAAATCTATTTGCTTCACCTTTGATATTTCTTTTTTTCACAATTTTGATTTTCACCAAAAGCAACATAAGCAGTTTCATCACATCCATCGCATAATAGTTGCATACATATAATGCGTCTGTTACATCATTGGAGTCAGGCATGACATAAGCCTAAAATCGGTAGGAGTTCTCAATCAGCCAGTGCACTTGGGAGAGTAACAAGAGAGAAGCCCTCCATCCAAACAGTTACCCACAGTAAAAAGAACTACATTGCTGTACATCCTTACCAGAATAAATCAGTAAGTCCCCAGGGAATCCCAGTTGATGGTCTAGATGGGCTCCATAAGGTTATTCAATACTTATAAATTTATGGGCAAGAGTATCTACAATGGGCAAAGCGCATATACATATAAGCCAATGTCAGCCCAGCAGGACTTTTCAATTCTTGGAGTTAGGGTTGTAACCTTCAACAGAGCAAGACTGGGAAAGTAATCAACAAAATAATAGGTAGCTACACCTTCACTGTAAGTGTCTAAATCAGTCAGCAGCATTGCCCAGTCTGCTGAGACTGGGTATTCACGCAGTCCCCAAACCTCTTCATGCCTGACCACCAGCACTTCTACGCGCCGCCACTTGAGAGTTGACCTACACCAGTGCAACATAGATGCCTTCCAATGCATGGCAAAGAGCCTGTGAGTGATCAATAGGGCTAAATCAATGACAATATGTGTCTCGCCATGGAGTGGAATAGCCCAAACTTGTTCCTGTGGTCACAGTCAGTGGGCCAGGATTCCATTATCAGGGCAAAATGGAGTGGAGAAGAGCGTGTAGCTCTGCCTCGTCCCTCTACTCACAGAGAAAGAGTGAGATGTGCACTTGGCAATTTTAACTTGGACGGAAGCACCAGTATTTACGATTTGGATGAGGTGTAGCAAGTTGGAGCGTGATGTCAAAAGGAGTCAAGGCCGGGAATAGATACTCCGAATTCACCTTATCAAAAGCCTTCTCCGCGTCTGGCACCAAACAAGCTTCATAAGGCCACTAGACCCGAGAAAGCTCCAATTAAGGGTTGTGGAATGTCTGGGCACAAAACTATTCTAGTCTGGGTGCACCAGACATGGCAGGTGTTCATAGAGGCGGCCAGTTACAATCTTACTCAGCACCTTATAGTCAGACCCCAACATGGACAGCGGGCGTTAGGAAGCCAGCTCTAGAGGGTCCTTGCCGGATTTCAGCAGAGACACCAAGAGTGACTCACGCATTGTGGGAAGAAGACGCCCCTCCATCTGGGCAATATGAAGAATCTCCAGCAATTTGGGGGCAAGTTGGACCTCGTATGCCTTGTAGAATTCTATAGGGAATCCGTCGCGGCCCGGGGTCTTACTGGTCGCTGCTCTGCAGATAGCTCCACGCACCTTTTGCAAGGTAAGATCATAGTTCAAGTCGTTCCTATCAAAGGGATCAATCATGGGGAGACTCACTGCAGTAAGGAAGTGATCTATAGCTTCCCGGCGATTCGTGGGGGGGGCGTCATACAGAAACTGGTAATGTATGGTGAACACCTCATGTATACCCATCTGGTGCATTACCACCACACCTTCTGGAGCCCTGATCATCGTCTCATAATTTGTGTAACAGGGGTGGTGCTGGGCAGGAGCCAAGCCAATAATTGGCCTGACTTATTGCCTTCAGAGTGCATTTTCGCTTGATACGCGTGGCAATCTACTCAATGCAGTTTTTTTTACAGAGTTTTATATAGCACGAACGTGACCCGAATCAGGTATCAGAGCACTTTACATAGCACCAGTTGCATTAAATGAGGACACATACATTTTTGTTAGGCACGGGGAGATTAAGTGATTTGCCCAGAATCACAGGATGTTCAGCGTCATTGCCGGGACTCAAACCCAGTTCCCCAGATTCGAGGTCGACCACCCTAGCCGTTAGGCCAACTCCTCTCCACAGTTGCTCTATAATTTGGGTATTGAGTTCTAAAGCTTCCCTAAGTGCACTAATGTTTGCTCAGCCAGAGTGGGACGCTTCCTCTAGGCCACGCAGGGACTCCTCAACTTGCATCAAATCCTTTTGCAGGGTCATCCTCACCCCCACCACTGTGCATATACAATACCCACGAAGCACCACCTTCGTCGCTTCCCAATCACTCAATTTGAGGAACTTCCCCAATTATCTGTCAAGCACTGGATCAGTGTCTCTGCGGTGTCTTCTCTAAGTAGCCCGTTGTTAGTAGTCTGCTGGCTGGATCACAGAGCATGCGGTCCAGCCGAAAATGCAGATCATGAGGGACAGAATAAAAGGAGTACTCCCTGGAACCTGGATGCAACAACCTCTAACAATCTAACAAGGACCAATGTTGGAGCCAGTGGGAGAACTGGGCCTCAGCTTCTACCACGAGAGAGGGCAGTAACGGCGGATGTGAGGGGTCCAGTTGTGGGTTAAGCAAGCAATTAAAATCCCCACCCAATATCCACGGTATATGAGCCCATTTGGTAAGGAGCACTGTTAAATTTGTTAAAAAGACTGGCTGCCCTGTTTTACGGCTATATATGCTTCCAACACAACTCCGCCATCCATGAGTCCCTCCACCAACACATAGTGGCCCTTGGGATCTATCTTGGACTGCATCAGAAGGGAACCCCAGGCCGAATCCAAATCAGCGCACCTCTCGCGAAGCCAGAATAAGTGGTAAAGAAGCATTGACCTGGCCACTGCTTTTGCAGTTTGATCTCCTCCCCCCAGCTATATGCATTCCCTGCAGCAGAGCTATCTGCGCACCCCGCCGTCTGATGTATAGCTGAACCGCATGCCGCTTGCACACTGTGCCCATGCCATGGACATTTCAAGTGATAACTCCTACTTTTATCATCTCAACAATATAACAGAATGGTTAGTTCCCAGGGGAAGTAGCAACTGCGGCGTCAGAGCCGCACAGGTATGGTGTACATAAATGTAATTTGGAAAGGTACAGAATAACACACTGCATGTTTTAGCAAACTGCATTAACAAATCCCACAACTCCCACCCAGAGTAACCCTTAAACACTAGATCACCCACAAAAATAACAATAGGTCCCATAAAAGGGATGCTCTTGGTGAATAAGCATGCATACAAACATCACCAAGGAGTTAGGCGAGGGGGTGAGTCAGAGGAACCACAGAGTCATAGTCGAGGGACCAGTTGAGTTGACTAATAGGGTGTAGATCCTTAAGGAAGACCCATTTCTACATCGTCCACTTCAATAGGAATCAGATATCCATTCCCCCGGCAATGTCTCGGGTGATCATACGGTCTACCAGCTCCCAGTGTACTTTCACAAGATCCTCTGCCATCTTTGGGTGCCACATTAGGCAATACCACCGAGTCCATACTGCGCACAGAGTGGGAAGATTCTAGATCAGAGGCACCTTCTCCCGCAGCAACAATCAACTGCAATCTATGCTTCGCCCAGAGATTTCCCATGACTGTCAAGGCCTGAGCTTGTTCCTCCCTGGCCTGCTTTGGTGTAGGGCCTCTGTGAAGCAGCAAGCTATCAGTGCAGTGGGTCCCTCAATTCCAACTGCATGAGGAGCGAGCTGTCTTCCATTGGGGCTCTGGCACAGCTGGTGCAGAGGTCTCATAGCGCCACTGCTTCACCCAGCCCCAGGCATCCCTGGGTTTGGTGAAAATATAGCTTTGGCATTCAACCATTACTTTTAACTTGGATGGGAAATGCAGCGAGTAGCGGAGTCCAATCTGTCAAAGCTTGCATTTCATCCCCAGTAAGGAGACCCTATGACGCTGCACTGTGAGGGTGTAATCCAGAAAGATAAATACTTTCGCATTGTCAAATCGCAGCGGGAGCACTCCCTAACTATTTGAAGGATCATATTCTTATCCCTGAAATTCATCACTCAGGCTACTATAATTTGTGGTGCAGCTCCCATTGGAGGGCGCCATGTTCTGATCCTTTGAGCACATTTAATCAAGAAATGAGCGGAAAGCCTGCCAGGAGCCATCTCCTGAGAGAGCCGATTCTTGAAAACCAGCAAGTTGTCATATCCCTCTACGTACTCTGGGACACCCACGAAGCGGAGTTTTTTTTGGTGGTAGTGCCCCTCTGCATCCTCCATCCAGGCCTTCAATTCCTGCACCCTCGTGGTAATGGAACTTACCTGCCCCACTAGTTCCTTCATTGTCGGGTGGATGTCTGTGATCTCCTGCTCATTATGAGTAACATGTTCCACCAGTTTACGCTGGCCTTCATGCACTAGCACTGATTTGGTTGCCACCGTATCCACCCTTGCGCATAGATCTTGGTGGGAGTCCGCTATGGCATCCAGAATTTAGTCCAGCTTAAGGTCAGTAGTGGGCTCATTCAGGGGTGTTGCAGGAGTTGTGGCATCACTAAGAACCTCCAGGTCAACACTGAGCTGGTCCTGCAGAACTGGACTGAAGCCCTGGGTAGGTCTACTGTTAACACTCCTCTGTTAACTGGTAGGTGCCGGGTGCCAAAAGCAGGAGAGGAATCGACGCTGGGAGTTAGCTATTAGACCCCAGAGGCTTAAAAACAGCAAGGCTGTGGAAAATTCCTAGACAGCAGGATAGCCAGGTCTCGAGTCAAGGGTAGGCACAGTAACCTGCAGCTGTCTGCACAGTTTTATCCTACAGACAAGCTTCCCCTTGCACACTCTGCAGCCGTTGGCTAACACAATACTGCCCTTCCCGCACCCTTCGCTCATCCAACCAGCACAAGTTTCAGGTCCCCAGGATCAAAAAAGCCAGAATGGGCGGTCGCTCCTTTGCTTATCTGGCTCCATTGCTGTGGAACTCTCTTCCTCTCCCCCTGCGTACTGAACTCAGCTACCTCAAGTTCTGCAGGGATGTAAAAACTTGGTTGTTTAACCAATAGACCTCCCTTTTTTTCTAGTCTAATCCTGTCGGTGCTCTGCCCTCAACCTGTTCGTAGCGCCGGGAAACCTCCGCGTAGCTGTGCGCTCTATAAACTTAAATATAATAATAATAATAATAATAATAATTGATAGCACCTTTCTGACTGCTATCAAACGGATGTCTCATCTGTATCTAAAGTTTCCATTTCAGGGATTTTGAGCAGTTCGAAGTGGTTTTAGTGCTTTTATTATGCTCACAAGAAAGTGTCACTCATAGTAGTTGAATGTCATGCTGACAAGAAAGTTTCACTCATAGTAGTTGAATGTCACTCATAATTACACTGAAATTATGGAAATGTCACACAAAAGCAACCTGAAACCTTGGCAGCTATGCTGTAGGGAAGTGCATGAATGTTCTCCCTTCTTAGAGGAGGTGTGTGGAAAAACAAAATGTTTCGACAAGCAAAAAAGGGAAAACATGTTTTCTTTATTTCACTTCAATGATATGTTTGTTCTAGTTGATTCAATGCCCATTAGATTCCCAAAGTTAGACTAATGTTCTGATTTGTTACCTTTGCCTCAAATTGTAAAGCGCTCTGATATCCTTCGGGACCAAGTTCGCACTATATAAAACTTTATAAATAAATAAATAAAATAAATAAAATCAGCAGTACACTCTAGGGCAGCGTCACAGGTGAGGATGAGCATTCTAGGCCCAAGGACATATGAGCCACCGTTACAGGACCTGCCACTCCTCTGGTTCCTGCACCAGAGAGGCATGAGGAGTCTTGGGATTGTCACCTCCGCACCGCTTGCTCGGCCAGGCCCTCAGCAGGGGACAGGGGGCAACAGCTGTCTCCCCTTTGTGCAGACAGGGAGAGGGCAAATCCACCCCAACGATGCTGTAGAAGCCTACAATGCAGTAGGAAGAGTCACCACACCAATGACATGATTGAGGGCAGCAGCGTGGCAGAGGGCCCAGTCCCCAGGAGTGCTCGTCAAGCTCCAAAACGGTCACCTGGAAAGTGTTTCCCTAAAGAACAAGCATTTACAATGCAATGGTTTTGCCTTTGTTAAAGTTAGAGCTATTGGCATTGCTCTTGACATTATTTTTATTTATGTTTTTTTTTAACATAAATAAATGGCATTGTCATTTACAATGCCACTAGCTTTATCTCTCGCAAATGACACACACAAACACACACAGAGCCCCCCCACACATACACCCACACAGAGCTCCCCCACACACACAGCCACACAGAGCCCCCCACACACACAGCCACACAGAGCCCCCCACACACACAGCCACACAAAGCCCCCCACACACACAGCCACACAAAGCTCCCCACACACACAGCCACACAGAACCCTCCACACACCCACACAGAGCCTTCCACAGACACCCACACAGCACAAGCAGGCAACAGGGGCACACGGAGGCACAAGCAGGCAACAGGGGCACACGGAGGCACAAGCAGGCAACAGGGGCACGAAAACGGAGGCACAAGCAGGCAACAGGGGCACACGGAAGCACAAGCAGGCAACAGGGGCACACGGAGCCACAAGCAGGCAACAGGGGCACACGGAGGCACAAGCAGGCGACAGGGGCACGAAAACTGAGGCACAAGCAGGCAACAGGGGCACACGGAGGCACAAGCAGGCAACAGGGGCACACGGAGGCACAAGCAGGCAACAGGGGCACACGGAGGCACAAGCAGGCAACAGGGGCACGAAAACGGAGGCACAAGCAGGCAACAGGGGCACACGGAGGCACAAGCAGGCAACAGGGGCACACGGAGGCACAAGCAGGCAACAGGGGCACACGGAGGCACAAGCAGGCAACAGGGGCACACGGAGGCACAAGCAGGCAACAGGGGCACACGGAGGCACAAGCAGGCAACAGGGGCACACGGAGGCACAAGCAGGCAACAGGGACACACGGAGGCACAAGCAGGCGACAGGGGCACGAACACTGAGGCACAAGCAGGCAACAGGGGCACATGGAGGCACAAGCAGGCAACAGGGGCACACGGAGGCACAAGCAGGCAACAGGGGCACACGGAGGCACAAGCAGGCAACAGGGGCACAAGCAGGCAACAGGGGCACACGGAGGCACAAGCAGGCAACAGGGGCACACGGAGGCACAAGCAGGCAACAGGGTCATGAAAACAAGCACAAGCAGGCAAAAGGGTCACAAGCAGGAATTGTAATTTAGACGGGGCTGAAGTGGAGAACGGTCAGTAGGGAAGTAGTGCGGCTGGTGCAGTGGTACCAGGCCGAAAGGTGAGAGGGGCTGTCTGCACCCCAGTTTGGACAGTTTCCACTACCTAACAGGGATTGGTGGGAGGGGGGCGTACTTCTTGCTTGCTTTAGGGATGTTACTTCGGGGACGCAGTGCACGCTCTTGCCTGCTGCCTGCTGCCACCGGGACACGACAACAGGCAGGGAGAGGACAGGCTGGGAGAGGGGAGAGAGGGGACAGGCTGGGAGAGGGCAGGGAGGGGACAGGCTGGGAGAGGGCAGGCTGGGAGTGGGCAGGCCGCGAGAGGACAGGCCGCGAGAGGACAGGCCGCGAGAGGGCAGGCCGGGAGAGGGCAGGCCGGGAGAGGGCAGGCCGGGAGAGGGCAGGCCGGGAGAGGGCAGGCCGGGAGAGGGCAGGCCGGGAGAGGGCAGGCCGGGAGAGGGCAGGCTGGGAGAGGGCAGGCTGGGAGAGGGCAGGCTGGGAGAGGGCAGGCTGGGAGAGGGCAGGCTGGGTGACGGCAGGCTGGGAGAGGACAGGCTGGGAAGCAGAGAGGGTCTTACCTGAGAAGTCTGCCAGCGCGGAGCTCTCCGGGGCGCAGAGCAGCAGCAGGGCCCAGCAGAGGAAGTTCAGAAGAGCAAGCAGACGAGCACAGAATTCGGGGCAAGCAAGCAGGGCAAGGGAAGCAAGCAGGGACGGGGAAGCAAGCAGGGACGGAGAAGTGGCAGAAAAAGCAAGCAGAGAGATCAAGAAATCTGGGACAGGGCAGGATTAGAGGCATGCAGGCAGCAACCTAGCAAGCAAGCAGGGTCAGGGAGGTTCAGAGAAAGAAAGCAAGCAATGACAGAGCAAGGAATCTGGGACAAGCAAGCAGGAACAAGTGAAACAATGAGGGTCAGAGGGAATCAGCGAAAGAAAAGAGGGACAGGGGAGGCTCACAGGACTCAAGCAACGGACAGAGGAAGTCAGAAAAGCAGGCTGGGACAGGGCACAGAATTTGGGGCAAGCATGCAGGCACCAAAGATTTGTTAAAGAGTAGATACAGGATGAATCAGGCAAGAGCCAGGCAGCACAGCTTCCATCCAGGACACCGGTAGCATCTGATCTCCTGGACTGGAACCCGTGGTAAGAAAAGTAGGAACATTCTAAGCCTCGCTTTGCCACGCTCTAATACATTAAAGTAACAATACAACATTGACCAAGAATTCTTAACGAACAAAGTACAGACATGCCCTTGGCCATCATAAAAACACACTGCACCAAGTGCAGACCTCAGCAGGGTCATTGAACTCCTACAATAAATAAAATGAAAATCAATTATGAGGCATCAAAAAACCACATAAGGCTGAATGCAAACCCGAACTCAATCATCGCAAACTCACAATAATCCAGGCACAGACAGATCTGACCCTAACCATTGCGAGTAAGCAATAACCAAAGTACAAAAACCAGCCTGGACGTCATAATAACACAACAGAACAAGTGCAGACATGAGCCTTGGTCACAGCATTGCCACACAATGCAGATCAGAGCTTGATCATAAAAGAAACCAAATTCCAACACCAAGTTACGATCTGGTAAAAATCTGCTCATATCCCATAACAAGTTACATATAGATGAGAGGCCGATAACATCGCGTCCAAATTTAAGGAAACCAAGAACATGGCTGTGCAATGCTTCGAAAACAAATGCTGAATCAAAACTGTATTATCTTTCTCTATAGCATTTCAAATATTCGACATGCTGTTACATGTTTATCCATTTTAGGTTTTGCTGAAACTCTCACTTAAAGGGCCCCCCATCATTTTAAACTACAGAGCTCTCGCGTTTTTTGGGTCCAACATGAGTAGCTCACCGAGTGCAAGATTTCGTTTTCTCTCGCCTCCCTCCTCTCGGGGTTTCTCTCTCTCTTGCTCTCTCTCTCCTGCCCAGCACTTTAACAGCGTTACAGGAGAGGCGACCTGTGACCGGCGACCGGTGAGACTACGTCACGACACCCCATCTTCTCCTGTCTCGCGCTTCTGCCACCCCTTCTCTTTCGTGTTCTCCCCCATGCCTTCCTTGCCCCTTCTCCCCTTCACGAATATCCCACATTATCCCTGGCATCTCTTTACGGTTCCCCCTCACATTTTCCCTGTACTCTGCCATTTTCTTTCCAATGTCCTCTCCCGAATGCACTGCCCCCATCTCTCTGCCCCATACCACGTCCCCTGTCCCCACACCTCGCCCTCACGTGCCCGTCTCCCCAGTAAGCGCTCCTGGTGTGCCCCTTCGTCGCCCTGCCCGGTCTCCTGGATAAAGCACATGGCAGCGCCAGATGTTGAACTCTCCTCCACAGGGCAGCAGCGCGGAGAGCCGCCCCAAGTCTCTCCCACTCACAACCCCCCCCCCTTCCCAAAGTGGTGATCGCGGATAGATAAAGGAAATGCTCACAAACCTTCAAAGTCGGAGATGATGCCCTCCAAGTGCGCGTTGACGGCCGGATCGGACATCTTTCTCACCCTCTCTCGGTCCCAAGACAGAAAAAAAGTTTTAAAAACAGTCTCAGAGAAGCAAGAACGCCCACACTTTGATTGCGCCCGCAAATGTTTTCTCCTTTTTTTTTCCTCCTTTTTTCTCGTTGCCGCTTCGCGAAAAAAATAATATAATAAGCATTTACAATGCAAAGGAGGGGGGCGGAAAGGCACGGAGAGCGGAAGGGGGGCGGTGCCCAAGCCCCCCAGGTACGATATTAACTGCCCAATCAGTGGCGAACACTTTCTGCAAGTTTGCGCCAGAGGATATCTGCCCCAATCATTGTGCCGGACATGTAAAGGTGTCTCATCTTCTCTCCCGGCTACACACTACAAAAAGATAGCAGGGCTTGGGGCTGTCAACCGGATTTTTCTTCCCTCTGACCCCTGCCTGGTTACTTTGTTGTGTTTGACCATGTACTTCCTGTGGATTTCTGCCATGTTTCAATCTCTTTTCTCTCCTGTTTCTGAAATGCCCCTTAACACTTCATCACCCCTTGTAATTGCCCTTCTCTGAGCACCTTTAATCTTCCCATTTTCTTCCATAGCACATCCAACCCACTTATAATCTAACATTTCTGTTATTCATCAGAATATATTTTCTCCCTTCAGGTCACAATATACCAGATTTCTCAAACGTTTTCCTGAAAAATCGTGGTTTACGTGCTCCACTGCTGGTTCCCTCTGCACAGATGTCAAGGCATTGGTGCAAGTTCTTGCTTTTGTTATCTTGCTGAGGTGGTTCGATGTGTCATTGAGTGTGGGAGGGCCTCTCACGGCTTTAAGGTGCTGTGATTTTGAGGAATTTCAATTTTGTACTTGAAGATCCACACCCTTCTTTATGTATTCCACGTCCCCGAAGGCAGTTGAGTGCACCGTTGTGCTGCATATTTTTTGCATCCCTTCATACTTCTCCCATGGCTCCTCAATCTGCTCCCCTCATCTTTCTTAGCCTGTTTGAGCCACGGGAGAGCGGGAACGGCCACACACTGACGGGAGAGCGGGAGGGATGCGGGAACGGCCACGGGAGAGCGGGAGGGGGGCGGGAACGGCCACACACTGACGGGAGAGCGGGAGGGGGGCGGGAACGGCCACGGGAGAGCGGGAACGGCCACACACTGACGGGAGAGCGGGAGGGGGGCGGGAACGGCCACGGGAGAGCGGGAGGGGGGCGGGAACGGCCACACACTGACGGGAGAGCGGGAGGGGGGCGGGAACGGCCACGGGAGAGCGGGAACGGCCACACACTGACGGGAGAGCGGGAGGGGGGCGGGAACGGCCACGGGAGAGCGGGAGGGGGGCGGGAACGGCCACACACTGACGGGAGAGCGGGAGGGGGGCGGGAACGGCCACGGGAGAGCGGGAACGGCCACACACTGACGGGAGAGCGGGAGGGGGGCGGGAACGGCCACACACTGACGGGAGGGGGGCGGGAACGGCCACACACTGACGGGGGGCGGGAAACGAACCAACAGCGGGAGGGGGGACAGGAAAGGGAAGACTCACCTGGACTTCCTCGGCCGGCGGACGGCCGCAAAATGGCCTAAACAAACCTCGACGAGCCCGAAAAAACGCCCCGCCCACCGAGTGAACACGTCTACATGACGTGAGCAGAAAGGGAAAAATTCTCGGGAACGCCCCCGAATCTGGTCCGGCCTTTGACGGACAGATCCGGCTCCCAATGGCTAGCCTCCATTTATGGAGCTAGCCAATGGGAGGAGGGGGCGAGGAGGGGGCGGGATACCCGACTACACAGAAGAAAACATTAGATTTTGCTAGCGCATGCGTACTTCATACGCATTGCGTAGGCAAAACCTAAAAACCGGGAGGCAGAAGTAAGGGGGAGAGATTAGATCCCCCAGTCGATTCCACTGCCTCCAACATTGAGGCTAGTCTCAAATTGTCAGTGCCTCACCATGATTGGGCCAACTGAACACAGCAGTGCACCACAGGGCTGTGCACAATATCCTGCACCCCCTGGGCCGACGAAGGCCCACTCAATTCAGCAACCGGGGAAGCCGTCTCCCCTGCTCTATTGCAGGCAGGGACCTCCAAGGAAATGCAGTAAGCTGTTCCAGGGGAGAAGGGGGGACAAGGAAGAGAAGAAAGGTTCCCCCTGGCCCCGTCCCAACTATCACCCCGCAAACACATGGCCCTACTGGCCGATAGGGCCCCTCGCCTCCTAGGGTGCTGCACCAGATGGCTACAATCCAGTACGTCTGCCAGGTAATAAGGAGGGGGGTGTTGTGGGGGGCTGAAAGGAGGCCCACCAGTAACAGTCAATGCGGAGGCTGCCTACCCCCGCCCCCACCCCCACTCACTGCAACGGCTGCTGGGCCCCCTCAAAACATTTAACAAATATTCTCTTAAACTGGCAATGTTTAAATTCGTCTAGAAGTATCAAAACATTGCAGTTAAGTTCTGTTATCATTTAAAACATGCAATCAAATACATGATTGCCAAACATACTATTCTGGTTAGTCAGGCCTTACTAACATGTAAAAGTATCCACAGTGTGATTATTAGAAATGGGGTTGGGAGTTTTGAAGAATATTTGGAGCCCCTTCCTTTCTCCCAGCTAGGATATAAATGACAAAAGATTTTAGTGATGGGCCATTACAGAGTGGCTTCCTGCCGCTCATTTTTCCCCTGAAAACAAAGCACTTTTTATCATCATAATGCTTCCTTTGGCTAGACTAGAGACTGGAGCCGTCCCTGTGATAATTTGAGGCCCCGCTAGGGGAGCCCGCTCCCCAGTTTGAAAACCCCTGCTGCAGTGTGGCAGGTGCATGCACACCTCTAGGATTAATATCTTCATAAGTTACTATTGTATTAGCAGGTTTCCCTGGGCTGAACTTTGAGCGGCACACTCGCCCTGCTGCAGTCTCGCGAGCTGGGGAAAAATGGCGCCTCATTATTCATGGAGATGGAAAGGGGCAGCGTGGCATGAATAGGCTTCCCTCCATTGCGGTGAAGATTTTTAATTTCCTCCCAGGATGGCGCTTTTCATTGCACAGTCACAACCAGCTACTCTCGGGCAACAGACGGTGACAGGCCTTTTATTTCCCTAATCTTAAATTATGTTTTTAATAAAAATCAGTACATTGCAAACTGAACTAGGCGAGAAAAGCGAGAAACAGGGGAGTTTCTACTTCCCCTGGAGGCAACATAAAGCAACGTGGATGTGTTCATTCAGATACTGCGCGAGCCGCTCCTTCGCTTTCATTCTGCGAATTAGTAGTCCTGGGAATACTGGAGGGAAGGAGGGGTGAGGGGATCCTCGGCAGTATGAAGAGCATATGCGATTTCTATCAGTATGTACATAAAACCTATATTTAAATTTACGTCATTTTATATAAGTTTATCTAAAAAACATGCATATATGCTAACATTTTAGAAGAGGGAGATTTTTAGAAAAATTATTGGGAGAATGTATTTCCCCCATTGACTTCTATGGAGGCAGAGACAATTTCAGGTGGGAAACAGCCAAAATAATGCCTTTTTTGGATTCAGAAATGGGGAGTCTCCCGTCTGAATCGGGGCTATTAGAATGTATGCACATGGTTCATTCAGACACCCCAATTATGTGTTTGACAAATCTAGATTTGGTGGTTTATGCCCAAATTGAGACTGAACAGCAATGGGTAATCCAGGGACTGGCTTTAGCATGTACGAGTTTGGCTCACGCCCAGGGCGGCGACCTCCAGATGGGCCCTTGCAGTGGTGCGGGAACAATGTTCAGAGTGGTGGTACTGCCATCAATGTTCTATCACTGAATGCATAGGAACTGTGAAAAATCCAAGCGTCACTCTGCAAATAAGTGCATCTAATAAGCCATGCTTATTAAACAGGAGAGTGGTAAGTGGGCTATATAGTCAGGGGTGCATTATGGAGCATGCTATCACACATATATTACTAAAGAATGGTGTGGTAGCACACACCATTTACAAGCAACATATTTTCTATTGAAATGGGCACTAAATATGCAGAGACATACAGTTTTTCTGATTAAACTTCATAGCACAGAAACAATAATGTGAGGAAATCAGATTTGAGCATCACCAAGTAAAGGGCCTTGATTTATTTTGGTGGTATTATAATATTTGTTTCCATCATATTTCAGAATTAGCAAAAAATGGGCCTCCTATATAATTTACTAACTCCTGACATATTTTGAACAATTTGTACAGTTCATTTACAGGTGTTTAAATGTTGTGTGTTAGAACAAAATGGACGTGCTACAGCCTCTCCTTACACCCTCCCTGTACCACAGCAGGATATCACTTAGTCCACTTTACAAAATCCTCTTTCTTTAGTGTCAGAGAGAGAGAAGTAGACACCAACCTCCATGTTAAAAGACTAAGCAGCAGTTTGACAGAAGACATAGTCTGACATTGGGCCTCGGTCTTTCAACGCACAGTAAATACCCACACGATAAAAACAACAATTAAACGCATCTTTATTGCTCATTCTCCTTCTGTACTCCAGCGTAAGCATTTTGTGGGTGTTGCAGCACCCACCACACTCCCTACCTCCACCGCCAATGGGCACTGGAGCTCTAAGCAGCAGTCTCCCTATTGCTTAGGTCTAAATTTGGATTCACTTGAGGTGCTCTCTGAGCAAAGGCCACCTCTGGGGTACACCACACTTCCAAATTCCTTCCACGCTAAGAAAAACCTATTGAAATCTGCACCACAAAAAGTTGTCTTGTGAAAATTGGTGCACAAACATCAGCTCCTGGGGTTAGAACTTTTCCATGTGTTAAACATTGGAATAGCGCAACATTACTTAACTCTCAAACCCCCGTATCCCACCATATCTGTCCCTCAGGGTGCTTTATTACCTCAGCAGTTTCGGCACTATACTTGCATTGTGGACCGTAGTGCTGTCTCAAGTAGCAAGGTTCAAATAGCACATGCATTAAACTCTTAAAATACATGGGATTCTGTAATCCCTGTATAAACGACATTCTCTGAATTCTTTATAATTGGCGACTAGTGACACACTCAGTCACCAATTATAAAGAAAAGACATCAGAACTCGACTATTATAAGTTATTACAGTTGCGTTTTGATGTCACAATATCTGCTGCCAGAGCCAGTAGCCAAGATGAAAGGCAGGCCGGGTCATGGAGCATAATTAAAGCAGCTGTTTAATGCAGCAAAAAGGGAACATTGCTTTTATTTCTTCTGCTCTATTTTAATAGTTAACAATAACAAGTGGAAAGAATATGTTTTTTTGCACTGCTTAGAGAAAAGCTAGAACCTTTCTGCATGTCTCTCCAACACATTCTGAGGTACAGCAGCTTTTTGTCTTTAAAAAACTAACTTGTATTCAACTGTTTCTAATATCGATTTGCAATGCATATCTAACATGCTTAGATTGTTTAATTTTTCACTGGAGGTTTCATTTATATTTTTCATGTTTATAAAAACGGTTGCGCTTTCATATAAAGAGCTACGCACCAAGGTTTTATTTGGTTTTGGCAAAGGTGAAGGTGTGATCATGTACTATATGGGATAAAGGACCCCCCTTGCATACATGCTAAGGGTATTGCAAGTCACTTTGGAGTTCCATAACCTCTAAGTAGTTGTGGAACTTCTCAGAGACGTGCAATATCTTTATAATGTATGAGGTGTATTTTTCATCTTAGATTATGGCAGTAGCAAAGCCAGTGAGTCATGGGCCCTAATGCAAGGAAGGGAATGCCCCCCAATGGCTGCTGTTTGAATGATGAAATACAGCAATATGCAGGGTTTAGAGGACCCCTATGGCCTCTGCTCCCCGAAACCACTGCACCAGTTGTACTGATGAAACCAGGCCCGTGATTAATGGTCTAACAATTCACAACTGCACTGAGTACACATAGGTCTGATTCTTTTGTTAATTTCGTGGTCGATGGGTCACCAAGGAGTCACTAATGGACCCCGTAACAATGAACTCCATAGTTAGAGGAACGTTCTTCTGCTGGGTTCTGTTTTCATTCCTGAAGAGCTATACTTTCAGGCACACTTGATAGTGTGCCCGGAGCAGTGCGTTTTATGGGATGTTTAATCTGTATTACAGCAGGTGCAATGAAAATTGTCGCACTTTGCGAAAATGTCACTTTTTGTTTGGAAATGAGCAAAGTTGCATGGCATTGAGAAGGTGGGATTTTCATTCTAGAACCTGCTTACCACTTACCAAAATCCCGTCACAGGTCGACTGGACCTTTTTACCTGTCATAGAGTGAATTAGGCAGTCTATTTACCAACAATCAATGCCTTCTACAAATCCCAATTGTTCCCCCAAAGAACCACTGACTAAAACTAAGTTTGAAGATTTATTACAAAAATGGAAACAGCTGGAGATACAAACACCTCAACACGAGGTTCAGAAGATACACCG
The DNA here is from genome assembly GCF_964261635.1 of Lissotriton helveticus. Lineage (NCBI taxonomy): Eukaryota > Metazoa > Chordata > Amphibia > Caudata > Salamandridae > Lissotriton > Lissotriton helveticus. The sequence continues at coordinate 1,197,536,683 of NC_136070.1, forward strand.
GCACTAATACAAACATAATCCTACGGAAAAGTCTTAGGCGACTTATGAATAATACGAGAATCAGTTCCAGAATCATCAGACTAACAAAGATTGCTGTAACTTGAGTTCTGGTATGCATTGAAGGGAAAAATCAGTTAATCTATCCCTACACTATACTATGTGACATCCCTACTCAGCAATAGCCCACCCTAGCAAAAAGGTGTCAGCCGTGGTGACTTCCAAAGAAGTTCACTCACTTTTTCTCTTCAGTCTAGAGAATCCTCAGTCTTAGCTAAGCTCTTTGCCAATCCAACCGCTCTCTCTGCTGCTCAGCCCATCTGCCCTATCTCCACCCTCGGGGTGCTGTCCCTAATGCAAAACCCCACAATACTGGCGACACGCCTTCAGGTATGCCCCTCTCGAAGGTGTTGGTTTCCAGAATTTTCCATTATGGCACTCTTCCATCCTTGTCGGTCCAAACGTCCTTGGGTCCCAGACTCTCAGTCGCTTCAAGTTGTATCCATAAATTCCTCGGCTACTCCTCCATGTCTGAGTCTAGCATCCTAACACTCATACACAATGGGCCCTTCTACTCTACTGTCTACTTGGTCCGGCACCTGCAAAGAAATACATGAAATCGGCTCACACATTCTTTAACGTTGATTCATTTTAGCCAAAGGCCGCTTTTACAAAACATTTCTACCATTTAATGCTTAAGCAAACATTTCCTAGTCAGGCCTATACGATTTCCATGGACAGGACCTCTGTACGTTTTTATAGGCCCAACATCCTACATGAAAAGCACATAAAGCAAAAAACATTTTCTACTTCAAGCAAGCTTATCTCGTATGTATATAAATGCAAATATGAATTTTAATAAAGCAGACCTAAACATACAATGGTAATCTATTAAAAACAGCATCATTAGTGTTTCAAACCCCTTAACATTTGCTCTGCATGTAGGTCTAACATCAAATACTTCAGTTCACAACCCTACATTGCATTTGAACATGATTAGTAAACCCTTTATATATACGGGTGCTGACTACTTGTACATAAGATGCACCCCTACAATTTTTCACTTCTGTTTAGCGCTCTCTCAGTTCCCCCCTTTGATGACCTGTGTCATCACTACCATCACACCATCCCTCAGGGTAAGAACCGAGCTAAACAGAACTTGTGGCCACTTGCCCTCGCTTAAGCATCTCCAATGCTCTCAGGCTGCGATATTGACCGTCCTGCAGCCTTTCCATTCTTTGCTCTTGCACTCTCATCGATCTTTGCAATCTAGTTGACCTATACAACTTGTATAGTCTCACCAAACCCCACAACCCAATCACACATGCCACTGCTATGATGAGGGGTTTTAGTACAAATCCAAGGAAACTCCTCCCCAGACTTGCAAACCAGTTTCCCACGGTTCCAAATCCCTTTCCAACCTTCTCCCACACGTTCTCTTGTGTCAAATCTTCAATCTCATAATGAATGGCAGTAATGTTACTGATATATTTCTCCAGATCCTTAGAATTATCTGGAATATATGTGCAACATTCCTGGACCTTCAAACGTTTACAGACTCCTCCCTCTTTCGCTAGAAGGACGTCTAAGGCAAGACGGTTTTGTAAAATCATTGTCCTTATCGACAACATCTCACCCTCAACCAACACTAGGGACTTTGCTGTATTCATTGACAGTTCATCCCCCACGGTTGCCAATCGCCGTATCTTCACGTCATTCAGAATGACTCCCACAATGGGTATCATTGCTCCAAACACATCTCCCACTATTGCACCCGCACTTTCACCTCGCTTTACCCTCGTCTGATGTCCTCCCTCTGGGAGAGCAAAATCCTCAGTATGGTAAATTTTGGGAAAAATGATCGCTAGATAACACGTCCCGTACCACTTTTCCGGCAACCTTACGTACGCACTCCTTCCACAGACAAAATACACAGTTGGAATAACCTGCACCACACTCTTCAAGAAATATTTCGTAAAATACTCCAGTGTGAAAGTATGTACACACGTAGTATGACCCACATACACATTTTCATAATACGTCTGTGGTCTGTGAAGGCATAACTTCCCTTTCTGCACTTCATCTAGAGCTATCGGACCATAACTCCCTTTTGACTTGTGATGCTTCTCCTCATCCGTCCAATCAACTTTCCCTTGCCCTGAATCTCACAACTGTTTTTTCTTTGTGTACCTGTCCTCAACCTGTTCTATGAACCTTTTCTCTGTCTCTGATTACAAGCATGTTAAATTGTGTCGGTGAGCATATGAGATGTCTAACTCCTGTGTTGGAATGAAAAAATATCCAAGTCTGTCCTCTGACTTATAATAGTCAAAATTATTCAAGTGTTTATAAGCAGGGACTTCCGGTAGCACAGCATCAGAATTCGAAAAGAAATACTCAAAATGGTTACGCCCATAAAGTATGCTAAGCAGTATACTACATGAAATTCCATATGTCAATGGAAGATGATGGTATCTAATACCCTCATCTACTGAAGCCGGCAATTGCATACACACATAGCAGTCTTTCGCATCCATTGCATCAATGTATTCATACAACAACTTTGCATACGCATTCTGTCCAAAATTGCCTTTAGACAGATCTGCGTGTAACCTACGACTTTCTTCTGCTAGCAAAGCTTTTTCTACTCCTACCTTGACCTCTTTCTTGCTAGGAGTGATGGGTGTCGGTGTTCCCTCAACCTTCACTGCCTGCTCGTATGGTACTAAATAGGAAACTGCAACTACTAATACTATAAGGAGTATCACTCCTCCTAAAAGGGTACCTATTATACACTTAGCTCTACGAGTCGGGTTTCCAGCCTCCATGGTTTCAGGACAGGTTAGTTCGTTCTCAACAGCTATTCAAAGTCTCTTTTCTTGGTTATTTGAGTCTCGAACCACACTTCTGAAGGCAGAAATCCCCGCTCTGCTTTTCTTTTGCAGCCTTTCTTCTGCAGCAACAATAGACAACCCTAGCCCTTCTCCGTCCTCTGTGGGAAGTCCCTAAATTTCTTCTTCTTCCACTCGGCTCTAGGTTGGCCTTAACAGCTATTTACAAAGTCTTTAATAATCAATGATGATATTTGCTCCAACTGCACAAAGCACATAATCCAACAGTTCCATGCGAAGGACTACTGCTTCATAAGATGGTATTTCTGGACCAAATGTAGGAAAAATCAGTCTATCCAGGATTAAATCACGTATCTTGCTTAGGTAAGGGGGATTTGGAATGGTAAGTGTCAGTACGCCTTCGATCTCAAGTCCAGGTACCAACAGTATCACTTCCAACTTAACATTTGGGATTGTACTGGTCACTGCCACTGACCTCACCCTCCCTGATCTCAGTACACCTGGCATTTGTCAGAGGGTAGATCCACTCAGGAGTGGCGTATCTTCGACAAGGTACTCTCACCCTCCTTGACCTCCTCGGACCTCTTTGCTCCGTCTCCTGTTCTCCCTCGTCCGGTTCGGACTCTTCAGACACAGGGGCAAGATCCCTTTCTGAGACCAATCGCACGTTCAGACGCCTCCGTCTCTCAGGCCAATGAGCCTCGGCACTCCTTGCTCTTCTGCTTCTCGTTTGCACCCCATGTTCGTCACCACTTTCCGCTTGTTCTGCGCTCAGATCACCTTCACAGCCACTTCCCCCTTCAGAGGCAGACTCAGTGTCACTGTTGTTGTGATCTCCGTCAGCTCTATCGGAGGAGTTACCAGCTTCTTCGGATTCCCCCACAGCTTGACTTGTCCCCTCTTGTGGATCTTCCTCTTCGTCAGTGTTGCCCTCTACGAGAGGAGCTGCTTCTTCCAAGGGTGCTGGCACTCGTCGGGTGTGAGAAGCATGGACCCAGTTTGGCAACCCTCCACACTTCACAGCAGTTTTCGTCACCAAAATAACTTGAAAAGGTCCTCTCCAGCGCACATCCAGGCAGCTTTTTCTGACGTGCTTCCGCACCAGGACCCAGTCACCCGGGCACAGATCGTGACAAAGGTCCCTGGAAGCCGGAATTTCAGCAGCCCCCACATGAAGGGACACAGAATGAATGACATCAGAAAGTCCCTTGCAGTAATCAAGGATCAGATCATCTGTGATATTTAGCAAGGCGGTTGTAGGAATAGATGGCAGTCTCATAGCCCTCCCCATCAGTACTTCGTGAGGTGAGAGTCCTGTCCTCCTGTCTGGTGTACTACGTATGCTCATTAGCGCCAACGGCAAAGCATCTGGCCACTTCAGGGACGTGGATGAGCACACCTTTGCCATTCGGGCCTTGAGGGTCCCATTTATTTGCTCCACTATGCCGGAAGCCTCTGGTCGGTAACTACAATGCAGTCTTTGGTCAATGTTCAGTGCAGAGCAGAGCATTTTCACAACTTCGCTGTTAAAATGTGTTCCTCTGTCCGATTCCAAAGAGGTCGGAACCCCGAAACGTGGCACTAACTCCCTCAACAACAATTTTGCTACTGTGACTGTATCGCACCTACGAGTTGGGGATGCCTCAACCCACCTAGAAAACACACACACGATCACCAGGACATACCTAAGGCGGTTACACCTCGGCATCTCAATGAAATCCAGTTGCATCCTGTAGAAAGGTCCGCCGGACCTTCCAATGTGACCCATTGTAACTGGTGTTCTTTTCCCCACGTTCATTTGTTGACATGTAACACACCTTTGACACACTGCTTCTGCAGCCGTCCTGAATTTTGGGTTGTACCAAGTTTGTCTGAACACACGCATCATGGCATCTCTTCCCAGATGTACAGGACCATGTATCTGTCGTGCCATCGGACTCACCAGCTCATTCGGCAACACCGCTCTCCCATCAGCCGAAACCCATAGGTCCAACTCTCTTCGGACACATCCAGCCATTTCCCACACTCTCTTCTCATAGTCGGACACCTGCTCTTGCATGCTCTTCAATTCTTCCCAGGTATCTGCCACCTCAAGCATCATGCTTAACTCGGTTCCTTCCTGCACCCCCTCAATTGTTTGCTCAGTAAACGAGTATCCCTGCTCGGCACAATAACGTGCAACCTCATCAGCATAACGATTACCCATGGACACAAAGTCGGTATTCTTGGTATGTGCAGTGCATTTCACGACGGCAATTTCGGCTGGACCTTGCAGAGCCTCCAGCAACAACCTGATAAATTCTCCATTCCTGATAGGGGAACCTGATGATGTCATGTAACCCCTTTGGGACCACAATTGACCGAAATCATGAACCACACCGAACCCGTATTGGCTGTCGGTATATATGGTGATCCGAATCTTGTTGGCTGCCAGGCAGGCACGCATCAACGCAATTATCTCAGCCACCTGCGCGGAGTGTACTCCTTCCAGGCAGGCCGCCTCTACTATTCCAGAGATAGTACAGACAGCAAACGCTGCTCTCAACTGTCCAGTATTGTCCCTTACACATGAGCCATCCACAAAGTAAATTTCGTCTGGGTCTACCAGTGGCTCATCGACAATATCCGGTCTGGGTTTGGTGCACAGTTCAGTCACATCAAGGCAATCATGGTCTTCCCAATCCTCATCTAAGTCATTTGGTAAGGGCATCAAGGTAGCAGGATTCAAGACCGAACACCTCCTACGGTTCACATTCTCCGCAGCAAGTATAACCTACTCGTAGCGTGTGAGCCTGTTATTGGTCAGGTGTTGTGTCTTGGTCCTGGTCATTAACAATTCCACTGAGTGGGGCACATGTACTATCAGTGGGTGACCCATCACAATGCTTTCACACCTCTCAATGCTGACACCTGTTGCAGCAACGGATTTAAGACATCCGGGCAATGTTGCGGCTACTGGATCTAAGGTAGCCGAGAAGTAAGCAACTGGTCTACGGACTCCTCCATGATCTTGTACTAAAACTGCCAAAGCACACCCCTCCCTTTCACAGCAGAACAGTGAAAATGCTTTGGTGTAATCGGGCATTCCCAGAGCCGGAGCGCGACACAAGTCCTCTCGCAACTCAAGAAAAGCCATCATACAATCTTTGTCCCATGGTACCGGATCACTGACATCCTTGTGCATCAGTTTCTGCAATGGCTTCGCCTTCATGGAAAAATTGGCAATCCACTGGCGGCAATAGCCAACCATACCCAGGAACATCCTAACCTCTCTCTGGGTCGTAGGCACCATCATTTTCATGATCGCCTCAATCCTGTCTGGCGACACTTTTTCTCTTTCCCTTCTCTATCCTGTGACCCAGATACTGTACTTTAGACAAACAGTACTGTAACTTGTTAGGGGAAACCTTATGTCCATTCTCGGCCAAATGATTCAACAAAGCAATGGTGTCAATTCTACAAGCATCTTCTGTGTCTGACGCAACAAGGAGATCGTCTATGTACTGTACAAGAACAGAGTTTTGTGGCAGCACCAGATTCTCAAGATTCCTCTTCAATAGCTGATTAAAGATCGATGGGCTCTCTGTATACCCTTGAGGGATACGACACCATGTTAAGACACGGTTCTCTATTTTGAACGCAAAAAGAAATTGGCTCTCCTCATGCAATGGGATCGAAAAGAAAGCCTGACACAAATCGATCACAGAAAACCATTCAGCTTGGAACGGTATCTGAAATAGTATCACTGATGGATTCGGTACCACTGGACAGCATGGAACAACTATGTTGTTCACCTTTCGCAAATCCTGCACAATCCTGAACTTCCCGCTAGGCTTCTGCAAGCCCATGATCGGGGAGTTGCATGGACTGCCCATGACTTCCTTTAAAATTCCCTGTCTAATCATGGATTCGATCACAGGCCTTATTCCTGCAATAGTCTCTGGGGTCAATTTGTATTGAGGTGTTCTTGGGAACTCAGCATTCGGTTTTACTTGAATCTTAACTGGCTCTACCCCTTTTATCAACCCGATCTCCTCTCCTGTAAAGTCCCACACTTCCGGTGAGACTGCATCCCTCAGGTCCCAAGGGAGTTCCTCCACAGTTAAAGCGGGGTACAATTCTATACACACATGTGTATTTGCAACCTTGAAGGCAGCATCATCATCATTCGTTTGTAATTCTACTCCCTGTGGGGTACAGTAAATGGTACAATTGAGTTTACACAGGAGATCCCTCCCCAACAAACACACGGGACTGGAATCACACACCACGAATTGATGGTTATCCCTGAAACTCCCAATCTTAACTGGGACCGGTTCAGTCAGAGGGTTTGTCATTCTTCTGTTTGCAACCCCTACCACTTGGATAGTCTGTCCTGAAAGGGGTAAGTTAGGGACAACTGCAGACCGCACAGTAGACCGGGAAGCACCAGTGTCAACCAAAAAGGTGGTGGGGTGCCCAGCTACATCGGCCTCTACGAATGGTCCCCTCTGATCTACCTCTAGCACTGCCCCGAGGGTGCAGTCCTCCTCCCCACTCAGGCACCGTCCTGTCACCGGATCAAAGTAATAGTACTCATCCCCTTCAACTATGAACGGCATCTGCTTGTAAACCTTGTTCCCTGTTGTAATCTTCGGTGGCTGGGGAACCGGAGCCCTAGGGGATGAAGTCCCCCCTTTTGTCGTCTTAAATTTAGTTACTGTTACTCTCGGTTCAGGAGGGGCTTGGACCTCCTCCTCCTCCTCTTCTTGCACTTGATTGTCTGGGTTATGGGGACACTCGCGTCTCCAATGTCCGACCTCGTGACACTGGTGACACCTTGTCGTCTTTTTCAGAGCCGCCAGGTCTATCCTTGGCCTTGGGCCCTCTTCATTGTCCCTTTTCTGTCCCCCTGATTTTCTCCCCAATGTGCCATTTCCTGACTGACCCTGTCCTCCCGATTGCATCTGTACTAACATCAGCTTATCTTTAAGCTTTCTTGTTTTGGAGTCTATCTCGTCACTGCAATACCTCGCGTACCTCAAGATCTCGTCCAGAGGCTTGTTCTTCCAGGAAATTAAATGTTGCTGTATCATGAGGCAGATATCAGGTCTCAGTCCCAGAACGAACTTGGACACAAACTGTCCCATGTCCTTTGGATCCATCAAATCCAATCCACTGTACTGCTTAAAAATCTGTAAGAGCCTCTCATAATACTCATGGACTGTCTCCTTCGGTTCCCGCCTAGTCCGATCTATCTTCACCCAATCGATGTCCTGTGGTGGTACCTTAGTCTTTAACCACGTGATCACCTGCTCATATTTTATCATCACCTTGGGTGAAGGTCCATTCGTGCTAGTGTCTCGATCCGGCTCCTCTGTGGGCCATTCGACACTAACCTTACATGCAATCCACAGGTCTCCTGGAACTACAATGTCAAACACTGTGTTTAGATCAATCCACAATACCTTTGAGATCTTAACAAACCTCTCTACCTGTTTGTACCATTCTACTGGACTCTCTCGCAGCTTTGGAAATGAGTTCGTAAAGGCAGCCAAATCTCCCCTACTCCAGGGTACATGTACATATCCCCCGTGAGCCACCTCCCGTAAGGGGTACGCTTCTGCCTGCATCAACCCTCCTCCCGGGGATGTCTCAATAGCGCTTCGTCTAACGCTCTTTCTCTTTGACCACCTTTCCTCCCATTTGTCCAATTGGGTCCATGTTCGGATTCCCACTATCAGTTCCCTGATGTGGGTTTTTAATCCGATCACCCTCTTTTCTTCTAGGTCTTGGTCTGAGTACTGTAACCTATGGCCACCCTGGAGTGCTTTTGTCTTTGTCAAATCCACAACATACTTGTTTGCTAACTCAGACAGTTTCTCATGTGCTGTCCTAGCCCTCCGAGTGACATCCTTTGCCACAAACAACAGTTCATCTGGCTCATAGAGTTCTATTCTCTCTAGTGGCAATGTACCTTCCACTATTTCCTCCACTTCAGATTTTAGTCTCAACACATCAATCCTTCTTGCTTTTATTGCTGCTCTCAATGTTCCTTGGCTAGAATTTCCATTAGAGTCCCTCCCGCCACCATCCTGATTCCCTCGTCTGTTTTCTTCAGGGGTCTTAGAGGGAACCCTCCTGTTTTCCCAACCCTCATGGTCCCACTCCTGTCTATTATCGCCAGAGGTGTGGTGGGACACCCCCCTACTTTCCACACTTCCGCATTCCCATTCCTGCCTGCTTTCGCTAGGCGCGCAGTGAGACACCCCCCTAATTTCCTGGGTTCCATTGTCAAACTCCTTCCTCAACCTGTTGCTCTGGGTATCAACAATCGTATCCCAAGTTCTCAAGTCCGGCCTTAATTCTCTGATGGACCTTGGCCGGAGTCCTCTCGAATCCATCGGTCCTCTCAAACCCCCCTGTTCTCTAGAGGAATCTGCCGATGCTGCCAAAGGGGTGCTCCTTTCTACTGACCTTGGCCATTGGCACCATCCGTCCGCCACATTACTCCTCCCTTCACTGACACTTCTCTCTCTCTCTATTTGTAGCGGACCCTCGCTCTTTGTCTGTTCTGGATTATATACTGATACTATGGGACCTATGGTGACAGGCACCGTAAGGGCGTCTGGCAATCTCTGTGAATCTACACCCTCTTCAGTGTGCACCTTTTGCACCGTGAATCTTCCCACTACTCTCGTTGTGGGGGATGATTGGGGTGCCTTTTCTCCCTCTGCCGGGCCAAACTTGTCCCCTAAGGAGCTCAAACAGCTTTCCATCGGGACACCACCGTCTATGTCGGGGTCTCTCTTGTTCCCCGTCGGTGCTGACCCCCCTCCCGTCTCCGGATTGTAAGGAGGTGGTCTCTCAGACAACAGTCTCTCTATCAGGCTGTCGTCTGTCTCACTGTCCTCATCCTCGGTACTCCTTCTCTGCGCGTCCCCTTCCTTGACCAACAACGGGTACAACCTGTCCCCTTCGATGGTCTGCACTCTCCACCTCTTGGCTAATGCATCCCATCTCGCATCTTGAACCGCCCTAACTGATCTTTTCACCCTTTCCTGTCTCCTATCTCTGTTTCTTTCATGGGCTGCCCTGGTCCACGCATTCAATGCTTCAAACTGCGTTGGTCTGGGCAGGGGCTGCAAAGAAGTCATAATCGCTTTTAGCTGATACAGCACCTCCAGTCTAAAAGTTCCATATTTAGGAAAGGTCAATTCCTCTTTTCCGTTGGTCATCTTGCACCAGTTCTCAAGCCACAATATGGTATGCAACCCAACATTCGTAGCCATATAATAGGCTGGGGTATCCTCGGGTGGAGCCTCTTCCCCACCCCGAGGTTCTAACTTCTTTTCACCTCTAAAACAATCTCGCAACACTTTTAAGCATTTCATGGTGAAAAACAACAACGTTTCCTTGTTTACAGCGCTCTTCTACCTCTCGATGACAATCCACCAATCCCAGCGCGGCTCCTCACTAATGGCCCTATCCCAGCGCGGCTCCTCACTAACTGCCCTATTCCAGCGCGGCTCCTTCTGACGTCACTCGCCTCCGTTTCGCAGCAGTTCCCCTCCTTTCTCCGCTCGTCTCCCGGTCACGCATGCGTCCCAATCATACACTAGAAATGATCGCTTCCGACCAAGCAGCCACTTCCTTGACTGTACGGCCACAGTCTAACTGTAATTGTCACCGAACAGGCAAATGTCTGTCCGCGAACGACCGGACAATCGCCTCACTGATAGGTTACAGACACACGGCAACTTCCGACCAGCGTCCGTTACCCACGCACTCACACATTTATTCCCCCTATCTGGGTCCTGCGGGCGGTCAATGGTACCTCATGACCCCCTTTAACAATGGTCGACAATTACTATAGGTGTTCGATACACCCGAACCACTTAAGCTCCACTTGAGCCTAAGATTTTCACTGGTTGCGCGCGCTCACAACCTGATCTCCTCACACACTACAGACACTCAACTCCGCCAGACAATACAACACAACAATACAAACGTATCACCGCAATCTAACACGCATGACCCTTTTTCATACTCACTCTCTTCCGACCTGCTGCTTTCTGCCGCACCGTCACTCTCCGTCAGTTTCCATGGAACGCCATCCTCCGTCTGCGACTTTCTGGATACTCGTCATTGGTTCTCTATGGGCCTCGGGGAAATCTCACCTACTCTAGATTACCCTCACTCCAGAAGATAAACCATCCTACTCTGCTACCAACTGAGAAGGCGGGATTTTCATTCTAGAACCTGCTTACCACTTACCAAAATCCCGTCACAGGTCGACTGGACCTTTTTACCTGTCATAGAGTGAATTAGGCAGTCTATTTACCAACAATCAATGCCTTCTACAAATACCAATTGTTCCCCCAAAGAACCACTGACTAAAACTAAGTTTGAAGATTTATTACAAAAATGGAAACAGCTGGAGATACAAACACCTCAACACGAGGTTCAGAAGATACACCGGCACTAATACAAACATAATCCTACGGAAAAGTCTTAGGCGACTTATGAATAATACGAGAATCAGTTCCAGAATCATCAGACTAACAAAGATTGCTGTAACTTGAGTTCTGGTATGCATTGAAGGGAAAAATCAGTTAATCTATCCCTACACTATACTATGTGACATCCCTACTCAGCAATAGGCCTCCCTAGCAAAAAGGTGTCAGCCGTGGTGACTTCCAAAGAAGTTCACTCACTTTTTCTCTTCAGTCTAGAGAATCCTCAGTCTAAGCTAAGCTCTTTGCCAATCCAACCGCTCTCTCTGCTGCTCAGCCCATCTGCCCTATCTCCACCCTCGGGGTGCTGTCCCTAATGCAAAACCCCACAATACTGGCGACACGCCTTCAGGTACGCCCCTCTCGAAGGTGTTGGTTTCCAGAATTTTCCATTATGGCATCCTTCCATCCTTGTCGGTCCAAACGTCCTTGGGTCCCAGACTCTCAGTCGCTTCAAGTTGTATCCTTAAATTCCTCGGCTACTCCTCCATGTCTGAGTCTAGCATCCTAACACTCATACACAATGGGCCCTTCTACTCTACTGTCTACTTGGTCCGGCACCTGCAAAGAAATACATGAAATCGGCTCACACATTCTTTAACGTTGATTAATTTTAGCCAAAGGCCGCTTTTACAAAACATTTCTACCATTTAATGCTTAAGCAAACATTTCCTAGTCAGGCCTATACGATTTCCATGGACTTGGACCTCTGTACGTTTTATAGGCCCAACATCCTACATGAACAATCCCTTCATTCTGTAGGCCTCCTACTTTAAAGCAAAATACATTTTCTACTTCAAGCAAGCTTATCTCGTATGTATATAAATGCAAATATGAATTTTAATAAAGCAGACCTAAACATACAATGGTAATCTATTAAAAACAGCATAATTAGTGTTTCAAATCCCTTAACATTTGCTCTGCATGTAGGTCTAACATCAAATACTTCAGTTCACAACCCTACATTGCATTTGAACATGATTAGTAAACCCTTTATATATACGGGTGCTGACTACTTGTACATAAGATGCACCCCTACAATTTTTCACTTCTGTTTAGCGCTCTCTCAGCATGATACTTGCAACTTTGCACTGACCTAAAATATATATAATTTAATTATCTATTTAGCAGCTATAGCATTTCCAGCAAAATAATTATAATTTTTTTTAAACTTACCTGTTCCAATGGTGCCAGCCGCCTCGGTGCTTCTCTTCTCTCCTGATGGAGTCCCAGCAGTCCGTGGAACACCAGCACAGACTCCCCACCCAATCCCGGCGCTTCTGTCAATAGCATGAGAGCAGCAGCAGGATTGGTCTGATCGGCTTGGTTTCCTGCTCAGACAGCTCCTGGGAGTCTGTGCTGTTTTTCCAACCCGGACGTGCAACACAGCTGGGTTGGAGAAACCTAAGTGTACACTACTCCTCCCCTGCTTATTGTGACGACAGCCAAGCACCACCCTGCCCTGACTTGGCTGGCTCTAGAGGGAGACAGGAAAAATAAAATGATTTAAAAAAACGATTTATTATCATTTTATTTTTCCCGTTAGCCTCACCTGGCTCTCAGCCGGGGTGTGTGGGGGGTGACGCTCCTCCGCCAAAGCGGGGAAACCGCAGCTGACAATTTCAGTACGCAGAATAATATTTTGTTACGGTGGTTAAATGGTGTGAGGTGGTGAAGATGCACATCAATATGGATGAATAAAGGACGTTCTACATATATGCATATTTATACCTCACTAATCATACATCGTGGTCCAGGCAGATGTGTCCTTTAAGGTCTGCTGATTTTTGACTGCTAAAAAATGATTAAGTCTAGCTAAAGACAGCTGTTGGCCAGAGCTCTTTTCATCAACATCAAAAACACACACAGAGAGGGCCTTTAGGTCAGACCCCCTCAACATTGTTTCATGCAGGTCAGACCACTTTAGATGTAGCTTGAAGCATGTTTCATTTTTATTTCCCCATCAGGGCAGAGGAGTATTTTAGTCTCACGCTTTGATATGAGCTTTGAAGTGTGTTGGTCTGCTTGCCTAATGCGTGCATCCAATTGGAGGGCATCGACGATGAAGCAAGGAACCGCAGAACCCCGGGCACAGCGATGGAGGTACCCTAGCAAATTTGAACCCTAAGCCCTAGAACACCAACCTGAACCCCAAAACATGCCCTAAACCCTAGAAACCAGCCCAAATCCCCAAAACCTAACCCTAAACCCTAGACACTGGCCCTGAATTCTAAACATTCAAAAATATGCTGGTAAATGTGATTTTGCACCTGAATGTGGTTTGCTTTCTTACATGTTATCCATGCTCATGCTAATGTTGCAACAAGTGTGATTTTGCATCTCAAAATGCTGCCAACCAAACGTGATAATATACTTTTTACACTTGTGACACTTTACTACTGTGTTTTCTTTCTGCACTGAGTTATGTTGCAGCTTAATCTAAAACTTTCACTCCTGCTGGCTTCAAACCACAGGTGATTTTACACATAAATGTGTTTGTGCACCTAAATGTCAGGTTTTCAAACTTAAATGTGTTTTTGCGCATATAAAATCCTATCACTCTTGTTGATTTTGCACCAATGCTACTTTTATACCTAAATGCGATGTCCCACCTAATATTAGTTTTGCAACGGATTCTGTTTTTTCAACTTATTGCGCCTCCACTTGCTGTTTTACTAAGTGTGATTATGCACATAAATGTGATTTTGCACCTAAAAGTGATTTTGTGGCTACATGTGGTTTTTTACTGAAAAATTATTTTGCACCTGTGAGACAGTGAATCATTAATTTAGGGGGTGGTGACCTCACCAGCTTTATAAAACGATTCCTTGTTATGTTACAAAACAGTTCCCTGAGTAAACCATGTTCAATCACTGGCAGCTATGCAAAAGACATGGACTTTCCCCTAAAATGTGTATGATAAGTTCAAGCAGTACTAACAAAATAAAAGTAAACGGAAGAAAACAATAAAAACATTTAACCAATTTCGAAAAATCAAGAAAAACGTAATAAGCAAAATAAAATGATTTGTTAAATAGGCTAAGGGGACCAGAGATAAAAACGTTTAAGGTTTTAAGGCGGGTAGCACTAAGAATAAGGAAAGTGTCTATGTTAGTGGTAAACGGGACCTAAATGCAATTTAAGGCCAACATCAATAAAGCAGTCAAAAGTTGTATTCTATCCTGGAATTTAGAGGTCTATTTAAAGATTAGAGAATGCAGGCCATGGACAAAATAAACTGCGAAAGCTCCATCCACCAACATTGTGATCCCCTGCTATTTGGGGGGTTTATTTCTGAAAAAGAAAAGTAACTGCCAAAAGGACAAAAAACACAAAATGGTAATCTGTTAGGCATTAGCTTTGACATAAGGGCTTCGGCAATGCCGGACCCGTTTTTCACAGAGATCTCCACCAGGCAAGCAGGGATCTTTAATTATGGCGTGTAGTCCTCCTCCTGGGCTCCTGCTAACCTGGTGGCATGGCGGTCCTAAATGATGCCCATACTCTTTTTCTGGAAGACATACTGCACCAGCAGTGAAGGCAGGATGTTGTAGCTGGCAAGGGGGCCACACAAAGTTGATGGGTGGACACAGTCAAGGGTTCCCCAAAGGTATATGTTAAACCTAGCTCTTACTGAAGCCTTTGTGTTAGACCTGGCATCCCAGGCGTGGTTCTGTTTTGTTGACTTCATTTTTGCTGGCTTTTAGGACTCAGCACACTTTTCCACTGCTAACTAGTGCTAAAATGGTTGTGCTATACCTTTAAAACATGGTATAATTGATTTACACCCAATTGTCCTATTTAATTTACTCTTAAATCCCTAGTAAAGTGGAACTACATGTGACCAGGACCGGTAAATTAATTGCTACTAGTGGGCCTGCAGCACTGGTTGTACCACCCACTTAAGTAGGCCTTTAGACTTGTCTTAGGACTGCCATTGCTGCCTGTGTGAGCAGTTATAAAACTGCTATTTCTACATGGCAATATAAGCTTTTTGCCAAGCACAAACCTTCCTTTTCATACATATGTCACCCCTAGGGTAGGCCCTATACAGCCCAAAGAGCAGGCTGCAAGGTAGGACATGCATTTTTAAGACTCACAAGTTCTGGTAGTGAAAAACATCTACATTCGTTTTTCACTACTGGGCCCACCTCTCTCATAGGATAACATTAGAGTTACCATATCACATTTAATACGCTGTAATTTCCAAATGTGAGCAGGTAACTGCTTCATGTTTGATGTTTTTGGAATTATAATGAAAAATCCTTACTTATGGTGAAGTCGAATTTTAAATTACAATTTTGTGAATGCTACATTTAGAAAGTGTCCATTTTCCTGCCTTAGCCATTTAGTGTCTGTAGCCTGTCTCTGGTTCACATGGCTGGGTGTAGTTGACAGTTGGACTTTGTGTATTCCTCAGAGACAGGCACACATAATTAGGAGTTTAGGTGTGCCTGGATTGGCCATCACTGGCAGGATAGGAGGGTGGACCTGAGGACAGGCCTACCCACACTTGAACAGGCTGTGTCCTGCCTTCACACAAAGGGCTACATACCCACTGTAGTTAGTCTGGAGCCATGACAGGGAGAGCAGGATGCCTGGGGACTTCAATAGGAAACCTCTAGAAGCTTCTACCCCTACTTCAAAGGCACAGCTGGGTATTAATACTGGACCTCAGTCACCAACCGTTATCTACAGTTCTGGACCTGTGGATACTCTGCCGGGAAGAAGGACTGCTGTGCTGCTTTAAGGAATGCCACACTGCTGGACTGCTGATCTTAAGGACTGATGCCCAGCTGTGCTGACCTAGTGCCTGCTGCCCTCTTGACTGGGTGAGCTGACTGGACCTGCATTTCTTGACCAAAAACCCCAGACTGACTCCACAGGCTAGTTGGCCGACCTCCTGATCTGGAGCCTCAGGGACACAACAGACTTCCAACAGCCTTGCACCTGCACCTGGACCCTGCTATCTGTAAGTCTACCCTATTAAGTGATGCCACAACAGTCATGGATTCTTGGAAGAGGGCCGAAAGTGCTTTGCCAGCCTGTGTTTATCCAGCGGAACCAACACATCTCCTGTGCTACGTGGCGCAACCCTGAGCAGAACCGACACATTGCCACTGCTATGTGGATCGAACCTGTCACAAATACCTGATTCTCCTCCGCAGCCACTTTGCAACTGATGCTGGACGACGTATCATTGGTGTAGTCCCTCTCATCCCTCCTCAACGGCAGCCTCAACGACAATGCCAGAATCGGCATCGCAGACTCGCAACTCCTCAGAACCCACGCATTGCCTTGACTGTGCCACACATCCTCGACGCTGGACTTTGCTTCGCAAGTCCTCGTCGACGGGATTCTTGTCGATGATTCAGGACCTCGCATTGCAGCTTAGCCACATCTTGGAACCGATGCATCGAGTTGGCTGCGCAACACTTTTTCGACACGGATCCTTGCAACTGTTCGCAAACACCAGGATTTAAGGTACTTTATTCAGCAGGCCTAACTGGGTCCCTGTAAGCAGCCCGTGCTCCATGATGGTCAGCCTGACCTTGTGACTTTCTCCCGGTCTGCCGCGACCAGATATCCACAGTTGGCGCTTTTTCTTTTTGGCACTATTTTTACTAAAATCTTTAAAATTCCATCTCTCTGGTTCTACTGATAGGATTTCTGTTGTTTTCATCCAGTTTTATTGATTAAAAATTACTCTATTTTTCTAAACTGTTATGGGGTCCTTTTGTGGTGTTTTTCACTGTGTTACCATTTGAAGTGTTGGACAGATACTTTACACATTGCCTCTGAGTTAAGCCTGACTACTCAGTGCCAAGCTACCCAAGGGTTGAACACAGGTAAATTTAGGGTTTGCTTGTGAATTCAGCCTGAGAAGAATTGTGGTGGCTGCCTGAGAAGCTTTTCACCCCCTCAATCAGAAACCCAATTTCATACAGTGGGTCACCCCACTCGCTAAACTTGAAGTTCCTTTGTCCTATTTGAGGTGGGAAGAACTTTGGGATTTCACTGGTGGACAATACTAACCATCTTCAACCTGCCCTACAGGTCATAGTGACGGGCCTTCTACCCAATTTACTTCAGGATGATGCCACTAAATTTCCCTGCCTGTAACCACCTCATAAGGCACGGAATTCCTTCACAGAGAAATCAAACAGTTGTACCGTCGCACTGGAGAGAACTCCTGGAGCATCAGAATCAGGGGCTTAGGAGTCCCTAAAGCATATTAGATGCAGTGTCAAGAGGTAAACAAAGAAGTAAAGGGTGGATTGCTTGAATTAATTGCAGCCCCTGGTAATTACTCTGGGCAGGGTTGTATGTCAGCACAACGCGGGCTATTACCACGCGTGCCATTACAACGCTGTTTTTACAGCGCAAGTCGTTACAACGACTTGCGCTGTAAGCGCTGGATAGTGGAATAGTTTAATTTTCTATTCCAACTCTGGCCCACGTTACAGTAGGGAAGGTGTTGGAATAGAAAATGACACTATTCCTTGTCCAACAGTGCCCTCCAGCACAAGTCGTTGAAACGACTTGCGTTGTAATGGCAGCGCGTGGTAATGCCCGCGTTGTAAAGGCTGTTCCCCCTGGGCAGCCATTCAATCCATCATTTTTCACTGCCTGCTACCTCATACGCAAATCAGCGTAGGTCCTGCTCCAATATGAACAGTCCAAGCTGAACTACCAATCCTACTAGGCTAGTTCCCCTCTAAGCGGGAACACACAGAATCATAAACTTGTTTCAAACTGTTGGGGGCTTATCAGTAGGGTGCAGCCTGATTCTTAAGGCCATAGGGAGCACCGGACCAACATCGGGCATACCTACCGCAATTGATTAGTGCCTAAGCACATATTAGCTGATTTTCAAGTATACGCGCCATATCGCTAAGAGTATCAGGATAAAATAATTATTTCCTGGTCTGTTTAGTGATAAAAGAATGCTTTAAAGCGGTCTGTATTTGTAATGAGCATCCCTTGCCACCGACTTATTTTAATGTACAATGTAGCTCTACTCACTGCACATTGAGGTCTGCTGCCTGCCATTTCAATTTGGTTGATGGCATTACCTGGTTCTTTAAAGTCATTAATAATTGGCCACTAATTTATTTGGAAGTAATTGCTTAATTGGTTTGCACATATAAAACAACTCAGGTATGCAAATGAAAATCATATGTGGGTGCAATTTTCCAGGCCTGTTTCAGTGAAACAGAGCAATGTATACGACCATTTCCTTTTGCGACTCGCAATTTGCGAATTTTAGCCACTAGCAATTTGTGAGTCGCAAAAGGAAATGTACTAATGTGTCAGACACATTTTGCGATTTCCAATTAGGTCGCAAATTTCCTGCCTCATCAATATTCATGAGGCAGGTCGCAATTTGGGACCCATTGGCAGCGGGCATTAATACAGGGATTTTGGCCTGCTGTGGATGGCAGACCCCCATGTCTGTGTTTGCTTTTTAAATAAAGCATCTTTTAAAAAAAGAAATGTGGCCTTAAAGGTAAACGGGATGTGCTTTAAAAACAAAAATTAAGAGTTTCAGTTTTTAAGAGTAGGCCGTGGTCCGTGGGATCACTGCCTGCTCTTAAAAAACGTTTTCGCTGCCAAACACAAAGGGCAAAGGGCCCTGTTGACCCCTTCTCATTTGTGAGTGGCTTACCACCTACTTGAAGTAGGAGGTAAACTGCGATTGTTTTGCGGTCGCATTCCAGTCGCAAAACAGTAGTCCATGACCTTACGACTCGCTATTAGGAAAGGACACCATTGGCACAACCCTTCCTCATAGCGACTCACAAACCCTTATGGGTTAATAGGTTACAGACTTGCAAAATAGGGTTGATTCTCTATTGGCGACCGGTAAAAATGATCCTACATCTGGTCGTCAGAAACTGCATACACGTACACAGAGCGTCTGTCTGGAAAAAAATCTAGAGCCAGATTTACAAGGCACTTGCGCCCCATTTACGCAGCCGTTGTGTGACGCAACGGCGGCGTAAACATGGCGCATCCCTGCGACCCATTTACAACGTGACGCATGTAGGCAGATGCGTCACGTTGTAAAGCCCTGCGCCACATGTGGGCGTTCCGGCGCAGGGTGGACGTTACGGGGCAGGTGCGCCTCGCAAAAGTACCTGCGTGAAATCTACAAGATTTCACGCAGGCACTTGTGCGACGCTGCTACGTCAATTCCTTACGCCTGCTTGAAGCAGGCGTAAGGACTGACGCAGCACGTTAAGTATAGGGCACACCCGAGCATTGCTGGAGTCGCGTCGCGCTTGCGACGCAACTCCAGTGATGCGCCGCCCTTACGTCACGAGATGCGTCACGCATCTGCCTTCCCTTGCGCCACGGTGCGCCGCATTGTAAATGCGGCGCATCTGCCGTGACGCAAGGGTTGTTTTGCGTGACGCATTTGTTCTGGCGCATCCCTGCTGATTTGCAGAGATGCGCCAGAACTCATAAATATGCCCCCTAATCTGTTAGCATGTTAGATTTTTTGCAGAGTTAACATTACAGTTTGTGAAGGGGAAGTTTCAGCGGTGTGGGATTGACACTGAAACACTCATGGAACACTCACAAAGTCTAACCTTTGCTTTGTTGGCATTGACAAGCAGTTTTTATGCACGCTCCGAAACTGGAACACCTGCGAATGTCTTCTGAGAAAGGCTGGAACAGATGTGCTTGAAGGCAGCAATTAAAAGCAAACGCCCTCGAGTTTCAGGGGTTGTAGGGGAAGAGGTTTCTCTGCGAGGATGCAATATGTCTCTGTTGGAAGAGTTTGATCTGTTGATACACCATTTTGGCATACTTGTTTTCAAGGAAGGAGTACTCGCAGACAGATTTCTGTGAATAGTTCAAGAAAATGCTGTGAATCTCCCGAAAACTCAAAATCTACTCAAAGGACCCTAAAATTAGTATACTTTGGATTTTCATAAAAGTATATTAAGAATCCACCCTTATTGGGTTAAAAATGTGGAGATTCTGGTGTTCTTCCCACCCAGGGCCAGTCTGCTGTTTACTATAATGTGCATTACCCTGTCATTTTCAAATTAGTTTGTGATTTGCAGAGCAATACACTGTGCTCGCTGGCCCCACACGTGTGCTCAATTCTGAATCCTACAACTTAAGAAATACTACACTCATTAACAGAATGCCCCTTCTGGGTACTTGTTGTTATTTTTGTCTTCGCACAGGTTCCTTCTAACAAGAACATGAAACAAAACTAGCAAATAAAGCAGATGTTATTGCCACATATGGTGAACAAATATCTATTACTTATCCGGCTTGGCGACAGCCCAGATATTAAAAGTGGGGTTTTAGAACACTGTGCTGGATACTGGATTTGTTTCATTTATAAACTTTTGCAAGCTTTTGCTCCTCCCATGAACTCTTGGTCATTCATCTCAACACTGCGGCGATAAGCATCAAACAAAAATATTCTACAGTGTTGTCGGCTTCAAAGGTATGGCAATGCTCCTGTGCATTTGGGCAGCGCATTGATTTGATTGGTTGGCTTCTCCTGTTGAATCCGTCTCCATTCTTTCAAAGCCATGCCCATCAGCATCAATGATGCAGTAGAGACCAAAGTGGAAAGTGACCCAAGAGAGAGCACCGACCTGGGGAGCGGCTGATTCGGCAGATGCCAGAAATTCTAGTCCGCTTTAGTCTTTTCTATGGTAAAGTATACTTTTCCATCTTCTGTAAATGGGACATTCTCCATGCAGAACCTCTCCCAGAGGGTTACAATTGAGGTTAGGGAGGTTTCAACATTCCTACTCAAATGGCCTTAACCATGAGCATGGACAATAACCAGAGACAACTGGGCTTTCACAGTGGGTAAACCCAGTTCATAACATGAGGCCTTCTTTGGAAATTGATGAGTGTTATTCCCAATTTAGAGACCCTTCCTTCTGGCAGCGATATCTGTGATGTGAAGATAGCTGTGGCAGTCGTGGCTCCCTTCCCAACCCTGAAAAGTGGACTATTTGCTTGAAGCACCTGCAAAAATGTTTGCTTTGGGGAATAAACCTCCTGCAGCAGACGTTTGTAGTCTCTGAGCAAAAATAAATGGGCTGAAACGCTGGCAGTTTTTTTCTTGCACATATTGCCCTTTAAACTTTTTCCTGTTAGTGTCTGCCATGCCTCACTTGATTGACACAGGCAGAGAAA
Organism: Lissotriton helveticus; assembly: GCF_964261635.1. Taxonomy (NCBI): domain Eukaryota; kingdom Metazoa; phylum Chordata; class Amphibia; order Caudata; family Salamandridae; genus Lissotriton; species Lissotriton helveticus. The sequence continues at coordinate 1,197,558,206 of NC_136070.1, forward strand.
ATGAGTGAAGGTCATCCCACTTCAATAGAGCAGGATGGTCATCACTGTGACCTGGTGGCCCTTTGGCACATGAGCCACCAGTTCAGACGTTTACACCAGAAGTGCCAATGGAGGCGAGGCCAGAGTAAATCTGACTCTAGAAAGAGCAGGGGAACTACAAGCTTTTCAGGGTGGGAGTTCTGCCAATTTACTATGGTGCACCTGCACCGCCTTACTCTAAGCGAGACGCTTTATCACAAAATATTTTAAAGGCATTATCTTGATGACGTGGTTGAGGATAAACCCAATGCCGCATGGATTCACAGTTACAGGAACCAAGCCTCACCTCTGACTGATGGCTGTTGTTCAGGAGCTCTCCCTACACTAATATCTGTAGGATAAATCAATAAATGACCTATCCTGTTTTAGGCCTTAGTATGTCTTGTCGAACTGCATGGTCTTGATAACCATGCAGGATCAATTATACTAGTAAACTTATATATTCAAAGTTTTTCGAGTGTAACTTGTGCTGGTCACTTTGAATGATCGTAATCCGGCGTTCGGACCGCTTCAATGGATGTCGGTGAGCCTGCCCCTGTGGCCTGTCGGTGGCAGCCCACTGACATCGGAATGAGGGTGATGTCTGTGCTCTAAAATACCCTAAAAAAATCAAATTGGTATGACAAGGGATGAGGTCATTGCACTACTACTACTACTCATATGTTAATGTTAATAATGTTAATGTTAATAATCCATACTGATATTATAAAGAGAGAGCCCAAACCTTTGAGGCTGGTAATCTCAGTAACCACAGCACCAATCACAACACCGCGTTGGAAAGAGCAGTTGCAGCAGAAGGACATAGGCTATGCAGACGGCCACCATATATATTTTTTTTTTGCAGAGTTGTATTTAGCGCGAACTTGACCCGATCTGAATCAGGTATCAGAGCGCTTTACAGAGCACCAGTTATGTTACATGAGGACACACATTAATTTTTGTTAGGCACGGGGAGATCAAGTGATTTGCCTAGAATCAAAGGATGTTTGGCATCGTTACCAAGACTCGAACCCAGATCCCCAGGTCCGAGGTCGAGCGCCTTAGCCGTTAGGCCAACTCCTCTATACATTTAAAAGGTAAAAGAACCGTGCCAGCAAAGTAGTCCCTTGTGGGCGTGTCTGCATTGTGTTGTGGGCGTGGGCTGGGGGCGTGACTAACGCTGGCGGCGTGTGGTACGGCCATCACATCGTGGGCTGTGGGCGTGTGCTGGGAGCATGACAAACGCTGTCCGCCCCTCATGCCATGTGAGTCGTACATACAAGCGCCAATTACGTTGCTGCGCAGCATCAAGGGGCACGCTGGGGGCATGTGTCTGGCCTCATGCCATGCGAACGCAATTGCGCCGCATCAAGGGGCACACTGGGGGCGTGAGAAACGCTGGGGGCGTGTGCTACGTTCCGCCCTTCATGCCATGTGGGTCGTACATTAATCAGAAGATCGTCTGCTGTGGCCGTGTGCTGGGGGCATGACAAACGCGTTCACCTGGAGGCCTGGTAAGTAACGTTACTGCAGCCGTTCCTGCACGCTGTTACTGAACTCTCTCATTCAACGAAATTACACGCGCCTGCTACCATCAACCAGGGTTCTAGCCGGGCTGAGGCGGCGGATCAGTACACTAATTACACGCGCCTGATAACATCAACCAGGGCTGCAGCTGGGCCTCAAGCGGGGGAACACGCGCCTGCTAACATCAAACAGGCCTGCATCTGGGCCTCAAGCGGGGGAACACGCAAATGAGCGTGTCTGCGTGGACAATACTGCAGCCTCTCCTACTCGCTGTCACTCATCTCTCTCATTAAACGTATTTACCCGCGGCTGATAACTCTCTCATTCAAAGACATTACATGTGCCTGCTAACATCAACCAGGACTGTAGCCGGGCTCAGGCGGCGGATCACTACACCAATTACACGTGCCTGCTAACATCAACCAGGGCTCCAGCTGGGCCTTCTCCGTCCCTATTCTAATGAAACAAAAAATGTTGTCTACCGCGAGATTTTAAAATAAATTGCCCTTGCCAAATAGACACATTACACACATTCTATTTCATACCCGAACAACGTCGGGACGGGCTGCTAGTAATTTATAAAGCTCACGTACACCGGGTGGCTTCATGCCGCTGTCAGGCTCCAGTATGCTGTCAATGAATTACTTAATTTAAGGCTTGTAAAAATAGCCATGTTTTAAGGGACTTCCTAAATTGCAGAAGGTTGTGCAGGACGGTATTTCCAGTGGGAGGGAGTTCCACAGTTTAGGGGCGAGGGTAGCAAATCTGCGGCCTACTTGACGTACTCGCTTGAATACCGGGGTGGTGTGGAGTGAGAGGTGGGCAGATCGTAGATTGCGTGATGGAGTGTGCCGGACTCATATATCCTCACACTCGCATTCAAACTCAAAGTAGTGTACAACAAATATCACGGCTAAAAAGACCTTGGCGCACTAATTTTGTGGACGGAATATCCAGGGACAAAATATTGCATATGGTGGAAGTATATTTCGCTTAACTCCACATCCAGGCACCTTGACGATATGTATTGTCAAGGTGCATATATTTCCTTCGATATTGTGTCCATGAGATTTGTTGCCATAGAGATTCCTAACTCGATGTTCTGGGAGCATGCCCACACTTACATTCTGCTACCTCCCCCAACCCATTCTGCTTTCCCTACCCCCTTACACAATCTATAGCACTAGAATGGGACCGTGGGCGCTCTTCCCAACTTCTCCTCTAGAATTCTATTCCAAGACAGCTTGAACTTTGCATCCTGTCAAAGGCTAGTGATCTAGGCGTCCTGGGGATACTTACTTCTGAGAGCGGTTGGAGTGGGAGTATTTTATGGACTAACTACACAGAATTATTTAAGGCTGACTATTGCGAGTATACTACATGACCTCCTTTCACCACCAAAGTGGCTCTCACTCATACAGCAGAGTGACAGAGAACCATAAAACTGAGCCTGCAGAAAAATGCAGGATAGTTCGAGAAATTATGTTGCAGAACAATACTGTGTTTGCAGCGCTGCAAGACCTTTGGAGGGTGTTTGTTTCTTTTATTGAAAGTAACCAAATGGGGTCCCCTTAATTTTGACTATGCTGTAGATGGTATTGCTGTGCAAAATGGCAGTCACTGGGGGGGGGCTTATTTATGAGAGCCCTGTATCACTTTTGCACCACGTAAAGTGGTGCATGCATGATGTAGGTCTCTCATAAAGATTTATAAAGCCACTCAAAGCCATCTGGTGGCTTTGAGTGGCCTCATAAATCATGACTGAGGCAACACAGCGCAAATCAGTGCGTCACCTTACTCTGCGCCTGAGAGGCGTTCCATGGGTGTTGCAGTGGGTTTTCCCACACAACACCCATGGAATTTGACACTGCCCCTGATTTACAAATTGAAGTAAACCTGGGGAGGCGCCAAATTCGTACGCCTCTCCAAGGGAGGAGTAATGAGGAGAAATATGTTTATTTCTCCTCATTTTTCCCTCATTCTATTTGTGCTTCAGAATGAGGAAAATGCCTCGTAGGATTGTTTTTGAGCAGTAAGGTGCCCCTTTATGGAAACCGCACTGTGCAGAGACAAGTTTCTGGTACTCGGGGACCTTAATCTACATCTTGATAATCCCTCCGACAGCGTCAGTAAGAATTTTAGTCAGGCCCTGAGAGCCCTTCAACTGAACCAAATTGTTAAAGGCCCTACCCATCAGCTGGGTCATCTGCTGGATCCCATATTTGTTAATTGGGGGGAAGTAGAAGCAATGACCCCCATTCCCATTCCATGGTCGGACCATTTTCTGGTCCCTTTTTCCATACGAATTCCCGGTTGCAGAACCCCGATGCCAACAGTCATGTACCACCTCAAACGGAAATGGGCGACTTTCTCTCAGTCTAAATTCTGTGAAGCACTGACTAAAGGGGGGAGCCCAGGGGGGGATGATGCTGATACAGCCAATGCTAACCTCTGCATACGCATCAATGAGGCACTAGACTGCACAGCTCCTCTTCTAAAAACCAAATTTGGTGGCCGTGCACAAAAAACCGCCCCATGGTTCAAGGATGAACTGAGAGTCCAGAAATCCGCATTGAAAAGAACCGAAAGGGAATGGCGCAAGACTTTCTCTAAAGAAACCAGAACTATCTACTTGACCGAGAGGCGATCTTACCATGGCCTAATCAGAAAGTCGAAAACAGCATACTATACGTCTAGAATCAGGGAAGCTGATAATTCGACGAAAGAGCTGTTTTCGCTCTACAAAAAACTTTCGAGCGGAAAATCAGCTACTGTCCCTGACGACTGTTCACCAGAATTGTGTGATAAAATCGCAGACTTTTTTTCAGAAAAAATAACCAAAATCTACTCAGCATTCCCAACGCAACCCATAACTGGGGCAGAGTTCGTTGAAAGCCCACAGGAGTGGGGAGATAAACAAAGACTGACCAACTTTGTTACCCCGCCCACGGAAGATCTTCTAAAAATCTGTAGATCGGTGAAGTCAGGCTCTCCTCGAGACCCGACCACACCCAAACGCCTAACGGATAGTCTGGTGGTACTGGAACCCTACATCAGACACCTATTAGATGTATCTTTTAGCACCAAGACAGTACCCAAAGAGTGGAAAAAGGCGGTAGTTCTACCTCTAAGGAAGAAACCAACCATCAGCTTCGAGAAGCTGGATAACCTCCGCCCTATCTCACTCCTTCCCTATCTGGCCAAGGAGGCTGAAAAAACGGTCAATATGCAACTGATGGACTTCGTGGAAAAGGCTGCCCTATTGCACGACACTCAATTCGGCTTCCGCCCCCGCCACTCAACGGAGTCTGCACTCCTAACAGCGGTAGAGATCCTACGTCAGGGAGTGGACGAGGGTCATACCATGGCCCTCATTCTATTGGACCTGAGTGCAGCATTCGACACTGTAGCGCACGTCAACTTGCTACAGTGTCTGAATCACGGAGGAATATCCGAAGCTGCACTCCAATGGTTACAATCCTTCCTGACAGGGAGAAGTTTCCAAGTCCGCCAGGGCGACCACTACTCCAGAGACATAGGTTTGGGACAGGGCGTTCCTCAGGGTTCGTCCCTGAGCCCAACCTTGTTTAATCTCTATGTCTCGCCAGTAGCTTCCATTGCCATGAGTCATGGATTGAACATTGTGTCATACGCCGATGACACGCAGCTGGCCATCTCCCTCTCGCGTGCACCCGGTCTTGCGATGGACAGTTTCAGGGACTGCATGCAAGAACTTGCAACCTGGATGTCCACCAACTGCCTTAAATTAAACGGCAACAAGACCGAGGTGCTCGTTGTGGGGGGGAATCCATCTGCTTGGTCATCGGCGTGGTGGCCTCCTTGCCTGGGTGAGGCTCCCATACCCCGCCAGGGAGTCAAAAACCTTGGCGTATGGCTTGATGCTGACCTGTCCTTTGGACCCCAAATAGATCGAGTGGCAGGTGTCTGTTTTAGTATTTTAAAAACTATACGGAAGGTTCTGGACCTCCTTCCTATGTCTGCACGAAGCACACTGGTACATGCCCTTGTGACATCACGCCTGGACTACGGCAACCTACTATACTTGGGAACCACCTGTAAGGCCATGAATCGCCTCCAGGTAATACAGAATGCGGCAGCCCGTCTTATCCTAAAAATCCCTAAACGGTCAGACACCAAGGCCGCTCTTAAAACCCTCCACTGGCTGCCAGTAAAGAGCAGAGTGGAATTCAAAGCCCTCTGTACCTGCCACCGCATCCTTGCAAAGAAATCGCCTTTTCCACTTCAGAACCTAGTAACCAGGTATATACCATCACGCGATCTGCGCTCCTCACAGGGGGCCCTACTAAAGTTCCTAGGGTTAAAAGGGCCCGCATGGGCGGACGCTCTTTTCGCCATCTGGCGGCGAAAAGCTGGAATTCCCTGCCTCTCCATCTCCGCCTAGATCTATCCGAATACAGCTTCCGCAAGAACCTAAAAACATACCTGTTTTCCAGATAACTGGTCTTACTCTCTTAAACCTCGTCCAGGGTCCTTTAGTTGTAGCGCGGGGACACGCGTCTGCGTAACCATGCGCTTTATAAGCTACCCTTATATTATTCAAGCACAAAAATAATCATGCATGCAACTTAGGCACCCTTGCACCATGGTGCAAGGGTTCCTACATTGGTGTTAGGCTGACAAAACGGTCCCAGCGCAAGTAGAAAGGACAGCAATGCACTGTATTGCTTAAATACTAGGCAATTCTACCCTTTCACTTTGGCGTAAGCAGAGTAGCAAGGTGCTTTGCTGCGCTCAGCTAAGCCAAAATGCCATAAATGAAGCCCTGGATGTTTTGCAGAACGCCAGTGGCTATCGGCCAATATTTTTGGGCCAAAGATGTCACCAGTAATCTCAGGGCACATATGTCTGTCAGTGATAGGATTCGCTAGAAGCCCTGATATAAGAGTCGAGAACAGTAAGTAACTCCCTTTGCTCGCATTAAGAAACGCAAAATGAGGCATTGAGTAAAATCAATGTTCAAGTTTTGCTTTAGGTACAAAATATAAACTTTGATATATTCTTACCCAATACAGCACTGTCTTCTGTAGAAGCAAATTGAGCACAAGGCAGAAAAGTGCACCACCAAGGGAGGCGTAAGCAAGCCACCCGTTAAATATGGAGGTGCACCATATTAACCCCTTGGCCACGGCGGTAATTCTGCCGCGGCGCTAGGGGGGAGGAGGGGCCGCGTGGCGCCACCATGCTCGTGACGGAACCACTCCGTCACGAGCCGCTGTGGCGCTGTGCTTGTGACACACTTGTGTGGAATGGTTCGGTCACGGCCCCGCCCGCTCAATAGAACGCGAGCTGCGCAGGCTCGAAATCAGCGCCGCGCAGGTGCGGCAGCCGGGCCATGACGGAACCATTCTGTCACCAGCACAGCCCTACCGTGGCTCGTGACGGAATGGTTCCGTCACGAGCGCGCAAGGGGTTAAAGAGAATGCATGTGTTACAGGATACTTTTGCGCCACTGGAGTGTAACTTTTCTGAAGCTCCGGTGGCGCAATGTGCCACAGCATACTTACAAGGCCACGCACAGCCATTTTGCGTAGCTTTTTATGGTCTTGTAAATATGTGCCCCTTTTGCGCCGAACAGTGTGTGAAATAGGCGTTCCATTGGGTGTTGCTGTGGGTGTTCCCATGCAACACCCATGGAATCTGAAGGGTTCCCATATTTACGAAGAGTCGTAAACCTGGGAATGCATTAGATGCTAATGCCACCCAACGGGTGGCATTAGGGTGGCGCAACGAGGAGAAATATCCTCATGATTGTTTTTGCGCAGTAAGGTGTTCCTTCCTGCAAAAAAACAATCACCCCTACAATGCAGACAATGCACCATGGCGCAAGGGTGCCTGCATTGGCACATGGCAGCCCATTGTGCACCAGCGCAGGGGAAAACGACAGGAATGAGCCGTATTTCATAGATACAGCACATTCCTGTCCTTTTCTTATGAAGCAGGGCAGTGCAGCTTGATTCCTTGTGGTGCTGCCCTGCGCCAAAACCTCGTAAATAAGGCCCCAAGTCTGCAGAAGTGTTCAGCAAGTCAGAGATAGAAACTTTCAAACTCACACAGGAAGTAGAATTGAAATTTCCTACCAAACAATTATGTGCATCTTGAAAAACTTTTGGGTTTGCTGCATAAGGATCCATGGAACCCTGTTTTAATTTCACATAGTTTACGAGAGACAACATTCTTTGTGGATCATTGAAACACAATACATTTAACTAGTGCGTTGTGGTCCCTCAGGTCCCATTTTGAGGAAAAGACACTTTAAGCAATATTGATCTTTAAAGCCTTCATCAGCACAGAGTAATGAGTTTCCATAAAAAATAATTGTGTGCCAATAGGCATTTTCCACCTGCAAAGTAGAGAGCAGGAGTTAGCTTCATATAACTGTTTAATGTTTTCACTTCTGATCAGGTCACTTCACAAAATTGTCTTGATGTATTTGTTTCATCTATGTAAGACATTGGGGTACTGGTTGGGGGATGGTGAAACCCTACTCTAGACGCAAACACAATCCTTGTCAGGGCGAGACACAGGGAACCCCCAAATTAACCAGTGCTCAACCCTCTGGTAGCTTGGGGCAGAGCAGTCAGGCTTAACTTAGAGTCAATTTGTATTTGTGCAACACTTCAAACAGTAATAGAGTGACAAAAACATACAAAAAGGACCCCACACCAGATTCGAAAAATAGAGCAAGTTTTAATAAATAAAATAAAACAATAGCAACACAACTGAAATCCAATCAGTAAAGCCGGAAATATGCAACTTTAAAGGTTTCAGTGAAAATAGCACCAAAATGCAAAGGCACCAACTGATATCTGGTCACGCCAGACCGGGGCAGTGTCACAAGTTCAGGCTGACCACAATGGAACACGGGCCAGCTACGGAGACCCAGTTAGCCTTGCTGAAAAAAGTACTTTTAATCCAGGTTTGCAGAATATTGCGAGTGTGCGGTTCGAAGAAGCTTTGTGCAGCTGTAGCGATACATCGGTTCAGAGATGCTGCAAGGCTGCGATACAAGGTCATGCATCATAGTCGAGAATCCCATAGAAATGGACTTGCAATGTGAAGTCTGATGTTGAGGATGCATCATGCAGTGAGGCGATGCATCGGTTCTGAGGAGCTGCGAGGCTGTGATATGGAGTCAGTCGTCGACGTCGAGGCTGCTGCTGACGAGGTATGTGAGGACCTGTGCCGAGGATATGTCACACAGCATAGGTTTCGATGGGGAGGCGGGCTGCTATGCGATGCAAATCATTGCAATTAGGAAGATCCATTCTGTGACAGCGATGAATCCATTCTGCTCGGGGTTGCACGGCACAGCAGAGAAGATGCGTCACTTCTGCAAGATTTACAAAGGCTAGCAAAACACAATATGCATACTTACAAATGTCCAGGATTGGGGTGGCTCTACTTAGTATAGTAGACTCACAGAGGATGGAGTCCATGTGCGAGGGGTGAGGTTGTTGGAGATTTCTGTTCCTGAGACTCAACTCAGGAGGCCAGCCAACTAGCCCTTCGAGTCACTCTGGGGTCCTGGGTTCAACAAATGCAGATCCAGTCCTTCTCACCCAGACAAGAGGGTAGCAGGCAGCTAGCCATTTATCAGCTGTCCTTATTGTACCTGAATATGGGAAATAGTTTACTGATTGGGTTGTTTAATTTCAGTGAGATGTAAACTGCAGATTCTCATCGATGCACAGAAATGTGCTACAGACTAAAAACTATATACGCTGTTGAGGCACTACCGACCACCAGCTAGAAAGTGAGGGGTGAATTTCTGGTGTGCCTCATATTTCCAATTTAAACACTCAGACACCCTATTTCCAAATTGTATAACGTTCCTCCTACTATACAATTATGTTTGAATGGGAAGGTAGAGTGGTTTAAACATGAGGAAATTAGCACAGACACTGCTAGTTATTTTGATATGAAAGATGGTTAAGACATATGTGTACTAGGCTATGCCTTCAGATCACACTGTGAATAAGAGGGCTTTAATCAATGACATTTGGTGCATATTCATACAACACTGAAAATTGGAATTCCTCAGATGGGGGAGATAGTTAACTCCTTACACAACAGTAACCATTTGAAAAGTTGTGACACATCCATGAGTATTCTCCCATTCCATTTTGTCCCACTTCAAGCAATCCACTATGCATTGCAGTACCCAAATCATCTTTTTTATTCTTGTCACGCCAACCAGAGTCTATGTATCATATAAACTGGTAATTCACATGCCCCTTCATGAGACTCCCAAACACTGATGTGCTTAAATACCTCCCTTCAGTATCTATTTTTTTGTATTAACCCTATTATTGTTCTCTAAGCTACCCAGACGCTGTCCTAATACACTTCTAATAGAAGGATAGATGTTACCTAAAAAAATACATCAATATAGTTCTTCAGATGCAGGCAGCATTTAGACATTGCTACATACAAAACAACAAATTCCATTGGTAAGCAGCAAAAACATCCACAGAATACAGTAGGCAGAATACTAAGCACACATCCCACACAGTTCAGATGTTTCATATAGTTGAGCATCAAGAACCTGAAAAGTGCTTCAACCATACTAGTCAACAATCAGAGTCTACAAAAGGGCATAACAATTTACACTCATCCAGCACAGTTCAAATACTCTATGCAGCTGGTTTGTGCTCTTTAGTTTTCATTACACATTGGAGTGTTGGGCAAATATTCACAAATAGCTGGAAAGACTAAAGATGAAAAGAACTAGTAAACAGTTACACTCCAAGCAGAATTCAACAGTTGACATAAGATGCAGATTTCACAGTTCTAACCCTGTACCACAAATGATAGTGCCAGGCACATCACTCTGTTGCTGAAAATAGACTTATTTAGAGTTCAGAGGCAGTAGCACTACTAGAGAGAGAAATGATGGTGAGAAAGGAGAGAAGGCTATATGCTGAGATGGAGAGATAGAAGGTTGGAACAGTGAGAGAAGGGTAAAGCAAGTGAGGGCCTGCCAGCTGAGTGAAAGAACAGATTGTGAAAACAGAAAAGACAACAACAGAATAATATGCAGCAGAGAAGAGAGCAAAAAACTGATACAGAAAGATGGTGAGGGTGACAAAGAGAAGGTTGAAAAGAGATAAAAGATAGAAGGGACATATAAAAGGTGAGTTATGGAGAAACGAGAGAAAGCATGTGTGGGGAGAGAGGCAAAAATGAATGGCTAGGTAGGGGAGAGGAAGGAACAGATGGAGAATAGGAAACCAAGAGGTGAAGAGGTTAAATATGGAGTCAATAGACAGATTATGTGAGGGTTCTCTTAGTAACGTGCATGTCAGACCTTTCAATCCCAATTCCAATGCACCATATCTTTGAAAATATGGTTTTACTCTACTCTTTCCCTTTCTCACAACGCAGCACAACAACTTCACTTACTGCTCTGGGTTGTGGTAAATGTTGGCGTATATATCCCTCAATGATTTTGCTTACATTTTGTCTTGGACCTTGTAGGGTGCTCCGCTGTTTTTTGGTTAGTTTCCCGCTACAGAAATGACATATACATACACACAGACAGACAAACAGAAAATCACTGTTTGTTACGAAAATACTCTTTTTTAAAGAATGAGGAAGAAATCCATCCAAGTGTTCCTGCCCGAAGCAGTTGTCTGGCATGTCACAGTGTGACACGAGAAGATTCTGGAATTAGAGCACATTGATCATGTTATGTAAGCACTTTTACTTTAGCTCTTTGTTTTCCATTTACTGGAAATGTTGAAAATTTGGGGCACTACACAGGCTGCACAAATGGTCGCTACGCCTTTGACAGGGCTGGCTTTATTGTTGGTGCCAGATGATGTGAAAATATTTGTTTTGCCCCCCCTCCCCCGAAGACCTCCTTCTCCAAGGATTCAGGGCCCCTGTAGCGCTGGGACGTCACTTTTTGTGACGTTCCGTGGTGCAGGAACCTGCTCTGTATTTACAAGGCAGCACTGAGCCACTGCTAATGCTGACTCGTAAATATTATTCCTTTTAATGCAGTTTTTGCATTAAAGGGCCGTGCAACATCTATGGCTTTTTGTCACTGGCCCAGATTTATGAAATATCGTAAATCTGAGGCAGTGCCAAAAGCATATGCCTCTGAGAAGAGGGGTAAGGAAGGCACAATGAGGAGAAATATCTTTATTTCTCCTTGTTTTTCCTTTTTCTATGTGAGCTGCATTCTGTAGAAGCATTTTGTGATCAAGATTGTGGTGACGGTCTAGTTGTTCTGTCGCCGGAACAGGAAGGGATGTAGGAGGAAGCGGAAGGTGGCCATCTTGTAGAGGCGCCGACCATAACGAGAACGGTCATTGTTACCCGGCGCTCCGGCAAATAAAGAAGTTATTTAAACTTACACACGTGTCGGTGCATCAATAACTTTATTATAATGGCGACGAGGCTCGGGATGTGAAACCCCGTGCACCACACGCCCTCAAGCACAGCGCCACCTGGGGAGAAACCGAAACCGGAGTGTGGCAGAGGTCCCGACCTGCGCAGGCAAGGGCGCGAAACGGCGCCGGCTCTCAGGCACTATTCCCACAAAGGCAGCAAGTAAGCAATTGGAGCCCTGCCAGAAAAGGGAAGGCCCAAGGGAGGAAATAGGGCACCACTGTACAGCGGGCAGACGAAAGGGAGACACCAAGGAGCCAGCATTGATGCACACACCCTGGGTTGGTGCAGGGGCTGCAGAGTAACAAGCACAGGCTGTGCAGCAGTGAGAGAAGACAGGGGGTGCCTAGCCACCCACTGGAGGGCATCACCTAGGCTTGACAGAAGGTGTACCCGGCAAGCTGGCGGAGCAGCGTTCAGGCAAAGAGGCGTTAGGCTCTTCAAACCCACCCAAGAGGAAAAATTTACAGGCGTTACCAGGTCCCTCTGGAAGGGAAGGCGGAGCAGAGAGCGACGGTGAGCACAGCGAAGGGGACGCAGCAGAGCAAACCACACCAGGGAGTCGACCCCGGTCGGGTCATCCCAGCTGTTGCAAACCAGAGAGGCATACAGAAAATGGCGGTCCAGTCCACCTCCCTCACCCAGCTGGTGCCTTTGCTAACGAAGAGCGGAGAACCGGAAAGATTTTGGGAAGACTGGAAGAGGTATTTCTTGAACTACCTGGATGCTTTGGAGGAGGAAGGCGATGCCCCGTTTTCTAGTAAGAGGAGGAAGAAGATATTGTTGCATAACTTGGGCCCTGAAGGAATTAGGGTATACGATACCATAGTCAAAGTGGAAAGGGACGCCGCAGATACAGATGTGTTCAGCCACGCCATTGAAGATCTCGACGCACACTACCGGCCCGTGGTGTGTGTCGCCATAGACAGATACAACTTCTTCCAAAGAAAGCAGAAGAGCGGTGAGTCTGTGGATGAGTACGTGGTGGCCCTCCAAAAGTTAGCCCTCACGTGTAAATTTGGCGCGCTGCATGACGACTTAATCAGAGACAAAATCATCATGCACACCACCAGCACCCATGTCCAAGAAAAACTGTGGGTAAATGGGGATGCCCCCCTCAAGGAAATCTGGGCGATGGTGAAAAAAGTCGAACTGTCTAAACGTTGTGCACAAGCCGCCAAGAAGGAAACAGGGGGATCGCAAACAGTGTGCAAGATAACGACGCAAGGGAAGAGTGAACGGCCAAAGCAGAAAGAACAATGGAAGTATCAAGAGGGACGACGTCCAGCCCCATCCAATCAATCGGACCAGAGAACGAGCAAAGGTGGGCGGCCGAGTTGCTACAGGTGTGGGAGCACGTCGCACCTCGGCAACGACAAGGCATGTCCGGCATTCAGAGTAAGATGCTCATACTGCAACGTGTTCGGACATTATGAGAAAATGTGCCGCCGCAAGCCCAAAGGGGCCATGGTCAGATACGTCGACCAAGGGCAACAAGAGAACGTGGACAACCAAGAGGAAGAGAGTGACTTGGAAGAAATTCTCTACATTGACGTGCAAGTACTAGAGATGGATGGGCCTGAGTCGGACAAGCCAAGATTGGACATGCACATCGGAGGGGTACCCATAGAAATGATTGCAGATAGCGGTGCTCCCATCTCTATCATACAGAGACGCGTGTGGGAGGAAAAATTTGTCCCCAACAAGAACTACGTCCGATGGACTTGAGACCGGTCACATATACCGGACAGAAGATCCCCATGTTGGGATACTGCCCCCTACTGTTTGAGTTCAGGGGGCGCCACGCAAGTTGCAAGTTATACATTGCAGAGAAAGGCCCGTCAGTACTCAGCTGGAAGGACCAGGGTGCGTTGGGAATACAACTCAACCCGGGAGGCATTGAGAAGATCCTACTATTGGACAGAGAAGAGAATGCTGATGCAGAAGCGTGGCACAGAGCGTACCCTAGAGTTTTCAACGGTCAAATCGGTGAATTAGCCAAGTACAGACACCTCATCAAACTGAAGGAAGGGGCAAAACCAGTAGTGCATAAGGTAAGGAACATCCCGTTCCGTTGCAGAGAAGAAGTGCAGAAGGAGCTGGACAGGCTAGAAAGAGAAGGAGTGATCAGAGCCATAGAGAGTGCAGAATGGCTTTCGCCACTGGTAGTGGCCCAGAAACCCAACGGCAGAGTGCGGTTGTGTGTCGATCTCAGGGAACTGAACAAGAATATCGTGATCGACAGATTCCCTCTTCCCCGCATAAACGAGATGCTGGCGAAGACCAAAAACATCAAGTGGTTCTCAACGGTTGATCTGTCGTCGGCCTACCACCAAGTAAAACTACATCCATCCTGCTGCCACCTAACGTCCTTCATCACGCCCTTCGGCTGTTACGAGTTCGTGAGAATGCCGTTTGGCCTGGCCTCAGCGGCGGCAGTTTTTCAGAAGATGATGCACAGGATGCTGAGGAACGTGGAAGATGTACAGTTCTTCCAAGATGACATCTTGGTCATGGGAAGAACCAAGCAGGACCACAACGAGAAACTGCATAAAGTGCTGCGCACATTACAGGACAATGGGCTAACGGCTGAATTGACGAAATGCAAGTTCGGAGTGCAATCAGTCACCTACCTAGGTCACGAGGTGAGTGAAAAAGGGATTGAACCGAAGAAAACCAACATGGATGCCATTCTGAATGCTCCCACTCCGAGCAAGAAGGAGGACGTTCGGTCATTCCTGGGAATGGCCGAATATTACAGCAAGTTCATCCCTCATTTCGCAACGAAGACACATCTCTTGCGCCAGCTGCTGAAGGAAAGGAACAAGTTCATATGGAGCCAGGAGGAACAGACCGAATTCGACAACCTCAAACAGGAAATGGGAGCCGCCATTCCCCTGAAAGGATTTGACCCAACAGCAGCATCTATCTTAACGACGCATGCCAGTGACCGTGGGCTGGGTGCGGTGCTTATGCAGCAGTCGGAGGATGGAGACACGTCTACAGTCAGCTTTGCCTCGAGGTCACTCGCGCCCAATGAAGAAAAGTTTAGCGTGATCGAGAAGGAGATGCTGGCAGTGGTGTGGGCCGCGGAAAGATTCAGGCAGTACTTGTGGGGTGCGAAATTCCTGGTCAGAACAGACCACAAGCCCTTAGTCAAGGTGCTTACCTCCAGCGGTCATGCCCATGCGACCCCTAGAATCGCGAAGATGACACTTAGGTTATTGGACTATGTGTACGAAGTGGAGCACATCCCGGGGCCACAAAACAAGGTGGCGGACTTTCTCAGCAGAGCAGCGGCCATGGAAGGGGCTGACAACCATGAGAAACATAGGTGGGAAGGATACGTCATAGCCACCATCCAGGAAACAGAGAACGTAATCAGTGCCCAGGAATGGGAAGAAGCCTATAAGGAGGACGACGACTTGGAGGCCGTAAAGGGGTATGTGGTCCATGGATGGCCGGAAAAGAGGCACCTCAAAGAAGAACTTAGGAAATACTGGGAAGTAAGAGAGGAGTTGTCGTTGGCAGAGAACCCGATATTCCTATTGCGAGGTGATAAAGTGGTCCCACCGCGTGGCATACTTAATCACTTGATGGCCTTGCTACATGAAGGACACCAGGGCATCACAAAGACCAAGGCCCTCACAAGACAGGCATACTGGTGGCCGGCCATCGACGCTCAGATGGAACGATATGTACGGCAGTGTGAATCATGTGCCAGAGCAGACAAGTCTCAGAGCATGCTAAGACCGCCGCTGGGAAAGTTCCCAGTCCCGGATGGCCCGTGGGAAATGTTGTCAGTGGACATCTTGGGGCCTGTCCTCAACAAAGCAGGAACACAGAAGTACGCCATAGTCCTCATCGATAGATTTTCCAAGTGGCCGGAGGTAGAAATAACGGAGAACGTCGACACGGAAGCAGTGGTGAACTTCTTACGCTCTACGTTCGTCAGGGAAGGTATTCCAAAAGTTGTCACATGCGATAATGGGCCGCAATGTACCTCCGCCAAGTGGAGTGCCTTCACAACCAGGAATGGGATAGAAGTCAAACACCCGCCCATCTACCACCCTGCCGGAAACGGTCAAGTGGAGCGTTTCAATCGAGTAATCATGGGCACCATCCAAGCAGCAATAAACGATGGATTGGACTGGGAGAAAGACCTGGAGAAAATGATCTGGGCCTATGGGATCACCCCAGGGAGCACGGGATACAGCCCGTTTAAAGTCCTGAGGGGAAGGGAGGCTTTCACCAGAGACAACCTGGCGTGGCGAAAACTAGTGGTGCAGAGCAGGTGGTCACCTGCAGTGGTCAGAAGAAATCTGGAGAAAGCTCAAGAAATATACACGACGCACTTCAACAAGAAACGAAATGTGCAAGGTGCAGAACTGGAGAAGGGTGAATGGGTGAGGGTGAAGCTAGCGGTCCTCAAGAGAAAGGGGGAGAGTAAGTTCTCACCGCCTTTGCAAGTACTGGAGCCCTACGCACGTTCGGCCCTACTCAGTGATGGGAAAGTGTGGTCACAGGACAGAATGGCGAAATGCAGTAAGATCATCAAGTGGGGAAATGAATCGGAAGAAGGCTCGGAGTACGTAGAAGATGAGGGTGAAGAAGCATGTAGCAGAAGGCACAATGGTCGAAGAAGGAATGCAGCAAGTGGAAGACGGTGAAGGCGAAGGTGGTAGGAACGAGGGAACGAGGAGCTGGTGCAAGGAAGAGAGCAACGAGGGAGAGATTGAAAGAGAGAGAGAAAGTGCGGAAGGCAGTCTGAACAGAAAGGAACTGGGAGAAGGTGGTAATGAAGCGGCGAGAACCAGAGCGGGAAGGACTTTAAAGGTACCTGAGAAGTTCAAGGATTTTGACATGAACTGGAAGTAAGGACACTAATGTTATATCCGTTGCATTGTTTAAAAGGGGGGAGATATGTGGTGACGGTCTAGTTGTTCCGTCGCCGGAACAGGAAGGGGTGTAGGAGGAAGCGGAAGGCGGCCATCTTGTAGAGGCGCCGACCGCTACGAGAACGGTCATTGTTACCCGGCACTCCGGCAAATAAAGAAGTTATTTAAACTTACACACGTGTCGGTGCATCAATAACTTTATTATAAAGATTTATACTGTTTGTTTCTTATTCTGGCAAGTATCACAGATTAGTGATTTGGTATGATTCAATAAAAAAAGACATGTTTATCTTCCGTCATAATCTTACAACATCTTCTATTACTGGGTGTTCTAGATTCAGTTTATATATTTGAACACAACTGCATATAATACTCGTCACATATTTTTGTCGTTATCCTTCACACATTTGTGGGACTAGCTACATGTGTCACAATCTTCTCTCCGAGAGCTTTGCACAAAGAAGCAGTAACAATGAACACAATATATGTATTGCAATCATTCACCATCATTTCAGCACCTTGGGCAAGCCAAACTTCAGTTTGCACTGTTTCTCTTTTCGTTCACCGGATTAACAAATCACCACAGCTTTGCTGTTATAATTTTTGTCACTCTGGTCCCTGTTTTTAGGGAGCATGTTTTGGTGCTTTTTGCATGTAGATTTTTTTCCAAACACTTGAAGATCAGTGTCTCCTTGTCTTTTCCTCAAAGCAGCATGTCTAATGCATTTTCAAAGAGGATATGTTGATCTAATAATTAATGATCTTTTCATTCATCTAATCAGTACTTTTTTCTCATATTTTATTTTTTACAATGTCTTGCCTTTCTGTTTATTTTCTTCTGTTCTGCACAGTTAGATTTAATGATTCCACTATGCTTTGTAAAACCACATCAATAGCGTAGCATTCTTTTGTCCTGATGAAGCAACATGCTGTCGCGAAACACTTGTTGGCGTATGATGTCTACTTTGATGCCTACTTGAATCTTGAACAAAGAATAAAAAGCCTTTCTTATTAAATCCTTCATTATCCAGCTATATAGTGTTATTCTTTGAATTCAAAGACCCTAAAATACAGTCCTTTTTTTGTTTACATTTCTCACCAGGATTGGAGGGTTTTGTCCTTTAATACACTTTTGAGGTCTGTGTCAAACCTATTGAGGAGCCTCTGTTTCCCTCCTCACCTCTGTGAGGCAAAGCCCAACTGTCAACTACATCCAGTCATGTGACCCAGAGACAAGCTAAAGGCACCAAATGAATAAGGCAAAAAAATGCAAAGTTTCTAAAACGTGGCATTTTCAAAATTGTATTTGAAAATGCAACTTCACCATATGTTAAGATTTTTTCATCACAATGAAAAAGACACCATACATGAATGAGTTATCTGTTTCCATTTGGAAGTTGCAGATTATTAAATGTAATAAGGTAACTCCAATGTTATCCTTTGGAAGAGGTAGACCTTGCAGTAGTGAAAAACCAATTTATGGGGTTTTCACTCCCAGACATTTAAAACTTAAGAATACATGTCCTACTTTTTAAATACATTGCACCCTGCCCTTTGGGCTGTCAGGGCCTATCGTAGGTGTGACTTACATGCATCAACAAGGAAGGTCTGGGCTTGTCGGTGTTTACACAGAACATTGGAGCCAAAACAATTGTGGGACGAAAAAAAGTTTGTCAAGAATATCCAGGACTAAAATATTGGGAAGGTAAGTTTCTATAAGTAAGTAAAGTTTTCTATATACAACGTCACATATGGGTACCTCTCCCCTGCCCCCCCCACTCACCACCCCGATCAGTGCTGGCCGCCAGTGCCTTTGCAAAGGAATCTCATGAATATTCAATAGTATCACACGTTAAACACACATCTGTACCTATCGGGGAAAAAACAGTATCATGACCCCCTTTGCTGTCAGGAACTTTACTATCAGTACTTAAGCAAAAAACTATGCAAACAATCCAACCAAGGAAAAAGGCGTAATAAGCACATGCACAGGCAATACATCTTATCAATAAAAGTGCAGAAGAGCTGCATAGCTTGTCGCAATGTTGGCGATCAATTAGCAAAATCCAGGACTATATCTCACGGCAAAAACAGGGATATTTTATTGCCCAAAAGAAAAGCGACTCAGGAACAGGACCCTATCTGCCATCCTTAACCTTTTGGATGTGAGAGCCTATTGCTGAGTTTCATGATACTGCGGGACAGTGCATTGGGATCAGTGACCTGCCATCCATGCACAATGAAGGGTGGCTCTGAAAAATCTTTAGTTTCCTAGCAAAGAAATTACATGCAGGTGCAAGTTTTTGTACATGTCGTGCTGCAGGGAGCAGATGACTACTCTTGAATGAAACAGAACTGTCAAAGATATTTATTCAGTTATTCACAAATACCAAGTTCTGTGGACTAAACCAAAGTACAATTTTTTTTTTTTTATGTAAAACATATTTTTATTGTATTTGTTCAAAGGAAAGAGGGAAGGGAGGAAAGGGGAAAAGGAAAAGAATAGGTGACAACCCCGCCACAAATCCCACACAGGGGAGTGTAATATGCTGTAAATGAAAAAGCTGAAAGCAATCCACAATAGTACACGCTTCATCAGGTAAGGTCAGACACAACGCTCGTGCCTTCGCAATTGTCCACAGAAATACTGTCCAGGAGCAATAAAAGAAAGGTACCTGGAGCCATAGAATTTCCCAGGCCCCAAGCTAAGCAGAGCCGCAACAATGAATAATAACAAAACCCCAACTGGTTCTCCCCCCACCCCCCACCCTTCCCCGGTGGTGACGACATAGCCACGCTCCCACCATATCCCGGAGGGAGGACACACAAACCAATCATACTTGAAACAAATGCAAGGCTCGTAGCGTGGGCGGGCATACCGCCGACGGTAGGCCAGATGACAAAAAGCGAACTAGTGGACCCCATCGAAAGTGGAAATTCTTAAAGTCCCCCAGGAAGATGTCCGACATTCTCTCCATGCTCAGAAGGCCCCACAACCTCGAGTGCCACAGTGATATAGCCGGCGCGTGCGGCTTTTTCCACGCCGCTGCCAGGGTGAGCTTAGCCGCCCCGAGGCACAGCCACTGAATACGCTTATCGGCCTTAGTCTGGTGTTCCAACAATGGGTCTCGAAGACCCAGCAGGACATGAGCCATCGAGTCCGAGATCGGGTACCCCAATATCTCCTTGATGTGGGAGAGTATCTCCGACCAGAAGGGGCGGATGATCGCGCAATCCCACCAAATATGTTGGAAGTCGCCCAGCAGGCCACACCCTCTCCAACATCGATCCGATGACGTAGGAAAAATGCGATGGAGCCTGGAGGGGTACAGGTACCAGTCATACATTGTTTTCAGGTGGGCTTCCCGAAGGCTCACAGAATGGTTGTGCACCGCCACATCCCTCCAGAGGTGTTTCCAGTCCGTATCAGAAATGTCCCGCTCCAAAATGCTCTTCCACCGCTCCATATATCGAGGGCGAGGGGCAATCACCGTGCGCAGGAGCAGGCTGTATAAAAACGAAATCGCTCCCCGCATCGTCTAAGTGCGAAGCAAGAAGGATTCAAAGAGAGAGAGTGGACGAGTAGCAGCCCCACAAACCCCCTCCGAGGTCGCCCAGTGAAGGAGCTGGGCATGGCGATAGCATTCTGTAGGTAAAAGACCATAATCACGCCTACAATTGTGGAAGGTGAGGGGCACGTTCCCATGAAACAAGTGCGTAAGTGCCCGACATCCACCCTCACGCCACTGGCGGTAGGGACCCTCCTGAGCGGCCGGCGGGAAGGCCGGATTAAAGTGGATGGGGGTGAAGGGAGAGGGGAAGGTGGTCCATCGATCGTCACCAGTGATCGTATCCCACACCTTTAGAACCGTGCTAGTGGGAGTGCTGATGTAAGCATTCTTTGGCCGATCTACCTTAGGCTTCCAGACCAGGTCCCAGATCGATCTACCCGCCACTGCCCGGTCCATATGTAGCCAGTGCTTCTCCGAAAGCTGTTTGGACCACTCCACTATCACCCGCAACTGTGCGGCCTTGTAGTACAGCAGCATGTCCGGGAGCCCGACTCCCCCCTCCTCCCTCGGCAGACGAAGTGTCGTAAAGGGTTTCCGAGCCCGTCCCCCCTGCCAAACAAACTTCAGCATCATCGTCTTCAGGCGGCGGAAGAAGTCCGTGTCTAAAGGGATAGGTAGGGCCTGGAAAAGGTAAAGGAACCTGGGGAGGAGGACCATTTTAAGCGCATGTATCCGGCCGAGCCACGAAAGGTATTTTGGCTTCCACCGGTCAAGGTCATTGCGCACCGTAGCCAACAGGGGGGGAAGTTCGCCGCAAAGAGGGAGCCCACAGTTGGCGTGAGGCGTACCCCCAGGTACATTAAGGATGAGGGGGTCCAAGACAGAGTCGTCAGCACGCGTAGCCGATCCACCTCAGCTGATGGGAGGGTCAAATTCAGGACCTGCGACTTGTCAAAGTTGACTCGGAATCCCGCCACTGCTTCGAACCGGGATAGCTCCTCGTGGATAGATGGTAGGGATCGAGCGGGGTCACCTAAAGACAGCAGGACATCATCTGCAAAGAGAGATATTTTATGTTGCTCCCCCCTGAAGGGTATGCCCTTGATGTGGTCATTCTCCCGAATCACCAGCGCCAGAGGCTCGATACTCAAGGCAAAGAGAAGAGGGGAGAGAGGACACCCCTGTCTCGTACCTCTTGTATGGGGGAACGCAGCTGACCGATGTCCGTTAACCAATACCCTCGAGGTCGGTCGATGGAAATTTGCCTGAAGCATCGTAAGGAATTGGGGTGAGAAACCAAAAGCAGTCAGGGTGCGGAACAGAAAGCCCCAATCGACCCGGTCAAAGGCCTTTTCCGCATCTAGACCCACCAGTATAGCAGGAATCCGGAACCTAGAGGCCTTCGCAATCAGGTGAATAACTCGCCGTAAGTTGTCATGAGTCTGCCGCCTTTTAATGAAGCCTGACTGGTCCGGGTGTATAATGGCCGGCATCAAATCTTGCAACCGGCGGGCGACGAGAGAGGAGTACAGTTTGGCATCCACATTCAATAAGGCTATAGGGCGGTACGAGGTACAGCTGGAGGGATCCTTCCCCTGTTTGGGGATCACAGATATCAGGGCCTCAGCCATAGTGCCCGTGGTCTCCCCGGCTGTTGCCATGCTATTGAAAAGGGAGACTAGGCAATCGACAAGTTCCGAGGCAAACGATTGATAAAATTAAGCTGTATACCCATCAGGCCCAGGGGCTTTATTGGGTTTCAGGGCCTTGATCGCCTCCAAGACTTCCTCCCTAGTAAAGGGGGCAGTCAGTTGGTCATTGCTAACGGCAGAGACCTGTGGGAGGGGGAGGCCAGACAAAAAGGCGTCTTGCTCCTCCGTGTCTAGAGAATCACCTTTATAAAGTGTCTCATAGAATCGTCCAAAAATATCCGCCTTGTCCCCATCCCGATGATGAATCGTGCCTCCTGAATCCCGGATCCCCCCTATATATTCCCTCTCCCTCTTGTCTCGGAGCTGGCGTGCCAAATGGCGGCCCACTTTGTTCCCCTGAGCATACAACCCCCGGCGCAAACGCAGGAGGGTTAGTTCAGAGCGGTTGGTGTAATGTGCCTTCAACTTCCCCCTAATAGCCGACAGAGGTCGGAGTGTCATGCGAGAAGGGTTTAGTTTGTGGGCCCGCTCACGTTTCCCAAGCTCAACCTCCAAGGCCTCCCGCTCTACCCTACGCAGGCGATTAAGAGCCGCGTTAAGGCCTATGCAGGTGCCCCTCAGCGAGGCCTTACAAGCATCCCAGGTGTTAAATACTGAGGTGTCCGAGCTCGGGTTAAGCGTTAAGAACTCCCTAATAGCTTTCCTAAGTTCCTTACAGGATGCATCATCACGCACCAGAGCTGCCGGAAAGTACCACTTCCGATACCCATCCCCCCTCACTGACCACTGAAGCTGGAGTGTCAAGAGGCCATGATCTGAGACAGAGAGAGGAAAAATCGTAGAAGCCCGGACATCTCCCCTAAGGGCCTGACTCACAAAAACATAGTCAATGCGTGAGTAGGTGTGGTGCACATGAGAAAAAAACGTATAGTCCCTGGACTGTGTGTTCACTTCACGCCATCCATCTAGAAGGCCCAGCTCCTCCATCCTTCGTTTAGTGACAGTGGAAAAGACACCAGAGTCCGTCCTCTGGGCACGGGAGCTGTCCACAGCCTGATCCCACACCATATTAAAGTCCCCCATAACCACCAGGTGATCCTCGACGAAGGCCCCCACGGCATCCAACAGTCCCTGAAGAAAGTTATTCTGCTGGGCATTCGGCACATATACTACCACAAACGTACACAGGTGCCCCTGAAGCATCCCTTTAACCATCAACCACCTGCCCTCCTTATCGCTATTCACTCCCAGAGGCTGGAATTGAATGGAAGACCTGAATAAAAGAGCCACCCCTCTGTGCTTGGTAGAAGCGGAAGATCTGTATATGAGGGGAAACTGCTTATGTCGGAGCCGGAGCTCATCTCTACGGGCCATGTGGGTCTCCTGGAGCCCCACCACGTCTAAGTGGTGATCCAAAAGATATTTCCACAACTTCAGGCGCTTCTGTGGAGAGTTAAGGCCCTTCACATTCCAAGTACCCAAGCTAATAGGCATGTGAGTAGATCAGGCCCCCCAGCTCTCCAGCAGCTAAATCCAGCAGGCCCACCCCTCCCTGGAGTGCCCCTCTCCAGACAACTCCCAGGCACGGGAAATCTCTCCTCTCCTCCCAGCACTGGCTCCCCCCGTACCACTCCCAGCTCATGTTCTCAGACCAACAACCAGCCCCCAAGGCATAGAAGGACAAGCGCCCTCCACAACCAATAGTAGCGGGCCAGCAGACCAGTCCTCACACGCACAACCAACCACTCGTCGCACCACCCCTCCCCCCCTAACCCCCCGCCCCCCTCCACCCAACAACACCCCATCCCTCCCCATCCTGCCCCCCATCTGCCCCCCAACTCCCCAACAACCCAAAACACAGACAAAGCGAGTCCCAAGGTGGACAGATCCCGAAGAAAGTCTCCCAAGGGGCGCAGTTGGAGACCCAAGAACGAGTCTCCCAGGGCCAAAGACCGGGGTGTCTTCTCGGAAAGTACATTCATAGCCCCGTTACCTGCAAGTGCGTGCCCCTCCGGCACCAAGGCATGCGGGAAGAAGATCAGGCCGCCCCAGAGCTCTGTTGTGACGGCGGAAGCGTGGCGGAGGCCACAGAGGCCACTGCATTCCCCCGCTCTTGAAGGCTAGTTGTGCGGTCGGGCCTCCTGCGATGCTCCGGGCCCACCCTGTGCCAGGACGAGGAACGGCGCCTTCTCCGCGGTGAGGGGCTCCGACGTTCGGGTGTCGAGGTCTCATCCCCAATCCCCAACAGTTCCTTTGCTTCCCGGAGGGATCGAATCTGTGCCAGCCTGTTCTGCCACCGGAAGATAATTCGGAAATGGTGGCCCCAGGAGTAGGAGACATTGTGCTCTCGGAGGTAGGCAGTGATGGGACGGAACTCGCGCCTCTTCTGGAGCGTCGTCGCGGCAAGGTCCTGGTACAGCTGAGGTCGATGATCTCTAAATTGCAGGGAGGGGATATCACGCGCCTTCCTCAGAATCCTTTCCTTGACCTGGAAATCGTGGACACACACCAGGATATCAGGGGGGGGACCTCCATTCCGCCTGGCCAAGCCCACTCTATGAACCCGATCCATTCTGATCTCCTGTACGTCCTCCTCATCCAGAATCTGAAGGAAGAGAGCTTGCACATATCCTCGGAGATCTCCCACCTCACCTTCCCAGGGGACCGCCCTAATGCGAATGTTGTTCCGGCGGGAGCGGTTCTCCAGGTCTTCAGCATGGGCCTGCAAGTCTATATTCTGCTCCATCAGGCGGAGCACGTCCTGCTGCAGCAAGTGCACATCATTGGCTGTGCTGAGGTCGTGATCTTCCAGGGTGGCCACCCTTTCCCCGATGCCATCGACATCCCGCCGCACCTCGCGAAGATCCGACGTGAGCTGGGCGCGAAGCTCCGATATATCGTCTTTGATGGAGGAAAAGAGTTCCTTCATGAAGGCCTTAGTTGCCGGGGCCTCATCATCAGATCTCCCCGATGACGAACTCTGGCCCGGGGAGGCCGGGGCCTGAGAGCTCCTGGTAGTCCCCTCTTTCCCAGTCTTCACCTTGCGGGAATTATTGGCCATCACTGCTCCAGGTCCTTGCCCCCAGGAGTCGGAAGAGCGTCCCGCAGAGGAATGGAGGGCAGGCAAAGGAAACCACAGGCTCACCAGCTGCCTCTCAATGCTCCAAGAACCAGAGGCAGTCGCAATGTCCAGCGCCCCAAGGGTGTCCACAGGGGGGAGACGGGGGGTGGCGCCAGGGGAGCCGGCCCCCAGCAACGCAGGTCTGCTAGGCCCACGACCTCACCGGACAGTCAGCGTCCCCACCCATGGCACCCCGCTCTGACTCCAAGACCGGCCGCCCTCCACAAGCTGCTCACCGGGTCTGCTTCGCCTCCGGGGATCCGGCCGCCAGGTAGGCCCACCTCCAGACTAACACTCCGCTATTCCGAGCGGCCACTGCGGGAATGCTGCGGGCGCCGGGCAAGCAGCTCAACCGTAACTCTCCCTGGGCTGCGCGCACAGTTGCTCCCCCTCCAATCCGCTCCCGCCGGAGCACGGAGATACCCGGCGCTAAGGAAGGCTGTCCCCCACTCCGCCGCCGTCCGCAGCACCTCCTCTCACGGGGGGGGGGGGCAGGTCCGCCCTCGCTGCTGCAACGGATCGGCCACAGAACAAAGGCCGGGCCCCAGGAACAGCGCCGACCGCCTCCCGGACTAGGCCTCGATCCCCGGCCTCGATTAGTCCGCCGGGCGCCCTCACTCAGGCCGCCACGGCCGCAGGCCCCGCCTCCTCCCGAGGCTCCAAGTCCGGCACCAGGCAGGCGGCCGCCCGCGACTCGGGGGATTGGAAGGCGTCCGCCGGGCAGCGCAGGCTCTCACTCCTCTCTCCGGCCGCCGCGCCGCGCCGAGCCGTCTCCCGCCTCAGGCGAGGCCCCAGACCGGAGCGCCGTGCAGGCCCCGGGTATCAGGCAGCACCGTCGTCTCGGGGTCGCTTCTCCCGGGACCGGGGATCTCAAGTGTCGCCCCAGCGCTGGTCCCCACTTCGGGGGAGTTGAGGAGCAGTTTCCCGCCCAGAGAGACTCCAGGTGCCGTCGCTAAACAAGGCTATGCAGGGCCGGGCGCCGGAGGGGACACACAACACGTCCTACTCCGCCGCCATCTTGGCCACGCCCCCACAATTTTATTTTTAGTCAGCAGTAGACTGATCCATTGAATGCTGACTCCTATCTTTCTTTGTAAAACATAGCTTTTCAGTGTTCTTTTATTGTAAGATGAATAAGAAAATTATTATTTTGTCGGGACAGCACGTATTTTACTCTCTAAGAATGTTACATTAGCTCACTTACTTAAGCTTGCCCACCATTTCTGAGTTGATGTTTTATCCACATCTGATGTTGGGCCAGTCTCTGCAGGTGGTGGGAGGGGGTGCAAGGTGGTCTTGCAAGAGCACTATTACATGTTACTAGTGTATATTGTTGTTGTCACAATTTTATTTTAAATAAATATAATCTACAAAATATCTCCCCGTTTGAGTTAATAATAAGAAATCTCCACCCAGTGGGACAATATTTAGTGCACAATATTTAGATCAAACAATATTTCTGTTTACATTATTCTGACAGTCATCCCTTCTGATATATCTCGGGTAGTGATTGAAGAATAGCAGATACAGGTGTTCATTCTCCGATTCGTCCAATCATCATCACCAGCCAGTAGACTGTCTTTTCCTCTGGCTCTCTAAAGTAACCTCATGGTTACGAAGAGCACTTAATTGGCCTTAATCTTTATTTTGTCCATTTCTCAGAATAACCCTTCATAGGCCCATCTGTAACATTCACCACCAAGAAGAACACTTACAGGCTGAGACATTTTATGGGCATATCTTTATGTTTTTAAAGGGAACCCCCTGTGAAAATAATACTTCTAATGGCTCAAGGCGCGGAATGGGTACATGCACCAGGCTGAAGAAATGCATATACTTGAAGACCTCTGGCCCTTGGCCACATGGTTAGATGCTCCTAACCTTTTATCAAAACTGTTGTGTTTAACTCTTATTGTTATGCTTTTCAATGTCTATGCCATGATGTATTACAGTTCTATGTTCTCTGGAGAATGTTATGTTTAGAACTGGACACAGGACAGTTGGAGTGGATCCTGGTCCGTGAGGGTTGTATTTCCTTGAGCTGCATTAAACCTTTTATACTCAACTGACTGCAACACTCATTCTTAACAATTTCAATTCAATTTCAATTTCAAAAAGTCTTTATTTCGATTATTCATCATAAAAGACAGAAGATAAGATTACAAAATGTATACAAAGCTCAACATTCATCATAAAGTTGTCAGGTAAAAGAACCATAGTTAAAAATATAAATAACAGGGTTACATTAGAACCAATACTAAGAACAGATTAAATCTAGTACAATCACAAGACTTTTTATGTAAAAGACAAAACGGCCACACCTATAAAAAATACTCAACCAAGCCAATTAATACAATAACTCATTTAGCTCAAAGAGCCCACTCTTTTTTCACGGATAGCCCATGCCCAGCTCAGGAATTTGAACACCCCAATAACAGCAGTCTCATTACAGCCTGTTTTTAATAGCCTTTTGGCGACCATTGCAAAACAGGTGCCCATAGATCTACATATAGGTTTAAGCCACGTACTTCGGGGGAGCTGGTAGGCAGGAACAACATAAAGAAGGTGGTTAATATCTTCAGTATGCTCGGGACAGAACGGACACATGGCACTTAAACTAAGAGACCATTTACTAGTACATTTCCTTGTTGGAAGTGTCTCGACACGGAACTGATGGTAAAGCTTGCGATCTCTGGGTTTGGTTATTAGATCCCAATAGCTTTCCATCGAAGATTCATCTTTGAATTCACAGTAGGCTCTGGTTAAAGATGAACAGGTCAGAGACGAGAACCGCTCAGTTTTAATGAGGTTCCAATATGCTGCTTTAAAGACAGTTTTGGATGGAAATGACGCAGTTTCAGGGCACTCCCACAAGTCTCTCATCCCCATCCTGGTGAGCAGGGATTTGATACTGCTTAAACATGCGATTTTTGCCCTATCCAACCCCCTAACTTCAATGGATCACTGACATAATATCGACTACAAAAATATAGGCATTTAAAATATCGACTCCAAAATATCGACTACAAAAATATCGAAGTCCTATTTACAAACAGGTAAGTACAAAAACATCGAATCAAAAATATTGTTTAAAAATATGTACTTTGTAAAAATATCGAAATTAATGTAAAATTTTAAAAAAATTAAAATAAATAACTAAAATAGACTTACAAATACTTAAATAACCTGAAAATTATTAAATAATTAATTTAAGTTATAAAAAAAATTAATACAATTTTATTTGTTAACCCCTTCGGCCCTGATGACGGAACCGCTCCGTCATCAGCTGCGGGTGCGCTGTGCTGATGACGGAGCGGTTCCGTCATGGCCCGCCCCGCTCGATAGAACGCTCATGCGCGGCGCGAATTCCGTGCCTGCGCTGAGGGTTCTATTGAGCGGGGCGGGCCATGACGGAACCGCTCCGTCACCAGCATAGCTCAACCGACGCTGGTGACGGAGCGGTTCCGTCACCAGCATGCGGCCGCCGCGCGGCCGCCCCGCCCCCTTAGCACTGCTGCGGAATAGCCGCCGCAGTGAAGGGGTTAAAACATATATATATATATTCACATAATATTATTAAAAAATATACAATCTTATTACCGTAGCATAGCAAGAGTGTTAACATTACTATTCCCACTCCAATGAGTGCAACAGTAGGGAAAGCGTTGGATAGCGTAGCAGTAAAAATTACTATTCCGACTCCAAAGAGTTCAACAGTAGGGAAAGCGTTGGATAGCGTAAGGGTAAAAATTACTATTCCCACTCCAAAGAGTGCAACAGTAGGGAAAGCGTTGGATAGCGTAGGGGTAAAAATTACTATTCCCACTCCAGTGAGTGCAACAGTAGGGATAGCGTTGGATAGCGTAGTGGTAAAAATTACTATTCCCACTCCAGTGAGTGCAACAGTAGGGAAAGCTTTGGATAGCGTAGGGGTTTAAAATTACTATTCCCACTCCAAAGAGTGCAACAGTAGGGAAAGCGTTGGATAGCGTAGGGGTAACAATTACTATTCCCTCTCCAGTGGGTGCAACAGTAGGGAAAGCGTTGGATAGTGAAATTACTATTCCAACTCCAAAGAGTGCAACAGTAGGGAAAGCGTTGGATAGCGTAGGGGTAAAAATTACTATTCCCACTCCAAAGAGTGCAACAGTAGGGAAAGCGTTGGATAGCGTAGGGGTTAAAATTACTATTCCCACTCCAAAGAGTGCAACAGTAGGGAAAGCGTTGGATAGCGTAGGGGTAAAAATTACTATTCCCACTCCAGTGGGTGCAACAGTAGGGAAAGCAATGGATAGCATAGGGGTAAAAATTACTATTCCCACTCCAGTGAGTGCAACAGTAGGGAAAGCATTGGATAGCATAGGGGTAAAAATTACTATTCCCACTCCAGTGAGTGCAACAGTAGGGAAAGCGTTGGATAGCGTAGAGGTAAAAATTACTATTCCCACTCCAGTGGGTGCAACAGTAGGGAAAGCGTTGGATAGCGTAGGGGTAAAAATTACTATACCCACTCCAGAAAGTGCAACAGTAGGGAAAATAAATACTTCATATATTATTTAAAAAAATATAAATTAATATCCATAAAACAATTATTACAAGTAATTACCAATTTAATATAATATAATAATTAATCAATCAAAATTAAAAATTAAAATTAAATATTACAATTAGTTACCTATTAATACAAATTAATTACAAATTACCAATTAATTAATTAACAATTAAAAATAATTAATAATTAATTCAAATTAAATACAATTAAATAAATTGAATTATTTAATTAATTATAAATAAATTACTTCCCACCCTATTCCCCTGTAAACCCACAACCCGCTACAGACAATAAATTAGTAAAATTAACATAATTAGCAATTAATCAATTAAATACAATTAATTGGCAATTACAATTTAATTAATTACCCATAAAAAATAATTAACAATTAATTCTAAATAAATACCAATACATAATTTTACATATTTAATTAATTATAAATAAATTACTTCCCACCCAATTCCCCTATAAACCCACAACCCGCTACAGAAAATAAATTAGTAAAATTAACATAATTAGCAATTAATCAATAATTAAAATTAATTGCCAATTAAAATTTAATTAATTACCAAATATAAATTAATTAACAATTAGTTAAAAATGAATACCAATAAATACATTTACATATTTAATTAATTATAATTAAATTACTTCCCACCCTATTCCCCTATAAACCCACAACCCGCTACAGAATTAAATTACGCAAAAATTAAAAAAACAAAATTCATTAATTAAAATAAATTATAACATAAATACACACTTTTCACACATATAATAACATAAAAAACACTATAAAAAATTCGATAATTTTAATAACCTATATTATATACTACGATATTTTAACTTTCTATATTTTTAACATTCGATATTACATTACTTACCTTAAAAACAATATTTTTGATGTCTATATTCTGTCCATTCTATATTTTAAACTCGATATTATGTCCATTCGATATTTTTTACTCGATATTTTGACTGTTTACCAACTTCAATCAAGCCCCTGGCGAATAAGAGAAGTTCGGGAGTAATCCAGAGTCTTCTCCAAAATGCCAGAATCCTAAACCGGGCAATATCCTCGATTGGCTGGCAACCGAGGTCTAGCAGGAGGGGGATCCGAGGAGTTGATTTGGGGAGACCCACAATTGATCTCAGAAATTTGTTCTGGGCCTGTGCTAACTGATGCAGATTGCACGCACCCCATATCTCTGCCCCGTACAGAATAGCGGGAATGATTTTAGTGGTGTACATTTTGACAACAGGAACAATGGGTTTAGTAATTGATAGGCAATGTTCCTTTAGCAGGGCCCCAGCTAGTTCAGAGTGCTTCAACACCAGTAATTTCAGCTGAGAAGACCAACTCAGTCTATCGCCAACGGTGACTCCCAGGTAGGTGAAGACATTGGTTTGCTCCAAGAGTTTCCCGCTCATGAAAACTCTTGAAGATACGGGCCTAGCCCCATGAAGAACCATAAACTTTGTCTTCTCAATGTTAACTACCAGTTCATGGTCGCGGCAGAACTCCTCAAAAAGAGACAGTGCTAATTGAAGCCCCTGTCTCGTCTTGGATAAAATCAGCGTATCGTCCGCGAACATGAGCAGGGAGACTCTTTGGCCTGCTAGCATGGGTGCATCCGTTGGTTGGTTGTCAAAATACCGCACCACCCCATTGATAAAAAGGGAAAACAATGTGGGGGCCAGCACGCAGCCTTGCCGGGCACCCTTTCCCACTGTAAATTTGTCGGTAACCTCCCCTGGCTTTCCCCAACGGACTTGTGCAAAGTTAAACCTATGAAGCCTGACCACCAGAGCAACCAGTTCTTTAGGCATTCCCAGAGTCAGCAGGACATACCATAGTTTAGATCGTGGGACTAAATCAAACGCAGATTTTAAATCCACGAATGCAGCGAAAATCATGCCCTTACCTATCAGAACCTCCTTCCAGTAGAGCATAACAAATCTGAAACCTTGATCCAGTGTCCCCATATGGGCACGAAACCCAGCCTGTAACGGGGAGAGGATGCACTCATCGTCCATCCAAAACTGGATCCTACCCAAGATGATTCTCGCTACAACTTTCTGGAGGGCATCGATAAGGCTTATAGGCCTGTAGTTAGCCGGAGCAGAACGATCACCCTTCTTATAGATAGGGATAATTTCCGTGCCGCACCAAGACGATGGAATCGGCGCTTCCCTAGCTATCCCATTAATAAGGTTCGTAATATAGGGAATCCATAAGTCAGGGTCCTGCTTGAATAAATCCGCCGGGATAATATCAGGCCCGGGAGCCTTACCACTAGAAATAACCTTCAAAACCGCCTCAACCTCTTTTGTACTGAAGAGCAGAGGTGTATCTGGGGAGATGGGAAAGGGAACGAGTGCCTTATTAGTATTATTGTTGTTCTTAAATTGGGCTTCGAAGAAGGCAACCCAACGATGGGGCTCTACGTTGTTATTAGGAATTATTGAGTGTTGCCCGTTACCCCATTTAATCAGTTCCCAAAACTGGGTCATGTTCCTACCTTTGCATGCTGCCAGAAGATCCTGCCATCGCCCCTCATCCCAGTCCCTCTTAGCCTTTTTCAGGGAAGATTTATAAGCCAGTCGGGACTGTTTAGTAATACTATGATTCCTTGCCTTAATTGCTGCCACTAGCTCCTTGTGGGCAGCTCTACACGTCGTATTGTACCACGAGTTAGGTTTCAAGGTGGGAATGTTTCTAATTGGCTTGGTATTCATAAAATAGTTTTTTAGACCTAAAAAGAGGTCATTGTGGGCCCTAGTTATGCAAGCATTACAGTCCTCCTGATTTTTGAAGCTGTTAAATTCCTTTAACGACCCCGAAACAAGGGCCCTGATCTCTTGCACTTTCTTTTCATCGAGTGCGACCTTGGCCCAACGTACCCTCCTCATGTTGTTGGCCACAATTACTTGGGTAAGGCCGGACCCGGCTGCGGGTTTGCATGGACGACAGAAGCTCTTGCCTTCAGTGAAGAGAACCAGAGGGTAGTGATCACTCTCAGGGCGACTTTGCACTACCATATCTTGGACTAAGTGCCAAAACTCGACTTTCACTAGGATGTAGTCAATTCTACTTTTTGATCGGCCATTATCAAAGGTCGCCTCTCCCCCAACATCAGACCCTGTTCTACCGTTTGTTGCCCTTAGACCCCATTCCAAACTCATTCTTAACATTGGTGACGATTTACTTGATGATGGAAACAACCCTACATGATATTCTGCAATTTACCACAAAAAGAAGGAGGTGAATACAATATCCTGCACTTTATAAAAAAAATAAACGGAAGTGAATGAGAAAGTGATTAACAGAAATTTTCACTTCACCGGTCACTGTTGCTGTTTTCACCTTCTGTGAAAGCGCGTCGGATTTTCAGGTACTTCTATTGACGTGTGCGCTGAGTGCCGAAATCTGGTATGGCCAGGCATCCAATACAGTGGTCTGTACAGCACGATCTCGATGGACGAATGATGACGTAGCGGTCTTTCAACTGTCATTCCCCTTGGATTCTGGGAGGTATGAACTAGACTGCTAACGTAGTTCTACTGAAGATTTCTGTGGAACATGACGAGATCCTTTCTTCCTGTGCGTCATGACGTTTGACGTTGGCGGCCATTTCTGCTAACAAGCAATTGGATTTTCGTTTCTTTTACTGTCACTAATACTGGAAGCATCACGTTGCGGATTAAAAGGTACTTTATAATCTACACGTATATATATTTTTATTATTGTTTATTGAAGATCTACTCGTCGATAATTGAAAGATTGACATTTGGAAAATCGACGTGTTTAAAATATCGACGCAGTGCAGACAGTGATGCACACACTAAACTGAACGATGTGCACACAGTGCTGCACACACTATACTGGATGCATACTATGATACACTAAAATGTGTTAACTTCTATGACTTTCGGTAAACTTTGGATAATTTGACTATTCATCTCCATAGACTAAAGGATTTGACTGGAGTAATACCAAGATATAAGGTTGCATTATCAACGTTGTTTTTCTTGTAATTGTTTACTCTATAGATTGAACCATGGCAACTACATCTGAACCTCCCCATTTTCTAACTAAGGAGGGTGAGCCTATTTTACCATGGAAAAGATGGAAAGTGATCTTTGATTCTTACCTTATAGCAGTGGTAGGTGAGAAGTTTTCATCCATTCGTAAACAAGCTATTCTATTACACATTTTGGGTGTCGAGGGTAGAAGTATTTATGAAAGTTTGGATGAGATTGAAGTAGGTAATGGTGTAGGAGAACCTAGTTATGTCTTTGATATGTCAGTTATGATGCTTAAACAACATTTTGGGTCACACATCAATGTGGTATTGGAGAGACATAAATTCTTTTCCAGGGTCCAAGGAAAAAAAGAGAACATTTCTAGTTATGTTGCGTCTCTTAAGACGTTAGCACGCACGTGTGAATTTGAACAGTTAACTGATTCCTTGATAACGGACCAAATCGTTAGATGCACCAATAACGTTAAAGTACAGGAGAAATTGTTAAGTAAGAATCCAAGTTTGAAGGATGCTGTTGCAATTATAGAGGGTATGGAAAACACTAATATGTGGGTGCGAGAAATGCATGATGAGAAAGATAAAGATCTTACAGCAAAAGACAAAGTGGATACCGATGGGTCTATTAACAGATTTGATAAGATAGATAAACAGAGCACCAAGGATGAAACACCTCTATTAAATAAGGAACCTGAAAAGAAACTAGAGAAAAAGAAAAAAAATTCTTTTGACAATAAATCCTCCACCCCCAAATGCTTTAGGTGTGGTAGTGAAGGGCACTGGACAAATAGTCCTGTGTGTTTTGCGAGATTTGCCTATTGTAAGAATTGTGGTAAGAAAGGCCAATATGCCCGAGTATGTCGTGGATTTAAACAGCAAAGTGTAAATCAACTAATTGACGAAACGAGAGTAGTATCTAGTATACGTGAGGATGGATGTGTGGATGCTGATCCTATTGATATGCCTGAGTGTGAAATTATTGTGGATGGAAAGAAAATAATCGTTCTGGCAGAGTCTGGATCACCATACACAATGATTGGTGATAAGAATTGGTAAACTACATTTGGAAATGATAATATTGAGTTGTTACCATCAGATATAAGCCCTTTAGGTTATGGTGGTGCAAGGATTGATGTTTTAGGTTTTTGTGTTTACGAAAATTCAATTTGCTGATCGGGAGACGGTTGGGAAAGTTTATGTTGCAAAAAGGGGTGATAATCTTCTTGGTTGGAGACATCAGAGGGACATGGGTATAACTCTTGAACCCAATAGTTCACAGGAAGTGTTGTTGTTGTCTATAGAGGAATTTCCTTTAGATATTGTCTCTAAATTTCCAGAATTTTTTAGTACCAACCTTGGCCTCTTGAAGAATTTTGAACACAAGATTATTTTGAAACAGGGAGCCATTCCTTTTGTAGAGTTAGAAAGGTGCCAACACGATGATGGAACCATTGAAATGTGAGATTGAAAAACTAAAAGAGAGAGGGGTGATTGAGGAAATTGAGAGCTCAGAGTGGTTGGCCCCAGTGGTTTTGGCACCCAAGGATGGTTTGAATACATTTATCTGGGTTGATAGACAACCACTACTGAACATAAATGAGACACTCACACTCATTTAGGATGCCAAGATTTTTAGTATTATGGATTTGTCCTCTGCTTACCACCAGGTCATGCTATATCCAGAGTCCAAACATTTAACATCTTTTGTAACACCCATTGGAGCTTTCCAATTTGTGAGGATGTCCTTTGCCTCCGCTGCGGCATGCTTTTCAGAGAATTATGAAACAGGTGTTGAATGGTTTGGACAAAGTACTATTTTTTCAAGATGATATCTTGGTTTATGGAAAGGATTTTGAGGAGCAGGACCAAATTTTATGGCAAGTTTTAGTGCAGGTTTAGTCATTAAGTAAGAGAAATGCAAATTTAAGGTTACTTCTGTGACATATCTTGGACACACAATTTCTGGGGAGGGTGTGAGTCCAAAATTGGAATTAGATAAGAGCATAATTGAAGCACCAAAACCCACCAACAAAGATCAAGTACAATCATTCCTTGGGCTTGCGGAGTTTTGTTCCAAATGTATACAAAATTTTGCTTCTTTGTCTCAACCTTTGAGATCTCTTTTGAAGAAAGGTTCACACTTTGAGTGGTCAGAAGAGTGTGACATGGCATTTAATAATGTGAGGAGTGGAATTGCTAAACTACCAACTTTAGGAAATTTTGATGTGAATAAGAAAACAGTGTTGTCCACAGATGCTAGTCTATGTGGTTTGGGTGCAGTATTGTCTCAAATTGTTTGTGGTGAATTGAAAGTTATTGCTTTTGCGTCACGTGCTTTGAGAGGTGCAGAGGAGAGATATTCTGTAATAGAGAGGGAGGCGTTGGCAGTGTTTTGGGGTATTCTTCATTTTACATTTTTTTTGTGGGGGATACCATTTACGGTTAGATCAGACCATAAGCCACTTACGAGGATTTTTATTTCTAGGGATTTAGATAATCTCTCTCCAAGAATTTCTCACTGGATTGATAGTCTGACTGAGTTTAATTTTGTGGTGGAATTTGTTCAGGGTTCAAAAAATTGCATGGCTGACTGTATGTCTAGGTTGCCCATTCATGTTGAGTCCCATATTGATTCGGATGGAAAAGATTTACCTAGTGTTAATTGGATTTCACCAATCTGGAGGCCTCTGAGAAATTCTTTTCTCTGTCTGAACTTTCATCGGATGAAGCAACTGGCTTAAATAAAGATTGGGCAGAGTTTAGTTGTGAGAGTCTATCTTCAGATGGTGAAGTTAGTATGAGTCCTGACAATACTAATGCAGCTACTATTATAAAAAAAAAGCTCTGGAAAATAGGTCACTACGTGTGGTGAGTAAAGAAGATGCTTCTAATTTACTTAGAGGGGAAAACATTCTATCTCCTAATTCAGTATCTGTTACCACCACTGATACCACTGACACCGTGGGACCCAATCGCAATTCCATCTCAGATCCGGCCTTAGTACAGGAAAATAATGAAAGCAGTGAAGAGATCACTTTGAAAATGATCTTTGATACCATGATGAGCCATAGGGCTGAAAGTAAAGCCGAAAATCTACGTACACAGATGACCTGCGCTAAGGTTAAAAATTCAGTTCGTCGTGCAATTAAGATGTGCTCTGAGACTACCGACAGAGTTGTTGAAGCGGAGGCCAGAATCGCTGTTCTGGAAGAAGAAAGTATGACACAGAGACAGGAAGTTGGTGACTTTAAAGCCCTGAAAGAGGATCTGTCTGACAAGATAGCTAATTTGGAGAATCAGGCCCGTAGAAGTAATTTACGCTTTTTGGGAATTCTGATCCACGGAGGTTTATTATTAATTTACTAAAGGATGCCTTTCCTGAGATGACTGACTGGGATTGGGCACAAGAAATACAACGTGATCATAGGTTTCCCTTCACTGTGAGGAATCCACGACAAGGCCAAGAAAACTATCCTAGGGCTATTCTGGTCTCATTTAATAACTTTCTTGCCCGTGAAGCTATTTATGCAACTGCGAGACCAGATAAGAAAGCGGATGGACTGGGCTGTCAGTTTTTTGTACGACCGGACTATTGTCAAGCCACTGTGGCCCAACGGTGGCGATTGAGACAACTGATTCCTGACTTTCAAAAGAAAGAGGTTGCAGTCTTTCTCCAAGGCCCAGCAAAGCTAAAGACTGTATTCAAGGGCACAGTAAAATACTTTATCTCCGAAACTAAAGCCAAAGAATATCTGGATTCTATTTGAATAACAATAAGGAGTTAAGACTCTCAGAATATAAGACTATTAGATTGTAGGATTATAAGGGCTATTGGCTTAGTAATTTCTGTTGAAGCTCCAATTTATCTTTCTTTTTTTGTGAGTAGGATTGCTAAGCTCTTTCCTTCTATTCTATTCCTTCTCCTTCTTCCTTGTTTTCATTTTTTTCCCTTTTCTCCTTTTCTTTGTCAGGACGCTATGGGCCAGGGACGCGGCACCCATACGTTATAGGAACTGGTAGTTCCTATGCCTCCTATAATGGGGAGGGTGGGGGGAGGGGTTCTGGGGCAATGGGTAGGGGTGGGAAGGGGCAAGGGTTGGTGGTGGGGGTGTAAGGCAGAGGTATTCATTGCAAGGATGTTTATTTGGCACTTAAGTTGCAGTAGCGAGGAGTATATATTGTTGATGCTTGCTAACATTTTTTTCTCAATTATTATTTCAATATGGATAAAAAGGTGAAAATATGCACAATCAACATCAATGGTCTTAATGACTTCAAAAAGATTGGGATGTTTCGTTCAATGCTCCAGACTTTATCCATTGACTTATTATGTATCCAGGAAACTCATATTGCATGGGATAAGCGCTCTCTTTTGGACAAGTTGGGATTGGATGTTTTGCTTACATCTAAGCAAATGGGTATAAAAAGAGGCATTGCAATTTGTATGCGAAAGGGAGTTGGGAAGTGTTTGAAAACCCTAGCCGATAAATGGGGCAGATGGGGACTTGCTGAATTAATAATTGGGGGTTGTAAATTTACTATATGCTGTATGTATGGTCCAAATCTAGATGACGCTGAAGTTTTCAATACTATAAATACAGAATTAGCTACTTGGACACAACCAATCATAGTATGTGGGGACCTAAATATTCACCTGCCGGCTGACTGGAATATTAAATCAGGAAGGAGATACATGGGTCGTAAATCTAGAACTTATAGCGCCCTCAGAGAGCTGGTCTTGAATAATGGGCTAACGGATGTCTGGCACAAATTGTATCATAAAGATCCTGGATATACTTTCTATTCCATTCCCCATCGGAAATTTGCCCGATTAGATTATTTTTTTGTTTCTTCTCAGTTCTTGGAGACAATTAGTATCGAAATTCTACCTCAAGTTATTTCAGACCACAATCCCATAATTGCTGAGATCCAGGTTCCCACAGAACGCCAAAATTCAATTAGATCCTGGTCATTCCAGAGAAATCTGTTATTAGACGAAGACTATCTTCAATTTATGGCGACTATCATTAATGACTTTTTTCTAACAAATAACGACACGGCCTCCCCACAAGTGGTGTGGGATGCTTTTAAATCAATCGTACGTGGAGAGACAATTAGTTTCGCAAACTTTAAGAGGAAAAAAATCCAAACAGACTTTAAGGAGAGGCTAAATAAGATCAGGCTAATTGAGATGGATCTATCAACCGCATGTAAAAATAACACAGGTATAGAAGATGCTCAATTACGTTTAGTAATTGAACGTTCTGGCTTACGGACTCATATTGCCGACGAAGTAGCTTCAAAATGTAAGTTAT
Organism: Lissotriton helveticus; assembly: GCF_964261635.1. Lineage (NCBI taxonomy): Eukaryota > Metazoa > Chordata > Amphibia > Caudata > Salamandridae > Lissotriton > Lissotriton helveticus. Next base: position 1,197,597,278 of record NC_136070.1, read on the forward strand.
ATAAAACTGAACGCTATGAGTATAGTGAGCGTACCGGTAAAATTTTAGCACAACGCCTACGTCAAAAATCTTCTATTAATGAAATTCAAGGGGTCAAAGATATGAATGGTGTCTATCATGAACGCAGGGAAGGAATTTTAGAATCATTCTATGATTTCTATAAAACACTGTATAATGACTTTAACAATGAAGTTGATAAGAATCTCAATCCTGTAAACTATCTCCACAGTACTAATCAATCATTATTGTGTTCTGAAGAGACTGATTTATTTATACGCTCAATAAGCTGGGATGAGATCGAATATGCCATTTTGAGTCTTGCGGCAGGTAAAGCCATGGGATCTGACCAGATACCCCTTGAATTTTACCGGACATTTAGACATATGTTGAAACCAGAATTGTTAAAGATCTTTAATTCGGCATTTCAAGGGAAACCACCTGATTCCTGGTCTACCGCTATTATAGTTGTTTTTTTAAAGAAGAACAAGGACTCAAAAGAATTAGGATCATTTCGACCCATCTCTCTTATCACCGCTGACAGTAAGATTTATTCTAAAATTCTTGCAAATAGACTAAACCATGTAATGTCTAGCTTAGTCTCTCACATTCAACATGGTTTTATTAGACATAGAGATACCACCGATCATGTTAAACGCGTTATTACACTATTAGACTGGGCCCAAGCAAAGGAATCCCCATTCGGGGTGATCTTACTCGACGCGGAAAAAGCGTTTGATAGAGTAGACTGGGGATTCCTTTGGACAGTGCTAGAATGGAAAGGGTTTCCATTACAATTCATTCAAGCGGTACGATCACTCTATTCTAATCCTAAAGGTGTAATAAGATTAGGTACTGACCACTCGAGACCTTTTTCAATTACTAGGGGGACTAGACAAGGCTGCCCCTGTTCCCCGCTTCTATTTGCGCTATATTTAGAACCTTATTTGAACAGACTTATTTTGGAACCTAATATCCCACCAGTCCGTCTTTTTGAAGTTGACCATAAAGTCTTAGCGTACGCAGATGACGTGGCTATCGTAACCTCTGATGTCTCCTCTGCGCTACCTATAATTATCGATGTGGCTAGAGAGTTTGGGAAAGTTTCCGGTTATAAGCTCAATATCACAAAAACTCAGATCATACATTCCGAAACGGGTAAACCCACTGACATCCCACTAAATACTACTGGTACATATCTCGGTGTAACTTTATCCCCCAAGGTCGATGATATTGTCGCATTAAATATAGATCCTTTACTCATATCCACTAATAGAACGTTAGAAAGATTTAATAACTTACACTTGTCTTTATACGGACGAACTAATGTCATTAAGATGATGATTTTTCCCAAATTTTTGTATTTTTTTCGCACTATTCCTTTATTTTTTTCAATGTCTCTTTTCAATAGAATAGACAGGATGTTGTCCAGGTTTTTGTGGGGGTACCGTTGTGCTAGAAGATCTTTAAAATGGTGTTCTCTTCCGTCAGATTGTGCTGGGCTGGGGTTCCCGAATTTCAGAATGTATTATTGGGCTATTACTCTGAAAACAATTCGCGTTCTACTTTTTCATGATTATGTAACAGAACCGGCCATGGCACCCTCCATCTTTGAAATGCTTTTAGGCACTCATGCTCGGCAGTGCTTATTGAAAGTCATTGAACCCAGCTACTATAAAAAAACAAAATTCAAGGTGGTCCTCGCTGCTTTTTCAGTTTGGAGGCAAATGAACAAAACTTTACGCATGATGTCAAAATTGAATTTTTATACACCTTTGTCTGATAATAAGTCACTATCCGAAATTTTCCAAGATACCGCAATTCACCGATGGCATATGAGACAGATTCATTTACTGGGGCAATTGTATCAAAGCGGGATTCTCATGTCCTTTTCTGAACTCCAAGAGACATTTGGTCTATCTAGGAACGAATTTTTTAAATATCTACAGATTCGTAGTTTTCTAGAAAAAAAAAATCTATTACTTACTGATACTATGGAGACTATTGACATCTTAGAGAGCTGTAGGAAGAATAATCGTATCGGTACAATCTATCAGTTAATGAGTAATAGGCTGCAGAATGACCTCGATCATCATACCCTGAAATGGCAGAGAAAGCTTTGTATTGAAGGGATAGATTTGGTAAAAGCTTTTGAGATGAGTAATAAGACACTAATTAACAGCTCTCTTAAAAGTCAACATTATATGTCCACTTTAGATCTTTACTATACACCTGCCAAGCTGGCAAAATGGAAAGCTTTAAAAGGTATTAACTGTAGCCGCTGTGGAACCTTAGCAGCTGATTCAATTCATATGTTTTATAGCTGTTCTAAATTGGTCGTATACATAGATAAGATCGAAAAGTGTCTGACTAATTTGTTGCATGTTCAGATTACGCTCCATCCTGCTGTTATTATTTTTGGTGTCTATTTTCCCTCTCGGAATTTTTCTATAGATCAAGAACACTTTATGTTTATTGGAATGTCTATTTATCGAGCTTGTATCACTTCCAGATGGTTGGATATAGACCCACCAACTTTTGAGCTATGGTTGGGAAAGCTGTTAAATGTTTATAGAATGGATAAAGCAGTTTATAAACTGAAGGGATTTAAAAAGAAGACTTTCGGCCGGAAGCTATGGTCCCCTATTGATAACTGGATTTAAACTGTATAATGGTTGTTTTCTGTAAAGACTTATGTTGGATTCTTTATTTCGTTATGTCCTTGTATGCTCTTACCTCTGCCAAAAAAAAAAAAAAAAAAAAAAAAAAAAGTGTTAATTGGATTTCGGAGTCAGCTTTAGAAGATAAAGAATTGAGTGACTCTTATCAGATTGACTCTGATTTAATGGATTTGAAAAGTTTGATTGTGAAAGGTTGGCCAGAGAGGAAGTTGATGTCTTCTTCCATGTCTGATTATTTTTGTGTAAAGGATGAGTTGAGTATTGTTGATGATAGAGTTTTGAAGGGGAAACGTTTAATTCCTCCTTCCAGTTTGAGATCTAAAATAATAAATTCAGCCCATAAAGGTCATTTGGATCGCAACAAGACAAAAGCAAGGCTTCGCCAATGGTACTGGTGGCCTGGCATGGATCATGAGGTGGAGATGGTTGTTAAAGATTGTTGTCAGTGTGCAAGCAATGATAAGTCCAAGAAAACCTTTACAGCACCAACTTCACCTGTTGAAATACCAATTGAACCTTGGACCAAGTTGGGATTGGATATTGCTGGTCCATTTGGGTTATTAAATCCAAGTGAACGTTTTGTAATCTTGTTTGTGGACTATACTTCCAAATGGGTGGTGACTAAGTGTGTACCATTGCCTAACACTCGGACTGTTGTTGAATTTTTGAAGGATGAATGTTCTAGAGAAGGGATACCCAAAACCCTTATTACAGACAATGGTCCGCAGTTTGTGTCTTCAGAGATGGAACAGTTTCTTGTTAGTCTTGCTATTCTACATTTTAGAACGCCATTGTATTCTCCACAGGCTAATGGTTTGGCGGAGAGTATGAATAAAATTGTTAAAAGTTGTGTTCAACGTGCGGTTCAAAATAAGATGTCTTTGAGTGTGGTTTTGAGAGAGACATGGTGGGCGCATAGGGTAACACCTAATGGTGTCACTAATGTTTCTCTTTTTTCTATGCTCAAAGGTAGGAAACCGCATTGTAAATTGAATCCTGTTTGGTTAGGATTGAATGATACTAACTGTGATCAACCATCTTTACCAGATATAATTTCACGAAGGAAGATTCATCAAGATAAGTACAAGTCTAACTTTGATAAGAAACATTGTACTAAAGAGATTTTGTGGAATATTGATGATACTGTTCTTGTCAAGAAACCCGGCATTGTCAAAAAGGTGCATTCCAAATTTATGGGTCCTTTTGTCATATCTAAAGTCAAGAGTAATGTGGTGATTTTAGATTCTGGTGACCTTTGGAATGTTTCTTGTTTGGTGAAAGTTGATGATCAACATTCACGACTTTCCCATCGTGTTGGTGGTAATCATTTTGATAACAGGTTGGCCAAACATTTTGAGAGATCTAAGTCAAAACCATTTTGGCACAAGGATTATGTAATGAATGCTTATTCGTTTATACTTTGTATCATTTATCATAATTGTTTTTTTTCTTTTATTATTAGGAAGGAAGATGTGTTGTGTTTAACTCTTATTGTTATGCTTTTCTACGTCTATGCCATGATATATTACAATTCTATGTTCTCTGGAGAATGTTATGTTTAAAACTACACACAGGACAGTTGGAGTGGATCCTGGTCCGTGAGGGTTGTATTTCCTTGAGCTGCATCAAACCTTTTATACTCAACTGACTGCAACGCTCATTCTTAACAAAAACCTTCCCAACATAACTGGAGGACCAACCCTGAGATACAGTGCCTGTGATACAACCCATTCCTGTACCACAATGCCTGGAAGGATCAACAATTATGGTGTATTGTTTTCTTGGAGAGGGATGCTGTGATGCTTTGATGAACAATGGCTCTGCTTCCATGTAGTGTAGCCACGTCCTCTCAATGTCCACACTATGAGCTTCAGTTGCTGGTATGTGAGTTTTTAGAGAGATGGACACTGCAAGAAACAGGGTATGAATGGCAATGCTCATTTAGGAGCAATCTTATAAGAAAACTACCCCCAATAGGATCAACATGGCAAATCTAGTGATACCTCACTTCCTTCAGGATACACCCGGGCTGGCAGCCTAGGAAAGAGTTGAATATGAGTAAAGGCATAGAATTGGCCATGGGGGTTGTTAGATTTAAAATTCCCTTTCCTATGATGCCTCTGCCATGCTGTTCTAGATTAGCAGTGTGTGGCTAAATTACATGCATTGATGTGCGCATCCAGTAGCCCGTCAGGTATTCATAGCAGTATGAAGGCCTTATTAGCCAGTGTGACTCCATTTTGTATTTCGCAAATCACTAGAACTGCTTTGTCTGTTTTCGCCTTAGGCCTATTTCCTAACCTGCTTGCATCAACAGAACACTGTACTTCGTGATTATTTTCTCTGCCCAAGGCTTCAACTCGATTCACTAATGAAATGTTATTTTTCCCTTTGCATACCAGCTACATGTGTAACTCTGCTCCCACGTTAGGAGATACTGAGACTCAGCCCAATGGCCTTGGGTCGCTGATAGTGCACCCATCTGGCAGGGGTTAGCTCATCTTTCTGTGCCTCCTTTGTTCATGCCCGGCTCTGGCCGGTAAATTTCCATGGGGGTGTGGCCGAAGTCTCCCAGTAGGGTTTATCTTGTATTGTAGAAAGCTGGGGAGTCAGTCCCCCTCAGCAGACATCTTCTAGTTTTGGCCTGACTGGGCTTCTCTGCAGTGTATATGAATGGAATAAAGTGTAAGTTTCATTCTCTACTGTCTGACCGACTCTTCATTTGGAAAGGCATAGCAGGTGGTCATAGGTACCCGCGTGGCCCTAGGGCCCCGTCCTTCAGTTGGCGCTTGAACAGGGACCCCGCAAAAGGTTCCCCTCACCTGTAATTGGGTCATAGGGGCCGTGGTGGTGTCTGGTTAGTCGGGCGGCTCACATACAAGACGGAGCTTGGTTCTCACAGCTGCTCCACCCTCCCGATTGGAAGGATCCTCAGCTAGTGGCCCTTGGCTGGGGTGCTAAAGGTGAAACCTTGGAGGTGACCGTTTGGTCCTATTAACCCTCATGGGCCTCTGTATTCAAAATCAAGAGAAGAACTGGGAAAGGAATGCATTGCCCTGGGTAGTAAACAGGTCCAATTTTGAGCAACAAAACTGCAAAGATCTGTATTTTTGCTCCTCCCTTAATGGACCATAACACAGAATACACCCAGAGGCAAGACAGGCATTTTCACCAGTTTTTTGAACCCTTGCAGTCCTTTGGTATTTCACAAGGAACCACATATATTTGTGCAATCCCTTCTGTAATATGGGTGGCTGCTGCAGTTAATGTGCATCAGTGCAATATTAAAGTGGCTTACCCTTACTCGCATAGGAATGCAACCCCATGGCAATAACCGAACCTTTAGCATTTGTGCTAGTGCCGTATTACAGATGGGGGTACAGAGGCAAGAAAGCTGATGGGAGGCAAAGAGAATTTTTCATAGTCTGTATGGTTCCTGAATGGCTCTCCTTGAACATGGAGGGCCAGAGACCCCTCAGGCATCCATCTCACAGATGAGTGCAGTCACATACTACGCACACCCACAGGGTAATCCCATCATTCCCCTGGAAAGGGAGTATGGGTCCGCCACCTGAAGTGAAAGGCAGAGAGCTTGAAACAGATTGTTTGCTTTCACTAATGCACTATTCCTTGTGCAGGTGCAGGTTTGTGTTTGCACTGGGATTCGTGCATCTGTTGTGTTATGGCACACTGCCATGCCTATGCCTGCGCACCTGTTTAATGGACGTTTTAGATTAAGTCCTTACTAGCAGACTACTGCAGGACAGATTTCTACTCTGCAAGTCAGAAGCTTTTAAAATGAAACTATCATTTGTTGTATAGCTCCTATATATCCTTATATCGTGTTAAGTTAGCATAGGTACATTTAAGATTTAAACGCCATTTTTCCTTTCTTGCAACTTCTGCACACGACCCTTAATTGTTGACTTAGCTTTCAACCCAGTGGTTTGCCGTGGTGTATGTGAGAATAATATGTTATTGCTCTGATATCAGTTTTGTTTAATAAACCATGTCTGCACGGAGAGTGCTGAAGTTTCAGGAGCAACACGATAAGTAATTGTTATGAGGTCTGATCTCCACGCCTTCATAGTCATAACACAAGTGCAGCCTTTGCCAACTTGGGCTTGAGGCGGGATTGATATTGCTTTGCACGAGAATTTGTTAACACACTTGATGCGGTGCACATGCAGAGAGAGCTGGTGTATGCTGATGTGATTCCTTCATGCTAGGACACTAAGGTATGGGCCCGCCCTAAAACAACCCAAAGAGACCTTCTTAGCTAATAATATAATATATGTGTTAGGGAGGGTGAGATATAAGTGTTGTTAACTCTTATTCATTACAGCATGTTAACATGCTGTCACCATTCGCTTTTTATGTCTTAGTAACTATGCTGATAATTTTGCTACTGATAATAAGTATACTTGTATTATCTAAGATACTGCGCCTGAGAAGACGGCATTAGTAAATAAACATTTCAAATGCACATGTGTCTTCTTTACTCCATGTTCTGGTTTGTAATGATAATATAACGAAAGAGTGTTCATGAGTCCCACGTGCCCTGAGGTACTGTAAGTTCATGTTCTGGTTTGTCTAAACATTGGAAGTTTGATATGTCCAATGAGACACTGTAGCTAGCTCGGTAAGGGGTGAGTTGGTTGCTAAGGTAAGTTTTGGGACACCCTAATTTGCCGAGGTTCCACTCCTCTGTGCACAGTTCTGTGTGAGTACAGAAACCCTGCAACATGGCGCCCAACGTTTTCGGTGGTCTTATATCATGACACTCGAGTAGTTTATCGTTCATGCCTTAACCCCTTCACATCCGTTTCCGGAAAACGGGGTGTCGGTGAAACCTACCTATTTTTTGAAATAGGTCTTTATTCAAGCTTGATTCTTTCTTAAACGGTTTCTTTGAATAACTACCCAGTTGTGCTACAAAGTATTCTTTGTGTTTTCTTGTTTCCAGTGTTGTCATGGCAGCGGTGGCTATTGCGCAGCATAGTCGCGTAGCGGTTCGCAACCATCTTCAGACGTACCAGGTCCCAGTAGATGGGATGGCTGTGATTTTCGTGGTATGTGCAGATCCGGCGTTTCCTTACGAGTTGTTTTACTCTTGGGTTACGTTTCCGGCTGTGGACGCTAATTCTGGTTTGTTCCACTCCTACACCGCCTCGGATGTCCCGGCTGAGTATACGCCGTACAGGGCATTGGAAATACCTATTGATCATTGGCAGCATCGAGTTTGGTTTGATGGCGCCCTCCCACACTCTTTGTCCGCAGCGAGGTTAGGTCCGCTCTCAATTCCAGGTACGAATTGGCCTGCGTTGGGTGGCTTTACCCCGCACCCGAATCACGGGGCTTGTACCCTAGCAGAAATTCGCAGGCTACATGTTGTTTCCATTTCCGTGATTCGTGCTTTAGTGCAATACATCGGTCGACATCTTCCTGGTGGTCCCCAGGGGGGTGCGGCCGCTCCCGTGGATCGAGGCGGAATGCGTCTCAATCCAGTGATGGTTAATTCGGTTTTTGGTGCGCGTCCAGTTGACAACGATGACTTCCCATTCTGGCTAGCAGAGAAGTTTGATCAACTTGAGGCGGTTTTTCCGAATTCTACTCCTGCTGATAAACATAGAATGTTAACGATTACTCTACCGAAGGATATAACTCCTGAACTTGTTGACTGTGAAAGCTGGGGAAAAACATTTGCGGCAGTTTATACAAGGTGCTTCGGCACCCCGTCTATGACTGCCCTGCCTGAAATCATTAGACGTGTTCAGAATGATCACGGTCCAGAGGCAGCGGTTGAATTGGGTATGCGCCTGTGTGGTTCTTTTGAGATTGTAAGTGATCTCATTCTCTCCAATGTTAAAGGAGATGCGGTTAACTTTCAGGTGTCGAATGCTTTGGCTGCTCTGCCCGATGCCGACAAACCCCGCTTATAAGACAATTGGCCGCACAAGTAGAGGTCTGAAATATTTTCCAGTAAAGGAGAAAAAACAACCTCAGGGACAATCTGCACAGACAGATGTCCAGCCCAAGTCCAAAAAACAAAATTGGCCTAAGAAACAGACACAGGGGAAGAAGAATACACGGACTCAGGATTCTTTCCCTGCAGTACAAGCACCTGCGCCGACAGAAAAAGTTTATGATTTGCGCGATCGTGCGATGATTAAATCACCTGATCGATTTCAGGGTTCTGATCAACGCTCTCCTCGTTCCTTTCAGGAAACATCGGCCCCGAAGACCGGTGGAGGAGGAGGGGGTGGACGTGGACGTGGTGGCCAACAAGGACGTGGTCAGTCCCGCCAGACGGACGGCGCAGTGAAGCAGGAGGATTCTACGCCTAAGCGTCCGCAGTTTGCGAAAAAGAAAGTCGCAGCCTTAACAGCGCATAGATATGCCACAGATAGTGAGAACGCGGCTTCGGAATCTGACGTGGGCTCTGACCTTGCTGGACAGCGCGGCGGAGATTACCATAGTCAGAGAGGCGCTCCGTCCACTACTGAGGGTGACAGCGACTGAAGTGTTTGTTGTAATAGAAACAGCCGATACGAGATTAGCTCCCCCTGAAAGACTTTTTGAAATTGTCCTGTTAATTGAAGGTGACATACAGCGTACTGTCAGAGGGGTGTTTTGGGAGAACCTTTCGTCTACGTACGACATTTTGCTTTCCGAGGCTGACTGGCCCCCACCTTTTGTGCTCGCAGCGCCGCGAGGGGAGGAGGTAATCCTTCCCAGTTTCGCGCACACTGTCTCGACTGAGCATGCGCAGCATTTTGCAGAAGAGTGGGCTCGGGCTCTTGCACCGGCTCTCTACCGCAACCAATGTGGTTGGGACAAATTGTCCCCTTGCCACGAAATTCCTTTGCGGTCTGAGCCGCAGCCTCAGCCTCAATATCCCATACGGCGTGAAGCTAAAGCAGCCGTCGCAGAAATCCTTGAACAATTGGAATATCAGGGAGTTATTGAAACGTGTGTGTCACCAATGAATAATCCCCTTTTTACTGTGACCAAACCTGACGGATCATATCGTTTGGTATTGGATTACCGGCATTTGAACTCGCATTGCCGTAACTGTGCAGTACAGAATACTCACGGCTCTGCCCTAGTGGATAGTCTAGTGCGTAAGCGCTTCAAGACAACGCTTGACATTTCCAATGGTTTTTATGCCCACAGACTGGATGACTTTAGCTCCCAGTGGACAAGTTTTACGTCCGCTGGGGTGCAAAAACGCTTCCGGCGACTCCCAATGGGCTACAAAAATAGTCCTGGAGTCTTCACCTCCAGAATAGTCACTCTGTTGGAGGGAATCGATCCAGATGCATGTTCTTAGGTAGATGATATTTATCTCACAGACGACGAGATTTGGATGCATCTGTGTCGAGTGAATTCCATAATTTGTACCTTTGCTGATATGGGTTACAAATTTAATTTTGCAAAATCGCACATTGCAGAACACACGGTGTTGTTCCTCGGCTATGAGCTGAACAATGAAGGTAGAGGTTTGGCTCCTCACTTCTTGGAGAAATGCGCACAATTGCGCGCTCCTACAACACTGAAAAAATTACAGTCTTTGCTGGGTTTTTTGAATTTCGGCAGAACTTACATTCCGGAATATGCCCAGCGTATCAAGCCGTTGTATGCTTTGATACAACCAACTTTCTCAAAATCATGCTGGCTGCCTGAGCATTCAGCCATTTTGCAATCCTTGCAGGCTGATCTGCTCGCTTCTAAATATTTACTGACTCGTGATAACCACACCAACCTAGTAATAAGAATAATTCCTGGGACGGTGGGTTTCACATACCTCACTTTTAATGAAGGTGACACAGTACCTATTGCTTACAAGTCGCACTTGTACACTTCGGCGGAGTTGCGGTTTCCCACAGTGGAAAAGGTTTTAACTGCTGTACAGATGGCTATTCTTAAGGAACGAGCACTGTCTCAGGGGAAACGCATGCTAGTGGTAACACCCTGTCCTCATTTGGAGGCAGTCACGAAAGCCAGTGTACCAAATTCGAAAGCTTTGCACCCTCGGTGGATTCAGTGGGCTGCGTCATTGTCATCCACGGATGTCATGTTTATTTTTGACGCCTCCTTACGGTCGCAAGAGTACTTGCAGTATGAATTCGTTCATCCTGCTCCTCTGGCTATGCGACCTTTGGAGGACTTCCATTGCATCATTTACACTGATGGGTCGGCGCAGGTTGCGCATGGCTCTAAACATGCCTACGTTTCCGCATGCGCCATTGTGGTCGGTGCTATGTTGAATGATGAGTTCATTTCCAGGGAAGTGCACACGATGCCCCTGGGCGATTGCACCGCACAATTGGCAGAGCTTCGTGCTCTATTACTAGCGTTAGAGTACGCGGATCCAAGTGTTACAACTCTGATTGTAAGTGATTCTTACTACTGTGTTCAGTCTTACAATGAGAACTTGTTCTTTTGGATTCAAAATGATTTTCATGATTCCAAGGGTAGCACAATAAAACATAAAATGATCTGGGTTCGAGTGGCAGAGCTTAAGGCTAAGTTGCCACTCGTTTTTGTTATTCATACTCTCGGTCATCAGCGCGTAGGAGTTCACGCTGTTGGCAACTCGCTTGCTGATGAAGCAGCGAAATCAGCAGTATCTACATACTTAGTTGCAGCAGTTACTAGGTCTAAAACCAAGATTGATAGCGACATCTTGGCAGCCTCTGAGAAGGGAAGTAAACATCCTGCGGGATTCCCTTCGAAGTATAAATACCACTTAAGTCCCGAAAAGGTTCCTTTTGTGACAATTCCTGATGTTGGGGAACGGCTGATTCCCAACTCGGATCGCAGAGCAGACTTGATTACAGCGGCTCATGAAGGTGTGGCGTCTGCGCATGCGGGCGTCTCGGCCACTGTATCTCAATTACAACTACGTTTCTGGTGGCGGGGACTGTACAAACAGACGCGTGATTATGTCCTTCTGTGTGACATATGCCAGCAGATTAAACCTTCCACTGCTACGCGTCCGCCACAGACTCAGTTGTACATTTCTAATAAACCGCTAGGCTGTGTTTATTTAGATCACTGCGGTCCTTTTTCATCTGATACTGCATACAAATACATCTTAGTAGCAGTTGACTCATGCACACGCTTTGTGTGGGTATGGCCACATCGCAGCGCTGATTCACGGACTGTCATTAGAGATTTGCGTATCTTTATAGGGATTTTTGCCTGTGGTACCTTCCATTCGGATCAGGGTCCAGCTTTCGCCTCTAAGGCGTATAAGGATGCCATGACTTCGATGGGGGTCCAAGTCAAGTTTTCGTCACCCTACAGACCTGAGGGTAATAGTGTAGTTGAACGAATGAACCGTGATTTAAAGCAATCTTTGACAGCCCGAGTTATAGGCACTGGCAGAAACTGGCTGGCTCACCTCTATGGCGTGCAGCGTGCTCTTAATAATCTCCCTAGAAGGTCTCTGGGTGGGCGGACCCCATACGAAATGCTCTTTGGAATCAAGATGTACGTCCCTGACCTTGACGGTCTAGACTATGTGGTTCGTGCCACTTCCTTTGACACAGATGAACATTGCAATGTTTTACAGAATCTACAAAAGACCAGAGACAGTCTTGCAAAGGAACATTTGCCCTCCACGTCGGATGATGCGTTGCAGATCCCGGTAGCTGGCTGGTTACCTCAAGTTGGCGAACTGGTTCGCGAGAAGATCGATAACAAGAAAGAATTTGGTCCTTCCTATCGAGCTCCGGTTCCCGTCCTTGGTGTGAAGGGCACAAGAACAGTCATTTTACCACCACTTCCTGGTCGTAAGGAAAACAGGTTTATTTCAATTGACAATGTCAAGATACACAGAGTGGCCGATTCTTCTTAGCATGACACCGGCTGTTTCCTGTCCTTCCATTGTGAGAAATTCAGTTATGCCCACTGCTTCTAATATTGAACCTGAAGTGGCCATCGAATTACCTGCTGTTTCCAGTCCATTATTAAATAGTTTACCCGGAACTAACGTTGATGAGTTGGACTATACATACCCCACTGATTTGTCCATGCCTGACCTGCAAGCTCGTTTAGCCACGGAATCCAGATTTTCATTTGACTCTGCTTCCCTTGCCTCGAAAAAACCCTCTCAAATTGCAGTATATGCTAGCCTGTTTAAAAAACATTTTTTGATACCTCCTTGGACATACATTTGGCTGGTCCTTTTTTCGGTTTACCTTTTTATGTCAATTGGTTTTGTGTTTTATTTTTTTCGAATTATGAATGGACACTATGTCGAGGAGAGAACTTGCATTACTCATTTAAATGGAACTTTGGCACCACTTTCCTCTTCACATTCTACACACAGATTAAAAAGAGACTTGACTTTGGTTAACATCACAGCATGGCCTGTTCTGGATGGAATCGCGTGGGATGCAGTTCGTTTTCAGATTCATGGCCCAACGGAAGTCGTTAATGTTCCTAATGTACTAAGAGTGAATATGGGGGATGTGGTGAAACAAAACATTCGGTCTGATGATTGGGATGTTAATGCTGTGGAAAGTTTGTTTTCTGATTTGAAATACTATGCTGCTTTTGATGCTGAGGATTTATATTTAGAATCTGCTAATTATGGTGAATTGTTCTGTTACCAACATTATGGCAATCACTTCTTACACAAAACATCTTCCCGAAGGGATGCTGTTAATTTTACTCAGTGGGAACATTGCCCGGCACCTACACAAGGGAGTTCAGAAACGTTTCTTAAAAAGTATACTTATTTCACTGACTTTAATCAGTCCAATCCCGAGTCCTTTTATTTTAAATTTCACAAACAGCCACTGTCCAAGGTTAGACTTACCGATACAAAATTGTTGTATTCGAAGGCCTTCCTAGATCAATTAGTTACTGGGGGCTATGAGTTATGGAAGGAAAGAATAGACCTTAAATCGGTTTGGGGTTCAAGGTCCTGGCAGGTACGAGGCACTGAGGCTTTGCACCGTGCATGTCTCATCCCGAATCATTTGTTGTTTTTAAATGAAACCATTTCCCAGACCACATGCTTTGGATTGGCTACATCTAAAAGGTTAAACACCCCGTCTTTCCCGGAGTTGGAGGAATATGAGGATTGGAGTAATTTTACTCAATTGTCCATTAAAGATATACAGGCTCTGCTTCTTAATTCCTCCTTTAACATTTCCAGTATGAATCCTAAGGGTTGGCTGCTTTGGCACCGTAGTGCTGATTCTTGCCAAAAAAGATTTTTAAATATAACTGACGGTTTTAAGACTGTTAGATCTGATCCCCGGTTTGATTTGAGTCATACTGTCACCTCTTACTCTGTGGGCAAGTTGTGTCAAGCTTGGCTGAAACATTCAACTTTACCTGCGGTTAAGTATCACCTTTCCAAACTGAATGCAGACGTGGATTTGAATGATTTCATTAAAGGCCCGGCTATTGGCAGGTCGAAAAGGTGGTTATATGGGGTTTACAATGAAATTTGGAAACTGTCACAGATTGAGGCTGCTTCACGCCTTAGGGCTATTGATCAGGCGAATCTTGAGAAAGTGCTTGCAGTTGTTGACAATAGCATTAACGTGCTTTCCTCTAGAATTTACACATTAGATAATATTGTGTCGTCTGTTGTTGATATTGTGCATGATGAAGTGTCAGTATTATACCATGGTCAAAATCAATTACGGTCAATCATGCAGTTTGCATGGACACTTCAGACTCTGAAAATGGGTAAAGTTCCCTGGGGATACATGAACGTTTCCTCTTTGTTTGCACCGTTTAATTTGACAGACAAACAACGCTTGCTTTCAATGCGTGATGCTTCCTTTTCTATGCTACATATTGAAAGGTTGGAGTCTTTGCCTTTTTCTGTGGCAGAAGCCACTGCTGCTACGTGGCTTATCCACGGTTTAATAACACTGCCTTTTGCTTTATATAAGTTTTCAAATTGTATGAAATATGTGCCAATAGGTCGTTTTGAACCTTTAGGTAGCGGTTTTCTTCATGAGGTCTGGTCACTCCCATACACATACAGATGTTTCAAGGATGAACAGGAAGTTTATCTAACAGGGGATGAGTGTACTGAGACGCCAGATCATTCTTTAATGTGCAGACACATACAGTTACACGGTTCATGTAACAAGGACCGACCGAATATGGCTTGCGTTTTACAGGGCACGCCAGTTCCTGCTATCATCCCCACGTTTAAATTGTTAGAGAATGGTAGTTATTTAATGCTCAATAATGAAAACTGTTGTGGGTTAATTAAAGGTATAGCTTTCATAGTAACAGTAAGTGAGCGAGTTATTTGCTGCAGAAATGTTCTTTATCCTCCCACACGTGAACATAGGGAGTCTTCCATTTGGCCACAGATACCGACCTTGGGAGCAGAATTCAGCGGCATGGCTAGAATAAGAGCTCTATTGTCCCAGAAAGAGGTGGCCTTGAGCTCGGCCCGTGAAACTTTCGTGCTTCACATTGCTAACACCCGTACGGAGGTTCAGGCTCTTTTAAATACTGATTTGCCTTTGCATTTCGGAGCCATGGTTCGTTCTATCTTTAACGCATCCTCCACAACGGGCCTAGCACATTTTTTTAAAGTTGTTAGCAGTGGTCTCGTGACTTCCTTTGAGAAGATTTTTGGAGTCATCCCTGCCTTCTTCCATTCTATTTTTTCATCCTTGTTTGGAGGATTCCCGTTTTTCCTTGCATTAGCGGCTGGCGCTTTGGTGGTTTTCTGCCTTTTTAAATATGGATGCCCTTCCTGTGCAAGACCACGCGCAAGTGCTACTGACGCGGTTTCGCAACCGCATGCTTGATTATTATGGCACACTGCCGTTGGCGACTCTAAGCACGGCGTTTGGATTATCTTTTCGGTTCTCCTATTTTACCTGTGTCCAGCCTGTATTTCGCTGCCTGACCTGTGATTTCCTTTGGGCCATTGATTTGTGTCTCTGCGGACCAATTTCTTCTGACGTCGATTTTGATCAACTGATGAGTCCTATCATTGCTCACGAGTTGGTTTGTTCTGACGAAAGGATTATGGCCTTGGCGGTGGCACATGGACTAATGGGTCCCTGGGATGTGTTGTCGGCAGCGCAAAATTTCTTGGAACGAAGTTTTCTTGAAAACCCACCGAGCTGTCCTCTGATGGTTATAGAGGATCCGGTGCTGGGAGATCACGTATGTTCCTTTCATCTTTTAAATTGGATGGCTGAACTGTTTTCGGATGAGGACAGTGACTTCCTCCTGGAGGCTGTTGCAGCTTACTTTTCATATACAGTCTTATCATAAACACTGCCTCAAATTGACATGCTGATTGATAGCATTTCCTTGATTTTATTGACTTTTGGTCAAGACATTTTATTTTTGCTTGCCTATTGGCTTGAGCCACATTATACTTGTGGGCTATTTTTTAGCATTAGTTTTTATAATTGAATTTTTATTCATGCTCGTTTATTGTTGGATTCTGCTCTCATGTGATGGCACTTCTGTTATCTTATTTAGTCCGTTCTCGGATCATGGGGGGGTGTTGTATAGCTCCTATATATCCTTATATCGTGTTAAGTTAGCATAGGTACATTTAAGATTTAAACGCCATTTTTCCTTTCTTGCAACTTCTGCACACGACCCTTAATTGTTGACTTAGCTTTCAACCCAGTGGTTTGCCGTGGTGTATGTGAGAATAATATGTTATTGCTCTGATATCAGTTTTGTTTAATAAACCATGTCTGCACGGAGAGTGCTGAAGTTTCAGGAGCAACACGATAAGTAATTGTTATGAGGTCTGATCTCCACGCCTTCATAGTCATAACACAAGTGCAGCCTTTGCCAACTTGGGCTTGAGGCGGGATTGATATTGCTTTGCACGAGAATTTGTTAACACACTTGATGCGGTGCACATGCAGAGAGAGCTGGTGTATGCTGATGTGATTCCTTCATGCTAGGACACTAAGGTATGGGCCCGCCCTAAAACAACCCAAAGAGACCTTCTTAGCTAATAATATAATATATGTGTTAGGGAGGGTGAGATATAAGTGTTGTTAACTCTTATTCATTACAGCATGTTAACATGCTGTCACCATTCGCTTTTTATGTCTTAGTAACTATGCTGATAATTTTGCTACTGATAATAAGTATACTTGTATTATCTAAGATACTGCGCCTGAGAAGACGGCATTAGTAAATAAACATTTCAAATGCACATGTGTCTTCTTTACTCCATGTTCTGGTTTGTAATGATAATATAACGAAAGAGTGTTCATGAGTCCCACGTGCCCTGAGGTACTGTAAGTTCATGTTCTGGTTTGTCTAAACATTGGAAGTTTGATATGTCCAATGAGACACTGTAGCTAGCTCGGTAAGGGGTGAGTTGGTTGCTAAGGTAAGTTTTGGGACACCCTAATTTGCCGAGGTTCCACTCCTCTGTGCACAGTTCTGTGTGAGTACAGAAACCCTGCAACACATTAACAGTCTTTCTACGCCAAAGTCGTGGGGTAGCAGAGTTAAACTCCTATTACTGTATGGTAAGGGAAATACATTCTATGTGAGCTTGATTGCGTGTGTTCTGAATGCCTAAACACTGCTGTATGGTGTAACATGTCCTTCACACCTTTTTTGAAGCTGGGCCTTCCATCTGCTAAGTCAAAGCTCGGGCACACAAAAGCCAAGGGAAGGATGAGAAATCTCTTCGAGCTGCAAAATGGTACAGGTGCATGAAAAGGCCACTAAACCTCCATTCCTATTCCTAAAATGGGTACCCATATCCTCTCTTGAGGCAGGATGTAGGAGGCTTTGGCCAGGTGGTGGCTTAGGAGATGTGTTTCCTGTGTTTCCTTGGAGCACCTTCCTGGTGCCATGTGTGGGGTGCTAGCACCCGGTGAGAGCTTCACAGTTGAGCCAGGGAATAGGCGTCTTGATAGATGGTTCTCGCAGCTCTTGGATAGCTTTGTTCCTGCCAAATCTTGGAATTTCACAAGGACTGGCTAAGCTTCTTTGCTAAAGTCTTGGGGGCATATTTACAAGGGCTTAAAACTATCGCCCTATTAACAAGAGGGTGCTAACATGCATTAGCGCATGTTAGCACCCTTTTACCTGACGCCTCCCTTTGCATCTCCAATAAGATGCAAAGTGGGCATCACTGGGCAGTACAACCTTGTAAATATCGCTGATGTGCACATCGCGATATTTACAAGGCTACCAACGCATTTTAGCAGACGTTAGTTTTGGGCGAAAACCGCTGTTTTTGCCAAAAACTAACGTCTGCTAAAATGCAGACTTAGGCATACCTAACATGGGGGTGGATTGTGTCAGCAAGGTTATTGCCGTTTTGCAGGGAACATTGCTGGAAAACCAACGATGTTCCCTGCAAAACGTCAATTTCCCCGCTATCGCTGGTAATTATATCGCCCTGGGGAACGCGTTGTAAATAACGCGCTAACAGGGCGATATAATCCAGCGATAGACAGCAATAAATAAAAAAGCGCTAAGCGCGCTTTGCGTTTATTTATCGCCGTCCTTGTAAATATGCCCCTTGGTGCTTTTTTTTCAATACATCCCGAGAAACCCATTCCAAGGAGAGAGGCCGGCTGAAACTGCTGATGCACTCTAGAATTAATGCCTGACTACCTAATGAAGCAAGCTGTCTCTAGCTCTGTCTTGATCTTCGTTTTGCTTCAGGCCTGGTTCAGCCAGTCTCTGGCTCACCCTCAGGTTCTGTCAGATGAGCCTGCTTGTTGCTTTAGAACTTCCCTCCAGATACTAAAGGGTGCAGATTGGTCTGTGACACATGAAGCAGTTGATTTCTTGGAAGAATTCTAGTGGACCATTTGAAAATGGCCTTTTCCCAGTGAACTGGAAGACAGTGTTGTGGGATACCTCCTGCAACTGGAAAAAGAGTAAACAATCATAATTCATTTCCTTCAAGTTCAAGTTCAAAAATTTGTATAGCGCGCTACTCACCCAGAGGGTCTCAAGGCGCTTGAGGGAGGGGGGTACTTTACTTATCGAATATCCAAGTTTTTAGTTGCTTTCTGAAGGAGGGGTGGTTCTGTGTAAGGCGGAGGTGGGTGGGGAGAGAATTCCAGGTTTTGGCCGCTAAGTAGGAGAAGGATCTTCCTCCCATGGTGGCTCTATGGATGCGCGGAATTGCGGCGAGGGCTTGATTGGACGATCGTAGTTGGCGGGTGGGGGTGTAAAAGGACAGGCGCGTGTTGAGGCATTCGGGTCCTAGGTCGTAGAGGGCTTTGTGTGCGTGGGTGAGGAGACGGAACGTTATTCTCTTGTTGACGGGGAGCCAGTGGAGGTCTTTCAGGTGACCGGAAATGTGAGCTTGGCGGGGGATGTCTAGTATGAGTCTGGCTGAGGCGTTTTGGATGCGTTGGAGTTTTTTCTGTAGTTTGGCTGTGGTTCCGGCGTAAAGGGTGTTTCCGTAATCCAGTCTGCTTGTGACCAGTGCGTGGGTGACCGTTTTTCTTGTTTCGGTGGGGATCCAATGGAAGATTTTTTTGAGCATGCGAAGGATGTTGAAGCATGATGATGAGACGGCGTTGACTTGTCTGGTCATCGAGAGGGAGGAGTCCAGGATGAAGCCTAGGTTACGTGCGTGGGCCGTTGGTATGGGTGCGGTTCCCAGGGCCGGTGGCCACCATGAGTCCTCCCAAGCAATGGGGGATGAGCCTAAGATGAGGACTTCCGTTTTGTCCAAGTTCAGTTTTAAACGGCTGTTTTTCATCCACTCGGCTACATCTTTCATTCCTTCGTGTAAGTTGGTTTTGGCGGTGTTTGGGTCTTTGGTGAGGGAGAGGATCAGCTGGGTGTCTTCTGCGTAGGAGATGATGTTGAGGTTGTGTTGGCGCGCGATGGATGCGAGGGGATTCATGTATACGTTGAAGAGGGTGGGACTGAGTGATGATCCTTGTGGTACGCCGCAGATGACTTCGGTGGCCTCTGATCTAAAAGGGGGGAGGCGAACTCTCTGGGTTCTTCCGGTGAGGAATGAGATGATCCATTCCAATGCTTTTCCTTGTATTCCGACGTTGCTGAGGCGTTTTATGAGGGTGCTATGACAGACTGTGTCGAAGGCTGCGGAGAGGTCAAGTAGGATGAGGGCAACTGTTTCTCCGTTGTCCAGTAATGTTTGAATGTCGTCTGTTGCTGCGATGCGGGCGGTTTCGGTGCTGTGTTTGGCTCAGAAGCCGGACTGTGAGGGGTCGAGGGATTTGTTGGATTCGAGGAAGGCGGCGAGCTGACTGTTAACGGCTTTCTCAATGACTTTGGCAGGGAATGGGAGGAGCGAGATGGGGCGGTAGTTCTTAAGTTCAGTGGGGTCTGCTGTTTGTTTCTTCAGAAGGGCGCT
Organism: Lissotriton helveticus; assembly: GCF_964261635.1. Taxonomy (NCBI): domain Eukaryota; kingdom Metazoa; phylum Chordata; class Amphibia; order Caudata; family Salamandridae; genus Lissotriton; species Lissotriton helveticus. Next base: position 1,197,617,297 of record NC_136070.1, read on the forward strand.
GAGTTTGGCATGTTTCCAGCTTTCCGGGAAGGTAGCGGAGTTGAGGGAGCAGTTGATGACGTCTCGGAGATGGGGTGCGATAATGGAGTCTGCTTTGTTGAAAATGTGGTGGGGACATGGGTCGGTTGGCGATCCTGAGTGGATGGAGTTCATCAGGCGGATGGTGTCTTCAGTGGTGATTGGGTTCCAGGCGCAAAGGTTGTTAGAGGGGGGTTTGGTTCGGAGGTGGGTGGAGTGGACTGGTCTCCGGACTGGTTTTCAAAGCTGTTATGTATGTCGGCGATTTTGTTGTGGAAGAATGAGGCTAGGGAGTCGCAGAGGTCTTGGGAGGGAGTGATGTCGTTGGTGCCGGCGGTGGGGTTAGTAAATTCTTTACCGATGTTGAATATAGCAGTGCTACTAGAATCCGTACAGAACAATTGAGACGTAGAAAACCAGGACATTGTGACAAGCTGCCAAGCTCACCTGAAGAAGATAAAACCCAGGTGAGTTCATCTTACTAGTTGTACCTGCTTCAAGGTTCGGCAGGACCCCTCAATCAACACGCCCAACACTGTGAAGTCTTGTCTAGCTTACAAGGCTTCTCCAGCACTGATTTTCAACTTCCAGAACGTTTCTAGGTCTGAAGTTAAAAGCTGGGTCAACTTGTTATAATTTGGTGACGTTCATTCGTGGGTTGGTCACAGATGGGGCAGAGCTCCTAGTCAGCACATGCAACACGTCAACATTTTTTCTCATGTTGTTTGCATTTCCCAGTGGATGATATTGAGCACCTTTTTCCTAGCACTTTCTTGTGGGTCGGGTAATTTTGTTTTGTAATTTGTCCGATTTTCTTCATTTATGTGGATTTTTTCTTATTACATTTTTATCTTCTGACCCAAAGAGTTAGTGACGTTTTGAATTCTTTCTTTTTTTAACTGCATTACTTTTTCTCTACTTGTTGCACACATAACACATGCATTTACTTCTGGAAAAGGCTTGGCTGCTGGTGCTTAGCTAAGAAGGTGAGTCAGAGATTCCCCACAGAAACCAGTTTACCTTTGTGAGTTAGATATTTTAGCCTTATGAGAGTTCAATGACGATCCATATCAAGAATGTGGCCTCTTTCCACCCAACCTATTACTCAGATTCCCTAAACATCACTATATTACTGGCTGCAAGATCTCAGATCATTGGAGAAACTCCAGGAAAGAAGGAAACACCCATCTGGTCTGTTCGTGAGTTGTTAACACCCCAGAGATAAAAACTGCTCTGAAGGAAACCAGGGGGCATATTATCAACAAATAGAGATATTTATCGCTAAGTAGGGTTAGCGGCAATTTTTTTATCGCCATGCATCACAGGATTTTATCGCTGAGATAGCGTGCTATTAGCAACGTTTATCTCAAAAGTGATAAAATTCCCGGCGATAGCAGCAAAATCCGTGAATATCGCTGTGAATACAGCGATATTCACTCATTATCGCTAGCAGGGTCTTAGCCATTATATCCACCTCCCATTGGATATAATGGCTAAGAACTAGTCTGAGCAGGTGTTAGTTTTTGGAGATATTCGCGCTTAGCGCAAATATTTTCATTGCTACGCCTGTGTTGGTAATAGGCGATAGCGATGTTAGCGACTGCTTTCAGTCGCTAACAGGTTGGGTACTCCCACTTTTCATGTAATTAGAGAAAAATATCGCTGACATGCAAAGCGGGCCCCAAACCGCTCGCTATCGCCTACAAGCTGTTGCTAACTGCGGTTAGCGACAGCTTGCTAATAGGGCGGTAGTATTATCGCCGCTTTGCGGCCGAAAATGGCCGTTAAAGCTTTGAAAATTGCCTATCGCCCCCCTTGATAATATGCCCCCAGGTGCTCCTTTGTCCACGTGAATAATTGCATTTTCAGCTGATACAGAGATGATTAGAAGGTCCTCTCAGTTAGTTTTAATATGCCATCCTGGCTGTAATGTATGTTATTCTCAGTACTGCCATATTGGTAACTGATGGAGAACAAAACAGCAGCCACATTCGTCCTACTACAAGTTCCTTCTAGCTGAAAAGACACATCAGCTCAGATGGAGTCCATCAATTTAAACTGAGGTCCTCTCCATTGTAGCTCCCCAGATCTTTCTCCTGGAATCTGTTGTATACTCAAGAGGTATAGAAAACAGAGAGATACCCCTTGAGCAACCAAGGGAACAAGGTACTCTTCACTAGTCAAAACAGAAATGTTTTCCCCCAGGCAGAAAAAAACAGCACCACCTAGACAGTTGCTAGATTAGAAGTCATCTATTACTTATCAGCCTCACACTTATGTTGATTGCCAGCTCAAACCCAAGTAATGTGAAATCCAATACTAACACATATAATTGAAAAATTATAACATGTTTTTATAAAAATCCTATTATCACAGAATAGCATTTGATTTCTCATACACAATTACAATCTCGACAGTACATTTCATATATTTCATAAAATCAATTCATACACACATCACAACATTGCACAGGACGTAAATTATACTACACCCCCCACATGAGAGAGAAAAAAGGCTTTAGACACTATATTTTGTCATTTTGAGTACATATCCTAAATAAACACATATAAGGACACGGCCTGGATGCACTCCTGATTTAGAAATTACAGAACTGAGGGGCACATGCATCAACCTGTTTAGGAAGTGCAAACGGTGCGAATCGGTAAATTTGTCCGTTTGCACTTCCTAAATACGATTTTGGGATGCATCAAACACTTTTTCAGAAATCGCATTTTTTTGCATTTCTTAAAAATGCGAATGCATTTAAGGAATCGCATTTGTGCGATTCCTTAAATGCAATGCATCATTTAAAAAAAAAATGTGAATTATGAAATAGGAAGTGCAAATTAACACGAGGTTGACCCTCGTGTTAATTTGCGAAAAATTGTCAAAAAGCAAAAAAATGCATTTTTTAAACTGTCATGTTACAGACACACATGTCCTTAGGACATGTGTGTGTGAAACATGCACTTTCAAATGCATTTCAGGGGTGCAGGGGGGGGTCCTTTGGACCCCCCCCTGCACCCTTGGAATGCATCAACAAATTGCGAATTTGTAAATGCCTTCCCATTGACTCCTATGGGTCTTTTGGCCCATAGGAATCAATGGGATTTGCGAAAATGCACTTAGGAATTCGCTATTGATTTGTGATTCGGTAAAAATTGCGATTTTTACCGAATCCCAAATCAATAGCCAAAAAAATGATGCGTAGCATTTTGCAATTCTTAATTTGCGAATCGGTAATTTTCGCAAATTAAGAATCGCAAAATCTATGAATGATGCATGTGCCCCTGAGTTCCTCCAAGGATTGACGGGCACATGCATCAACCTACTTAGGAAGTGCAAACGGTGCGAATCGGTAAATTCGGCTGTTCGCGCTTCCTAAATACGTTTTTGGGATGCATGAAACAATCCCCCACATGCATCAACCTATTTAGGAAGTGCAAACGGTGCGAATCGGTAAATTCGGCCGTTTGCACTTCCTAAATACGTTTTTGGGATGCATCAAACAGAGTGTCAAAATTCGCTATTTTTTGCATTTCTTAAAAATGCAAATGCAATTAAGGAATCGCATTTGTGCGATTCCTTAAATACAAGGCATCATTTTTTTAAAAATTACGAATTTTGAAATTGGAAGTGCAAATTAACACGAGGTTGACCCTCGTGTTAATTTGCGAAAATTTAAAAAAAAGCAAAAAAATGCATTTTTTAAACTTGCATGTTACAGACACACATGTCCTTAGGACATGTGTGTTTGAAACATGCACTTTAAAATACATTTCAGGGGTGCAGGGGGGGGTCCTTTGGACCTCCCTCCGCACCCTTGCAATGCATCAACAAATTGCGAGTGCAAAAAAAATAAATGCAAAACGGCATTGATTCCTATGGGCCTTTAGGCCCATAGGAATCAATGTAATGCCATTCCTTATTTGCGATTCGCAATTAAGGAATCGCAATTTCCGAAAATTAAGAAATCCTAAAAACTTTTAGGATTTCTTGATGCATAGGATTTTGCATTTCCTAAATAGCGATTCCTTAATTTTCGCTATTTAAGAAATGCAAAATCCTAGATTGATGCATGTGGGGGTAAGTTTCAAAATTCGCTTTTTTTTGCATTTCCTAAAAATGCGAATGCATTTAAGGAATCGCATTTGTGCAATTCCTTAAATGCAATGCATCAATTTTTTAAAAATGCGAATTTTGAAATAGGAAGTGCAAATTAACACGAGGTTGACCCTCGTGTTAATTTGCGAAAATCTTTAAAAAAGCAAAAAAATGCATTTTTTAAACTTTCATGTTACAGACACACATGTCCTTAGGACATGTGTGTTTGAAACATGCACTTTAAAATACATTTCAGGGGTGCAGGGGGGGGTCCTTTGGACCTCCCTCCGCACCCTTGCAATGCATCAACAAATTGCGAGTTCAAAAAAAAAGAAATGCAAAACGGCATTGATTCCTATGGGCCTCTAGGCCCATAGGAATCAATGTAATGCCATTCCTTAATTGCGATTCGCAATTAAGGAATCGCAAATTCCGAAAATTAAGAAATCCTAAAAACTTTTAGGATTTCTTGATGCATAGGATTTTGCAATTCCTAAATTGCTATTCCTTAATTTTCGCAATTTAGGAAGTGCAAAATCCTACAATGATGCATGTGGGTGTAAGTATCCAGAGGTCCTGGAAGACAGAGGAGAAATTGTCACCCCCACATGTGCGTGCTTATTTCTTCACTCACCAGGACGATGGCTGCTTAATCAACGGAATCAGGATTCTATAATATTGCTATGGGCTGAATCTGAGGTCCCAGGAGTAAATAAATGAGCCCAATACGTCAGAATGATTACACCCGCAAGAGAGAAAGAAGAGAATGTGCCACCATTACTGTGTGAACCCAGAGTGCCACTCCCTTTGAATGTTAACTTTATAAAGTTTCACTGTTATCATTAGGTTTTGATGCCAAGAGCCTAGACGCTCTAGTATTAGTTGCACTATACAAATAAATAAAATATCATGTTCTCCTGCGCTATGAGCCAATCTGGGAGCGTGGAGGTCTTGCTCCCTGTGCAAGAGCATGGTCAAGCATCTTATCAACTTGACAGCTTAAGTTAGTGGACCAAGTGACATCCCTTGATAATTTCCAAACATGCTTAAATGTATTTAAAACCCTGGGAGGATTGGAGTATTAGCATTTGGATGCTTAGGAGAAAATCGCAGGAAATTGGTAAGTATAAGTAGATCATCTATGTGCTGGTGAATAAATGCCCCTGTTTAATGCATCCATGGTGAAGAGTTAAGTAGATGACTTTAGCTACCACCATCCTGAAATTGTTAGAGTTGTGCCAGTTCAGGAGTACTCCTGAAATTTTTTTCTCACGTTCTTCTACTCGGAGTGAATGAAAGGCAGCCAGTATTTCTAAGGATGCCAAAACGTAAGGCCCCTGTTTGAATGGATACTGATGCATCACTTTGCAAACTGGACTAGAATCTGGAAGGATCATGGACAATGTGTCTGGGTCCCTAAGGCTGATTTTCTCATTGAGCCCCGAATCTCAAACGTGTGCTTCCAGACCAGTGTCAAATAAAAGTGACATACCTTGACCTGGCGGACGTTTTCTCTGGATGATGATGAAAACATAAGGATATCTGATAAAGACATATAATCTAGACCATTGACTCCGTGATTGCCTACTCTGAGAAGCTTGACCTCCTATTGAACATCTGTGCATGTTTCCAACTTTCAAAGGATTTATGCAACTCTTCTTCAAGTGGATCCCCCAACTAGTTTCTCAGTGGCAACTGGAGATCTCTGAAAGTGGTAGGGTGGAATACTTGATACAGATTCACTCCATATTTTTTCAAAACTTGCAAAATATGGATCTTCCACTGGCCTTGGCATTCTCGAGATAATTTTTGGCTTATGGAGACACCAAAGGTAATGTGCCTTTGCTGGCATATTGGAGGTAATTCTTGGTAGAAGGGAAGGCACATTTGACAACCTAAGGCCTTTTCATACTTGAATTAATTCTTGGCATAAGAGGACACCTATTGTAAAATGCTGTTGCTGGTATATTGGAGGTAATTCAGTGACTCAGCGAGGGCAATCATGGCATACTGGGGGCGTTATTTGCTTTAGGGGAAGCAAACCATGATAAAATACTAGCTCTGACATACTGGAAGTATTTTTTGTCATATGGGTCACCCTTGGTGTAGGATCAGTATTAATGGCAGAATCCTGAGACTGGAATATTGAATATTTCGCATATACGGGTACCCATGAAAAAATGCTGGCTTTGGCACACTGGACGTAATTCTTAACCTATCCTTAACATATAGTGGTCACCCAAGGCAAATTTGAAAAACATTGGGGGGAACTCATGTCAAGCATTCCACACCACCACTTTCAGAGATCACCAGTTACCATGGCTCCCATCTGATCCTACCCCTGGAAGCACGTTTAAAGCAGACAGAATTTGTGTGCACAATCCGCTCTCCAGTCTTAGGTGGATAATATAAGAGACTGCATCCACTATAGGAAAGTCTGGGGCTCTCAGATTGTTAAAATTAGTTTTTGATACCAGATATGCAATCGATAAAGGTGGCAAGACTAAAAATTGATGTCTGTCTTGCAATATGTAAGAATCGAAACTGTCAACATGTACCGATTTAAATGTTGCTTATTGTATTTGCTTTGAGGCTAAAGCTCAATAAAAATAATATCTTTTTAAAAATAATCGTTTTTGATACGAATCTGGCCTGGGTTTCCATGCTGGTGCAGAATCTTTCATATGTATATTGCTTAGACAATGCCCGAAGGTCCTTGTAAATGGATGGAGGAGCACATAATGCATTAATTCCAGACCAGGATACACACAAACATGAACGTAGAATTGTCATCCTCTCCGGATTCCTCGATTTCCTCTGGATCACATCCTGAACGGTGTAATTCAGGGGTAGGTTTGTAGCGATGGATGGGACAACTATCGTTAGCAGGTGTTACTAACACTGGGCTGGTGCTTGTCTGGTGATAGATGTAAATTGGTTGACACATATTCCAGTACTGCCTACAGTTATTCTGGATACACTTCCCCCAGGTCCTTCTTTAGGGGCTTCTTTTGTCCTCATTATTGTACTCCGAAGAGGAGCAGGAGGACACTGAAAACTTACAAGGGAAACTGTGAAATAGGCTGCGCCTGGCGAAGCAAGAAAAGGGAGCTCTGTGTAGAGGTCCCCTTCCGAACTGTCCACAGCCTCTGCCAGAGACTAAATGAAGAACCTGACTTGCTCATGTGACTTACTAACAAGACAAATCTGCACTTTGTCATAGGAATAAACTGTTATTTTAACCCTGGTAATGTTAACTTTTCTTTTGCTTATGCTAGTATGATCTAATGGACACACTACTCTTTGGATGTTTTTATATATTTTATGTATTTAATATTTGTCTGGTTTCATTGTTTTCATGATTGTTTTTAATGATCGATAAAGCTATTTTAATTGTAATTGCATTTATATACCACTTACTACCCCTGATGAGGCTTCAAATTGCTTTTTCTGGGAGTAGCACGCTACTCCGGAACCCATAAAGGATTAGTGGTGAAATATTATAGTGAAATATGGAAGTAATTTTATGGGTGGATATGTTAGGCTGTTATTTCGATTGAGAAGGATAGTGGAGGGATGGAAGAGAAAAAGGTTTGCATTTATATGGTGCTTGCTACTTCTGATGAGGTGTTGAAGCACTTTTCGGCTAAAGCACACTACTCCGGAACCCAAACAGGATTAGTATAGGAAAATATGAAATTCATTTGATGGTGGACGTGTTAATCTGTTATTTGGATTGAAAAGTATGGTTTGCATGAGAAAGTGGGGTATGGATGACATTAGTTTTATTGTGAAGGTAGAATGGGATCCAGTCTAGAGCATATCCCTCAATACCGGCTTCGTAGAGTCTTTGTATCAGAGTGTCATGTTCAACCATGTCAAAGGCAGCTGAGAGGTCCAAGAGAAGTAGTGAAGCAATCCTGTTCTGGTTAATTGTGTTCTTAAGCTATGATGATGACATGGCAATGACTATGTCGAAGAAGTAAGCATTGTGACAAGGAAGGACACAAGACATGTCAAAGCCATCTGCAAGTGAAGATGGAAAGAGAAGGGGGCCAATCCAAAAGTGGGGAGAGGAAGTCTCACTCTCCCATTTGCTAAGAGGTTTCATACCTGTGACACTTTAGTCAGCCATTTTTTTTATTAGACATCACGCTGCATTCTGCAAACAGTACTTTTTCTCCATACATTGCTTATCTGGGCTTGCAAATCCCAGCAGGCAAGTGGTTAAAACGCAAGATCTGACTGAAGGTGCCCTGAGACTCACCTACAACAAGCCGTCATTTTGAAGCCATCAGCACTTTGGATTCTGTGGTTTGCCTTTCTCCTGGAGATTAGGTTGTCTGTTCGGAAATTGTCGAAAAGTTAATTCATTTTCTTGCAATTTGCATCCACTCTTTCTTATCTGCCTGATAAATGTTTTTTGAATTTTCCTTCATTAGTCTGTTCTTTAGGTGTATTTTGTCTCTGCCTTTTAACTAAGTCTCTTTGAGGTGATGTATAGCGTAGGCACTTCTCCTATGCTACTTTTGTACAAAATACTTCTATTGTTTTTTTTCTGCTTTATTCCTTGGGGTGATTGATTTTTAAGGGATTTGCTAGCACTCGTAATAATTCTCTGCTTATAACAACATGTATGTCTTCTTTCTGTTAAATATGAATATAATGCAGTGTATGAATGCATGTAATTCTAAATAGTATAGAAAGCCTCCGAATTAAGAGGTCCATTAGGATGGCGGACAGACAAAGTCCGTCCGCCATCCTGTCGGGGGGCGGTACCATCTGCCACAAGGGCGGAGGAACCGTGCCCCCAATTAGGATGCATCCGCCACAGTGGCGGGTGTATCCCGCATTTATTACATTGCGGCGGACGGTGCTTGAAGCACCGGACGCCGCAATGCAAAAAATGCACGTTGTACATTTCAATGCACAACATGACAGGCACCGCGCGGTGCCTGTCATGGTGTACATTGAAATGCTGGGGGGTACCATAGGTACCCCCCATATGCACCCACCATGCCCCCCCCCTTCACCCTGGGGGCCCGCAACGGGCCCCCAACGCAAAGACCGCATGCTTTTCCGTGGCGGAATTGCCGCCACGGAAAGGCATTCCTCACGGGCCATCCTAATATGGCTGGCGGTGTCTGATAGACAACGCCACCATATCAGGCCTTTTCCGCCGCAGTCGCAAGCCGACCGCGGCGGAAAAGCGGCAGACGGTCTTCCCCTCCGCCACGGTCCCCCCCGCCATCGTAATATGGCGGGGGGAAGAAAGGTGGCGGACGGGCAGGGATGGCAGACGGATCGCCACCGCCTGCATGGCGGTGGCGATCCGTCCGCCATCCTAATGGACCCCGTAGTTAGTTTGCAATAGTAATGGCATTACTGGATGTATAATGTAAGGTGTGTTACTAAAACAACCGAAGTAGGCTGTGCTAAAACAGCTTTTTTTGCTGACATACTTTACATTCAAACAAAGTGATTTCATGTTACAATATTCACATTTTTAAACATGTTTTGAATAAAATGTAATTGAATAGTAGAGGGTATGCGTGTTATTAGTTCTAGCTACCTAGAGTGGATAAGATATGAGAATCAGCTGCAGTGAAAGTGGTCTATGGGGTCTTGAAACTGTGTTTTAGGGAACAAGCTCCACCATGTGTCCACATGTGCACACATGCATGCATAACCCGTGCTGTGAGTATTTCTGCATGTATGACCCAACCAATCCTCATTATGTTTTTTGTGTGTGCAGTTGTGCTAACACATGCTGAACCCACACTATAAAGGCTGGACTGGCCCGCCACAGTGGGTGCGCATATATGACTAGATCTGTCCTCATGGTGTGTTATGTGTGTGCTGAATTACACACGTGGTGTGTCAGACAACATGTAGCCCAATGGTGCAATAATTGTAGCCTGTCTGGGTATCCTGCTATCTCAGTGTTGGGGAGCACAAAATGCTAGGTTTGTGGCTCATTGGCAGAGCAATGGTGCCCCCCTAGTGGTGCAGTGAGGGATAAACATTGCAGGAAACCCAATGGAAACAGACACTCATAAGAAAGTCATGTATCTGTCAGTATTAAAATTAGATTGATGATGGTCCTAGAGAGTGTAATGGACTAAGATGGGGACCTCAGAATCTGACAGTAGATGGTCATGCATTGATGGTCTACACAAACTAACCCCGCTGCCAGCCGTGACCTGATGACAGTCTCAGATTCATCCCACAGGCCCTTCACTGGGCTGTACCGTGGTCATGGCAGTGTGTAGCTGATACAGCTGGACACCAGCCATAGCTTCAACCTTACACCCATGCTAGAGGCACTTCGCGAACTGCTGTGCCTATGCCTTCACAATGCTATCCATTTAATCATTGAAAAACATGAGAAAGTACCCACTGATATAGCTGCTGTCCTCACAAACACAACATTTTGAGCTTTCTTCGAAGCCTAGAGGCCACCTTCAAGACTGATCTTCATGTAATAAAGGCAAGCACAGGCACATCGATAAGTGAAGATACCTTTTCACGGGCTGTGGTGTTTGCAGTAGTATGGATGATCAAATGGGTGAATGCAAGAATGAACAAGATAGATGCAACGATGATGAACAAGTTCAAGGATGACAAGTGACTGACATCATGAACGGAAGCGGCCCTGCATGGCCTGACGCGTGACTTTCCCTTAAGCTCTTGTCATGGAGATGGATTTCAGTGCCACTGTAAATTGCAGGGAGCCTTAGCAACACTGACACCCAATATGTTATGCAGAGGGTGTGTCCAACAAGCACCCTACCATTGGAGGCTACTGATACTGTAAGGGTGCGGAGGTGATGACGGTTGTGCGGGCTTCAAAAAGGCAACAAGCCTTGGCTCTCTCAAACAGACTTTCTTGAATGTTGCCATGCCTGCGGAGCCCCACACATTGAGGGTATTGCAATCTGAGAAGCCTTTAAAGGTGATCTACAGTAATGCACCGTTTCCATCTGTATTATTTTAGTTGTTACAGGAAAATCAGGAGCTGAAGCTACCTGATCCAGCCCATGCATGTGGTTTGTGCACAGAACTGAATGTAGGAGGACCTAGCTGTATGCATCAGCCACATGAAACCCTCTTTTTCCATGAACAAGCTCAGCGCTTAATTTGTAATGGACTTGTGCAGGTTCCTGCTTTCTTCCTCTGCAATGTTTTTCCTGTCTTTCTTGTCATACTTATTTCCTATTTGTGTGTTTCTTTCTCTCTTGTTCACAGTCAGTGTCTGATGGGAAAATAATGGGCCGGTCCCTAGAAATGAGTGCCAGTGGGAGCCACCAGCAAACACTGTCTCAAATTAAGCACTGCACAAACTTACACAACAAGGGTGATAAACAGATATAGCTCGTCGATGCATCCTTTGCTGTTAGTCCGCCATGTTGATAATGCAAGAGCCGCTCCCGTGGTTCACATGGGATGCATGTGGAGACAAGTATTATAGACTCGTGGTGTTTTGATTCTAGGAAATGTCCAGCATGGAACCCTTCCTTAAGCTGTGATCCCGAATATTGACCCTTTTGTCAATCACTAATGTAATAATTAAACTCCACAAAATGCCTTATGTCATCACTGACAGTCACTACTCCCTGAGGCTTAGGCACGTACGTTGATCCAAATGTAAAGAGCTATTCAAACATATGATGACTGAAGGATGCTAATACAAAGTAAGCAATGGCTGAAGGGGGCTGCCCTCTCTATTTTTTTTGCTTGCTCAGATGAGATCTGACAGGTCTCTAGCCAGACCTAAAAAATCTTAAACATAACATAATATCATAAAATAAACATAACAAGACACGACATGACACAACGTAAAGTAGTGTAGCGTGACATAGCATAGCATGGCATAGCATAACATAACATAGCATAGCATAGCATAGCATAGCAAAGCATAACATAACAGACCATAGCATAGCATTGCATAGCATAACATAACAGACCATAGCATAGCATAACATAACCACCAGTCTCTTGATCTTAAATATTTTCTTAGAGGTTTCTAATTAGTTTTCCTTTGCCTGAAATGGATAGAAATGTGATTCTGTCCAGTAAAATGGTTAAAATGTCTAAGGTGAGTGTTCTAGGAATAAAGCTGTTATCTGACAAAATGTCATTGTTGAAAACTCTGTTGTCACATTAAAGATAAGAAAACACATTCACTCCCAATTCCTCCTCAGCTCCTTTCAATCGAACCTTACAAGTAATTGCCCATTTACCTGCAATGTGAATCAAGAGATCACCAATGTCAACTATTTTGTACACCCTAAAATACACACGAGAGACATTTTCCCAAATGTCACTTGTTTTAGCACTCTAATTCTACGCTTAGTGACTTGTAGTGTCTTTCTGTCACTTGGCGATTTAGAATACCTCCTGGTCTGCTTCCAAGACTAGCATGTGAGTTGTGAGGATGCTTTGCTAGTGGTAGACTTCACACCTGTCTGACACAGATTGGTGATCCAGTTTGAACTGCGCTAGACTAGTGAGTTCCTGTGGTACAGGACAAGCGCGTCAGGATAACCGCTGGGAACTTAATAACTATCACCAGTTCAATAAAACTCACAAGTCGTTCCAGGCACACAAAACAGTTTAGCAAAACATAAGCTAAGCTACTTAAAGGAGGTCATGTATCAGTTGGTTTACACAACAGGTCCAGCCTCTCTGGAGGCTGCTTGGTTTAGGGGCTGACAGGCCACGCGCCCTGGGTTGCAAGTAATGAAATGTTCGCTGAGTGGGTCAGTTGAGGCTGTGGCCACAATGGTCGAGTCGGTCAAATACAAATTCACATCTATGGCCAAGCGCCCCAGATGCAAGTCATAAACTGGTTGTTGTAGCGCATTGAGGCCTGCTGGCATAATGTTTGCAGATGACAAATGTAAGGCAAGCTGACGTTCAAATGTTATATCGTGCATGATTTCTTCACTGCCACTCACAGGTCGATGTCCATAAAGTTTGATACTATCAATAATGTTATATATAGCCAAGTTGAATGATTTTACTCTGGTATAAGGCCCTACGCCTTGGACCGCTTAGTATAGGTGCTGATAAGGTATTGTATTCACAGGTTTCATCTCCGGTGCAATATAATTACACCTCAAATTATGGCAAACATGAGATACATCACGGTATTAGATTAGTGGGTGTCATCAATCAGATTAAACCACCGGTCCAGCCTTTTTAGAGGCCACAGGGTAGAGGTGGTAAGAAAGTACTGTGTTCAAAGGCTTCATCTCAGGTGTGGCTAGTTACACATCATGCGGGATGTTACTATAAGTAAACAAGCCATGTATGCCCACATGGGGACATCTTGCCATGGGCCTTTTTATTGTGTAGAAACAATCAAAGACCACACATAGGAGCAACTCCAGTCAGTAGGGGGAGCTGTAGCTTAAAGGAATATCTCCAACCCCCCAGAACACAAGTTGGCAGGGCGTGCGTGAGGTCTCCCGGCCAATGGAGTTCCTTCTGTGGCTCCCAACAGACATCAGATAAGTGCCCATTGCTGTAATCAGCCTGGAATGAGCTCATTGGGCTAATTGGGCCCCGGGTGGGCGAGTGCGGGGGCTGACCTGCCGGTGGTTCCCGTCTATCTGGCCACACACAAGATGGTCAGTGAATACTCTTTGGGCGCTGAGCTCCAGGCACCCTGGCGGGGACAATGCAGTAGCGGAGGCCCTTGGGTTGAGGGCGCTACCTATAATTGATGACCTACCATTGGCAAGGAATTTGTGGAGTAAAGGGTTGGCTCAACTCCTTCAAGGAAGGGCAGGCCATTACAGACAGTATAATTTGCCTCATCTTAGTGCAGCAGTCAATGAGGCTTACAGCACCATAGATATTTGGGGTGTTGTCAGGTTACAACAAGGGGGGAGCAAGCTGCTCTCCCCGTGGGGTTTCTATACATAACATGAAAGGCTTTTCACATAATCCGGCGATATACTGTTGGTTTTCGGGTCTGTGGCAGGCATAAAATCACACCTGTGCTCAGGTATCCCAGGGGGCTAAGCCGCCTGGCAGTGCCCTGTTAAGTATGCGGTTCCTTTTTTAGCTTAGCATCAGAGCATTTCCTTGGGTCCAGTTTGGAGTAAGCAAAGGGGGCCGCTGGTGCATACCGCCTGGTCAATTTAGTCATTCACTCTGGCAGGAATGATATGTCCCCTCCGGGCAGGCATGGGGTTAGCGAGGGCTTATGGTAAATCTTTATCCAAGCTATACTGGGCTATTATTGGAGCTCAGTCAGCGCCGGAGGGGAAGGCGAGAGCGCCAGGGAGCTTCTCACCCTGTGGCAGAGCGCTGACAGATAACAGAAAAGGGGCATGCACAGCAATGGAGGATAAGCGACTGGATGGACCACAGTAGGGGGTAGGATGGAAGAGTGCAGAGGGGAGGCGGGGCGGGGACTGACCTGCTGGTGGTCCTGGACTCTACTGCCCTAACCCGCAACGTATGGACTGAGTAGAATCTTGGGGAGGTCGCCTGTGTTCTGGTACCCTGGTGGGCCGGTGCTCTAGGCAGTGCCCTGGATTTCAAGTAATGAACTGTTTGCCGTAGCGCGTTGGGGCCTGCCGGCACAATGCATGCAGCTGAGTGGGTCAGCTGAGTCGGCCAAATTCAAAAGTAAGGCCAAACTGAAGTTCAAGTGTAAAGTCGTGCCTAATTGTCTAACGGCCTTTGACATGTGGATGTCGCTAAAGTCTGAATCTGTGAATAATGATATATCCAGGTCAACTGTTTGCTGTAGCACGTTGGGGCCTGCTGGCACAATGTGCGCAGCTGAGTGAGTCAGCCGAGTCGGCCAAATTCTAATTCAAGTGTAAGGCCAAGCTGAACTTCAAATGTAATGTAATGTCTAATTTCCTTACTGCCTTTGACATGTGGTGATCGCTGAAGTCTGATGTTGTGAAATTATGATATATACAAGTAAATCACCGGATTTGATGTGAATAAAAAGTCTACACCTTGGACAACATAACCTGATTCCGAAAGTTCTTGGGCACCCAGCGGGGACAGAAAAGGGGTCAGAAGTGAAGGAGGAGTGAGTGTTACGTTGTGTGCGTACTAGGCCACTGATGTAGAATGTAGTTTAAACAGAACAAGGGGAACCCTATAAGTACTACTATACACAAAAGAGGGTAATATTAGGGAAATATTTATTGACCTAGCATTGCTGCGATCCCTACATGTAATACAAAAACTTTACACAGACAATGGGTCAGAGTTACTAGAAGCTAACTAATAAACTGTACATTGATTGGGATACAATCTAGGAATCCATGGTATTCGTAGTGAAAAAAGTGTATTCCCATCAGATACCCATCCTGTTCCGCCCTACATCATTTGGGATCCTTCACCCGAAGGAAGTGGAAACTTGTCCACTGTAGATTAGGTAGATTGTAGCCCAATCTTTTATGAGGATACTAAAATATGATGGTGGGAAAATGGTATCAGGTGGTAAATGAGTAGCAGTGCAAAGAAAATGTGTCAAGTTCAAAGGAACTGTGTGAAATAAGTTAATATTGGGTTGTGGGAGTGGAAACAAACTTTTAATGGGATCCTACCCACACCCAAGGAAATAAAAACAGTGCAAAGTAGTGTAACAAATGACTACTTAGATGTTAAGAGGTCGACATGTTTCTGCAGTGTAATAGGGTCAAATGATCCCAGTCTGCTTCTTCAGGACCTTGTTAATAAATGCTACTGCTTATGTGCTAAACAACAATGATTTTTAAATAAAATTCATATCACCTGAGATCGCCCATGGAGATGATCCAGTTGGTCATGTGAGCATGTGGAACAAAGGCACACAAATACACATATACAGTTAGTATCGATAGCTTCAAAGAAAAATACACTATTGTGTAAATAAGAAAAATGTCAAGGAGTATTGATCAATAGTTGCTAGAAGGTCAACTTAATTGCTACAGAGCAAATATGAATAGAAAGGCAGGGTAACACTTTACCCACTCACCTACTGTTTGGGGAATGAACTCTCCACCTCACCCGGCTACAGCTCAGGTATAAATGGAGCACCGCTCTATAGAGAAGAACAGGAAAAATAATACAGAAAGAGGAAAAACCAAAGAGAAAAACAACTAGACATGATTTGTTATCATCTTTGCCTAATCGGCGCTGCTTAAAAAGGCGAAAATTGACACCAGACAGAGAATTACTATATGTAAAGGATGTTATAAACATATCTCTCAGAGACTCATTTGTCTTACATTTATTCATGTTTATACGCGCTGGAAACAAACGCGCTGAGCTGACATCTAAGCGGAATGACCCCACTGCGAATGTCAACGTGGTTAGCCGCTAAGTAGAGAGAGTGCCGCTGGCATCTAAGCGGAATGGCCCCACTACGAATGTCAACATGGTTAACCGCTAAGTAGAGAGAGCGCCGTTGGTTCACCAACAAAAAGTTCGGCGCGCATGGCCGAAATGCAAAGCCCCCGTCTCTTTTGCATTGCTTTAGCAGTGGTTTAAAGTCAAGCGGAAATGCAAACCAGGTTGCTGAGCACTATCCCCGTATCGTAAGCTTACCTGTCCGTCGGTACTCCTGACATCCGTCTAGGCTGTCAAGTGGGAGGTACCCGAACGGACAGGGAGCGGGGTTTATGACGTGTCTTCGCGCGCCACTGTATGGTCAGGTGACCACTGATCGCGTTAGATTACTGGGTAATGGAGTCTATCCTGAAAGACACTAAGGAAAGACTAAACAAGTCTTTCGCTCGTTTGACAGTTTAAAATTAAACCATCGGACTCACCCCAAGAAAGTGAAGCCTAAATTCATGTAATCAGATATGGAATTTTTTCAGCGCTGACTTCTAACTGAATTTGCATACGTCCTGTGATAGGGCGTGGTACATCACGCACAAGGCTCATGGGAGATGTAGTTTTGTTATGCGGAAGTATAGCGCGAAGTATTGCAGGTTTGCAATACTAAACGGGTGATAACAAACTATCTTGTTTGTCAGCATGGACATGTGTTCTGCGATGACTGTGATCATTTATCGCATACATATTTTATTGGAAATCATTTTATAAAGATGATAATTGGTGGGAAAACCTGCATACTCGCTGGCTAACCATTGCCATTACGTGCAAGTCGTTATAGGTGTAATATAAGACTATTCATGTATATGGTGGAAACAACTCTCAACGATATGGGTCATCATATTCTGATTGAGGTATAAACTAGACCGGCATACAAAGTAGATGTTGCCTCATTTCTAGGCCACTGTGCAATTCAACATGAATAGTCTGATTTATGTGCCCTTAATTATTGAGGATAATCTGCAATACCAGGTCTAGATACGATCCCTTGTGGAAGCAATCAACAAGTTGGGGAGGTTATAGCGACATCCAAGGGATATCTTCATTCAATCCCATTTTATCTGTTCTAAGTCTATACACCCATTTTTTTTCTCTTCTGTGTAAGAAGGTGCTGATATTGGAGGTGTATTGGGGTATGACTGGTTGTTCCAACACTGTCCAGCGTAGATCGGTTGGAGAGTGTTGGGCTGATAAGAAATGATTGGTTAATCTAGTGGCCTGCTTGTTACAACGTATCGAGCTCTTATGCTCTGATATTCTTATCTTTATTTTTCTCGTGGTCATGCCCACATACCTTTTATCACAAGGGCACGTGATGAGGTAGATTAGGTTTGAACTATTACAATTCGTAAACCTTCGTTGCTCCCATGGTCGTTCAGTTCCAATGTTGATCATGGTAGATTTAGAGGTCTGGGGGCACGCAGCACATTGTCCACACGGGTGGTGGCCGGTGACTGCAGGCATATCCCAAAGGGTTCCCACTGCTCTCGGAGTGTCCGTCTTTGGTCTGGTGTGGACCAGTTTATCTTTTAGATTTTGACCCCTCTTAAAAGAAAAGAGAGGGACTGGCAGAGTGTCCTTACCAGTGTTGAGAATCCCCCAGTGTTTTTTGATAATTTTAGAAATCTGATTAGACGATGTGCCAAACGTTGTCACACATGTCATCCGTGTAGATTTTTCTTTGGGAGGTAGTGTATCAAGCAGGCTGGCTCTGTTGTTATTTGCCGCTCGTTTTTTAGACTGATAAACCAATTTCTTGGGGTAATCCTTCTCCAATAGGTCTCGTGTCAAGTTCTTTGCGTGTGTTTCAAAGGATGACTTGGTCGTACAATTCCTTTGTATGCGCAGAAATTGCCCATAGGGCAAGTTATCCCTTAGAGATTTAGGATGGCAACTGTGGTAGTTGAGCAATGAATTCCGAGCCATCGGCTTACGATAGAGCTCTGAAGTCAAGCCTTGAGGTGTGCCATGGATCAATAAGTCCAGAAATGCCAGTTTATCAGCATCGTGTTCCATGGTGAATTTCAAGAACCGATTTCGTTGGTTTAACCACTCATGGAACTCTTTGAGTTGGGATACATTTCCACGCCATACGACGAAAATATCGTCGATATAGCGTTTCCAAGCTCGCAGACACTCAAGATGGGGGTTAGTGTCTGCGAGCACGTGCTCCTGTTCGAACTGATGCACGTAGAGATTCGCGAGGCTAGGGGCAAAAACGCTGCCCATGCTGGTCCCGCTGATCTGTAAGTATAATGACTCTTCAAAGGCAAAAAAATTCTCTGTCATGGCCAATGTTGCTAGCGTCATGATGAACCTGACTGGAGTTATAGAGTTCAGCTCTCTTGCAAATAATAACTCCTCAATCACTTGTAATGTCTCAGTTTGTGGTATTGATGTATATAGACTTTCCACATCGAATGACACCAGGATGTCGGTCTGGATGTCATAATCGATTTCGGGTAAAAGTCTAAGGACATCTTTTGTGTCCTTCAAAAATGCAGGCATTTCTTGTACCATCGGTTGTAAAAAGACATCGACAAAAGTCGATAAGGGCTCCAGCAATGATCCTATCCCAGATATTATGGGGCGCCCAGGTGGTGGGCGCTGAGCCTTATGTATTTTGGGTAGTTGGTAAAAATAGGGAATGACAGGATTGGATGTACGAAGGTATTGTCCTTCTTTCGGAGTAATCCATCCCTCAGCGAGAGCTTCCTCGACTACATGTCCGATAATGTTAGTTAATCTTGCAGTTGGATCTTCTGTACGTTTTTTGTAAGATTTACCGTCATTGAGTTGCCTTAAGCACTCATTGCGGTAAGTTTCGACATCTAGAATAACAACTGCTCCCCCTTTATCAGCAGGTTTCACTACGATTAGGTTTTTTTTTGTCAATGCTTCAATGGCATCTCGCTCTTCACTGGATAGATTTGAGAAGTTCTTTTGTCTAGTGGAAAAGAGTTCTTGAATGTCATGATTTACAGCTTCCTCAAAAGTGAGGACCTTCGGAGGCAAACCCATCGTGGTGGGATTGAAAGTAGAGGGTTTTTTTACACCTGTATTGACACTCGGACTCGTTTGGCTTGTTTCTGTTGTTTTATTTGCAAAGAGATAGTGGAGTCTTATCTTTCTGTAGAGTTTGCTTATCTCAATTTGCGCCTGAAAAGGATCAGTGCGGTTCGTTGAGACGAAACCAAGGCCTTTATTTAGTACCTGTTCTTGAATCTCAGTTAATGATTGTGAACTGAGATTTATGACTAAACTGGTCCCGACGCGGTCGCTGGTTGATCCTGTGGGATCTTCTTCCCGCTCCTCAGATCCATGGTCTGGGGGGGTAGATTCCAGCGAACCTGTCCCTGCCTGGGAGTTCTTTGACGGCCCCGGCTCCTCCTGCCCCCTCCTAAAAAAGGCTGTTGATTGTAGTCCCCATAGAATTGCGGTGGGCCATATGAATCAATGATGAATCAATATGGCCCACCGCAATTCTATGGGGACTCTTCGCAAATAAAACAACAGAAACAAGCCAAACGAGTCCGAGTGTCAATACAGGTTTAAAAAAACCCTCTACTTTCAATCCCACCACGATGGGTTTGCCTCCGAAGGTCCTCACTTTTGAGGAAGCTGTAAATCATGACATTCAAGAACTCTTTTCCACTAGACAAAAGAACTTCTCAAATCTATCCAGTGAAGAGCGAGATGCCATTGAAGCATTGACAAAAAAAACCCTAATCGTAGTGAAACCTGCTGATAAAGGGGGAGCAGTTGTTATTCTAGATGTCGAAACTTACCGCAATGAGTGCTTAAGGCAACTCAATGACGGTAAATCTTACAAAAAACTTACAGAAGATCCAACTGCAAGATTAACTAACATTATCGGACATGTAGTCGAGGAAGCTCTCGCTGAGGGATGGATTACTCCGAAAGAAGGACAATACCTTCGTACATCCAATCCTGTCATTCCCTATTTTTACCAACTACCCAAAATACATAAGGCTCAGCGCCCACCACCTGGGCGCCCCATAATATCTGGGATAGGATCATTGCTGGAGCCCTTATCGACTTTTGTCGATGTCTTTTTACAACCAATGGTACAAGAAATGCCTACGTTTTTGAAGGACACAAAAGATGTCCTTAGACTTTTACCCGAAATCGATTATGACATCCAGACCGACATCCTGGTGTCATTCGATGTGGAAAGTCTATATACCTCAATACCACAAACTGAGACATTACAAGTGATTGAGGAGTTATTATTTGCAAGAGAGCTGAACTCTATAACTCCAGTCAGGTTCATCATGACGCTAGCAACATTGGCCATGACAGAGAATTTTTTTGCCTTTGAAGAGTCATTATACTTACAGATCAGCGGGACCAGCATGGGCAGCGTTTTTGCCCCTAGCCTCGCGAATCTCTACGTGCATCAGTTCGAACAGGAGCACGTGCTCGCAGACACTAACCCCCATCTTGAGTGTCTGCGAGCTTGGAAACGCTATATTGACGATATTTTCGTCGTATGGCGTGGAAATGTATCCCAACTCAAAGAGTTCCATGAGTGGTTAAACCAACGAAATCGGTTCTTGAAATTCACCATGGAACACGATGCTGATAAACTGGCATTTCTGGACTTATTGATCCATGGCACACCTCAAGGCTTGACTTCAGAGCTCTATCGTAAGCCGATGGCTCGGAATTCATTGCTCAACTACCACAGTTGCCATCCTAAATCTCTAAGGGATAACTTGCCCTATGGGCAATTTCTGCGCATACAAAGGAATTGTACGACCAAGTCGTCCTTTGAAACACACGCAAAGAACTTGACACGAGACCTATTGGAGAAGGATTACCCCCAGAAATTGGTTTATCAGTCTAAAAAACGAGCGGCAAATAACAACAGAGCCAGCCTGCTTGATACACTACCTCCCAAAGAAAAATCTACACGGATGATATGTGTGACAACGTTTGGCACATCGTCTAATCAGATTTCTAAAATTATCAAAAAACACTGGGGGATTCTCAACACTGGTAAGGACACTCTGCCAGTCCCTCTCTTTGCTTTTAAGAGGGGTCAAAATCTAAAAGATAAACTGGTCCACACCAGACCAAAGACGGACACTCCGAGAGCAGTGGGAACCCTTTGGGATATGCCTTCAGTCACCGGCCACCACCCGTGTGGACAATGTGCTGCGGGCCCCCAGACCTCTAAATCTACCATGATCAACATTGGAACTGAACGACCATGGGAGCAACGAAGGTTTACGAATTGTTATAGTTCAAACCTAATCTACCTCATCACGTGCCCTTGTGATAAAAGGTATGTGGGCATGACCACGAGAAAAATAAAGATAAGAATATCAGAGCATAAGAGCTCGATACGTTGTAACAAGCAGGCCACTAGATTAACCAATCATTTCTTATCAGCCCAACACTCTCCAACCGATCTACGCTGGACAGTGTTGGAACAACCAGTCATACCCCAATACACCTCCAATATCAGCACCTTCTTACACAGAAGAGAACAAAAATGGGTGTATAGACTTAGAACAGATAAAATGGGATTGAATGAAGATATCCCTTGGATGTCGCTATAACCTCCCCAACTTGTTGATTGCTTCCACAAGGGATCGTATCTAGACCTGGTATTGCAGATTATCCTCAATAATTAAGGGCACATAAATCAGACTATTCGTGTTGAATTGCACAGTGGCCTAGAAATGAGGCAACATCTACTTTGTATGCCGGTCTAGTTTATACCTCAATCAGAATATGATGACCCATATCGTTGAGAGTTGTTTCCACCATATACATGAATAGTCTTATATTACACCTATAACGACTTGCACGTAATGGCAATGGTTAGCCAGCGAGTATGCAGGTTTTCCCACCAATTATCATCTTTATAAAATGATTTCCAATAAAATATGTATGCGATAAATGATCACAGTCATCGCAGAACACATGTCCATGCTGACAAACAAGATAGTTTGTTATCACCCGTTTAGTATTGCAAACCTGCAATACTTCGCGCTATAGTTCCGCATAACAAAACTACATCTCCCATGAGCCTTGTGCGTGATGTACCACGCCCTATCACAGGACGTATGCAAATTCAGTTAGAAGTCAGCGCTGAAAAAATTCCATATCTAATTACATGAATTTAGGCTTCACTTTCTTGGGGTGAGTCCGATGGTTTAATTTTAAACTGTCAAACGAGCGAAAGACTTGTTTAGTCTTTCCTTAGTGTCTTTCAGGATAGACTCCATTACCCAGTAATCTAACGCGATCAGTGGTCACCTGACCATACAGTGGCGCGCGAAGACACGTCATAAACCCCGCTCCCTGTCCGTTCGGGTACCTCCCACTTGACAGCCTAGACGGATGTCAGGAGTACCGACGGACAGGTAAGCTTACGATACGGGGATAGTGCTCAGCAACCTGGTTTGCATTTCCGCTTGACTTTAAACCACTGCTAAAGCAATGCGAAAGAGACGGGGGCTTTGCATTTCGGTCATGCGCGCCGACCTTTTTGTTGGTGAACCAACGGCGCTCTCTCTACTTAGCGGTTAACCATGTTGACATTCGTAGTGGGGCCATTCCGCTTAGATGCCAGCGGCACTCTCTCTACTTAGCGGCTAACCACGTTGACATTCGCAGTGGGGTCATTCCGCTTAGATGTCAGCTCAGCGCGTTTGTTTCCAGCGCGTATAAACATGAATAAATGTAAGACAAATGAGTCTCTGAGAGATATGTTTATAACATCCTTTACATATAGTAATTCTCTGTCTGGTGTCAATTTTCGCCTTTTTAAGCAGCGCCGATTAGGCAAAGATGATAACAAATCATGTCTAGTTGTTTTTCTCTTTGGTCTTTCCTCTTTCTGTATTATTTTTCCTGTTCTT
This sequence comes from Lissotriton helveticus, assembly GCF_964261635.1. NCBI lineage: Eukaryota > Metazoa > Chordata > Amphibia > Caudata > Salamandridae > Lissotriton > Lissotriton helveticus. The sequence goes on from NC_136070.1 coordinate 1,197,640,675, forward strand.
CTCTATAGAGCGGTGCTCCATTTATACCTGAGCTGTAGCCGGGTGAGGTGGAGAGTTCATTCCCCAAACAGTGGGTGAGTGGGTAAAGTGTTACCCTGGCTTTCTATTCATATTTGCTCTGTAGCAATTAAGTTGACCTTCTAGCAACTATTGATCAATACTCCTTGACATTTTTCTTATTTACACAATAGTGTATTTTTCTTTGAAGCTATCGATACTAACTGTATATGTGTATTTGTGTGCCTTTGTTCCACATGCTCACATGACCAACTGGATCATCTCCATGGGCGATCTCAGGTGATATGAATTTTATTTAAAAATCATTGTTGTTTAGCACATAAGCAGTAGCATTTATTAACAAGGTCCTGAAGAAGCAGACAGGGATCATTTGACCCTATTACACTGCAGAAACATGTCGACCTCTTAACATCTAAGTAGTCATTTGTTACACTACTTTGCACTGTTTTTATTTCCTTGGGTGTGGGTAGGATCCCATTAAAAGTTTTTTTCCACTCCCACAACCCAATATTAACTTATTTCACACAGTTCCTTTGAACTTGACACATTTTCTTTGCACTGCTAGTCATTTACCACCTGATACCATTTTCCCACCATCATATTTTAGTATCTTCATAAAAGATTGGGCTACAATCTACCTAATCTACAGTGGACAAGTTTCCACTTCCTTCGGGTGAAGGATCCCAAATGATGTAGGGCGGAACAGGATGGGTATCTGATGGGAATACACTTTTTTCACTACGAATACCATGGATTCCTAGATTGTATCCCAATCAATGTACAGTTTATTAGTTAGCTTCTAGTAACTCTGACCCATTGTCTGTGTAAAGTTTTTGTGAACCCTATAAGTAGTCAAGGACCAGGGTAGCAGTTTTATCAAGTAACAAAGGTTCTTGATTAAGCACAATAAATACAAGTTAAAGATAAATTATAGACAAGAATCTGTACTATAATAAAGGAAGTGCCCAGCCGGACACTAATTTAATTGATTGAGGGAATAACAATTATAAGATACAAATTATACAGTGGGATACAATCCTGTATCCTATACATACAACATTTAAGAAAGGAGACAGATTTCAAACCATAAAGACAAGGAGTAAACAGGCAATTATGTATAGAGCCGCTAGTTAGAAGATAACAATTGGTCTAGCTAAGCACATGTAGAAAACACAGTTTTTTGTCACATTGGAAACTGATGTGTCACTACACTGACAGTCAGTGTAGTGACTAATCAGTTTCCAATGTGACAAAAAACTGTGTGATAAAACTGATGTAGATTGTGACCCAACAAATCCCATGGAGTGTAGAATCCACTTTTCTGGTTGTCTACATCATTGAAGGCCAATGGCAGCCTCTGTCACAGAGGGGACGCTCTCTGTGTCACCTAACTACTCCAACTGTCCTCGATTCCAGTCGGTCTCTATGGAGATGATAGAACTCAAATTTCTGGGTAGTGTACCCCTATGTCTATTTCTTCATTTGTAGCCCACTCTGTATCTTTCCCTCGGTCAACTTGATATCTGTGAGCTCATGATGTCATCAATATCAATATGCAGAACATGGGCCCAGCCAGGGAGTGTGATTTCAGGCAGTGACTGCTCATGAGCACTTGTAGAAGGACTTTAGTTAATAAACCCATGGTCTCTGGTTTCCCACCTGGAGCATCCAACAGATTTAAACGGTGACAATGATGGCAATATACCGCTGGATGAGGGACCGCACCGACACTGGATTGGAGATTGCACTGACACTGGGACATGGTGATGCACACTGGAAGGGGGTAACTGACAATCCCTCACAAAGAGCTACAGGCCGGGGATGACCCACACATTGGGACAGGCAGACAATGGAAGGCACACTGGAACTGAAAGACCCACTGATAACACTTGAATTGATTTGAAGGACTGTCCCAAAGCCTGACTCATCTTCATAGCCTCTCACCATTGGTATAGTGTAAGACCATCAGAAGTGTGCAAACCATGATGCCCAGCAGCACAAATAAGGCATGGAGATGAATAATAGGGTACTGTGCAAAATGATATAGTATTTTATTAACCACTGCATGTTCTTATTTGTCGTCACTTCCTGTTTAGCAACCAGCGGAGCATTGTTAGCTCATCCAGTTGCAAGCTGCACACTCTTGCTTGCTGGTTAGAAGTTGAGCAGACCTTCAAACGCCTAATTTGAAAAACATAAATAAGTGCAGGACCTCATGTTTTTCTTAGGAGCCGTCTACTGCTCCGAAAGCCAAGGTTGCAGAATATCAATCATGTCTTGTCTCAGTTCCACCTCATGTCTCTTTCTTCCACTACTTTATACTTTATCTCAGACTTAGAGGTTCTTTTCCATCCTTTTTTCTACCTTTCCCACCCTTTTCCTATCTTTCTCTCTTTCGTTATTTCTCTATTTTCTGCTTTTCTCTCTCTTGCACTGGGTCAAAGTCTGGTGATGGATATATGTCCTACAAATTTCTTCAGATGGTGGAAGGCGCACTCATTCAAATATAACCAAGAAATCTTCCTAAGTCCAAATGTAAAATTCTTTATTGTGGCAATTATACCAAACAAGTTGCACAGCCAACGCGTTTCGTTCCTAGGCGGAACTTCGTCAGGGCAAAAGAATAAAAGAAGGTGTCCCATAAACGAGTGGAACAACAGATTTAGAGTATACAGTCAACAGATAGGTACCGAATCATGTCATGTCCCGATTACCAGGGCAAGTAAGCGCTGTTCCAAGATGTCCCACAAATAATGGGGATAAGCTGTTCACCAAATGATTCCAAACACAGTGGAAGAAATTAAGTCACACACCTTAGTGTGCCCCTGGCACAAGGATGATTCCTGGGCTAAGTTATTAATCCAGACAAAATCGATAAAGATGAACAAAGGGCACTTGAATTCGGCAGCCACTTTTCACGTTGTGCACTCAAGACTCGGCGGCGGCCCCCGGCATAATAACAAGGAGATGGCTATATGGCCTAGTTCCAAAAGTGAGCGCCGGCACAAATAAATGACTGACAAATCTAGTGCACATTATTTGTTTTTGGCCTCTGCCCAGAGGCACACACAATCCACGCCCTCTCTCTCCGTCATTCTTCTGTGGCACTTACTGCGCTGTTTCCTGTGCCCAGTGCCCTACTGCAGAATATGAAATCCATTATGTGCCTTGCATCTGCCATTCAACTTTCTTCTGACAAAAATGCAAATCGCAGTGACCTTTAGCAGCCGCAGGGCTTGGCGGAAGATTTATAGAGCCAGTTCTGAGGAGAAAGGATTATATTTTCTCCTGCACAAGCTTAGCTGATCAGTCACCCCGCCCTCTCTGCTGGAAGTTAGAAGCTGACTTTAGGGAAGTGTTTGCACGCACTTGGAATGAATAAAACTTAGAGACTTAAACAAGGAACACATATTTCAGTGCTTCTTCTTAGAACGGTGTATGTCTGTGACACCTTGTATGCTTATAGCGTTAATAGAGTACCAATAAACCACTTATCCAACCATGCGCATAGCCACAAAACCACCTATTTATACATATACACATTCTGTTTCCATTCACCCAGCCACCACACAATCTGTCCAACACTCCACATCACTCACAGGCATCCACACTCCTATCAACGAGTCTGAGAGCCAGGATGTGTTTCAGAATACAATATACAGAAATGTCTGACATAAGGGAGTAGCCAGAAAAAATACCACCTACGTTGAGCCAAAGCTTCTATGGCACCAAGAAAGCATGGCAAGTCACCGCGACCCTCCCCAGAAGAGTTCTCTTGTTTCTTCCTTCCAAGCATCTATCCATTCATCCTTTTACCCTTCCGTCCACCCACTGATCTCTACCATTTCACCTTTTCATTTTGTCATCCATCTATTCTTTCATCCAGCATTGCCTTTCACCATTCTGTCTCTCCATCCGTCCTACTATCCATATCCATTCATCTCCAAATCTATTAACAAACCTATCCATCCATCCACCCTATCAGTCATCCAAGCCTCCATCTACCCATCCATCCATCTGTCCATCCATATGTCTGTCCGCCCATCTGTCCATCCGTCCATCCATCCATCCCTCATCCCTCATCCATCCATCCTTTCGCTTATCCATCCAATCACCCTTTCGCTCCATCCATCCACCAATCCAACATCAACCCATTCTACCTGTTACTCGTCCATACATCCTTTCTCTCATCCATCTATTTATGCGTTCATCCATTTATCCATCCATCGTTTCACTCACCTACCCACCCACTCTTTCATATTAATTATGAGCCTTTGTCTGCTGAGCTGCAGACAGAAGAGGTCCATCAAGAACTTTCCCGCCGCTGTAGCTGCTAAATTGGAGGGGGTGTTCACAACTCCCTTGGTCTGATTTAAAGATCGTGTTGTCAATATAATTTTTAAAAAATATTGTCCCATTGGGTGTAGATGTGCTATTCACTGTGGGCGTTGTTTCTGTAAACATTTATGTCATGTAAATGTTTATGTCAGATGATATTCTGGCACCACTCCATGATCCATCTTCATCCATCCATTGAGTACCTCTGCCCCTGTTTATTTATTTATTTATTTTTAAAGTTTTATATAGCGCGGACAAGATCTTTGCAGATATCAGAGCGCTTTACACAGAAGGGGTAAATGAGGGAGCATAGACTAACAGGTAGTTCAGAAGAGTAAACAGTACAGTCATGTACATCAATAATACAATTAATACAGATAAGCAACGGGGTCAAATACAAGATATATATATAACTATATAGAAATATGAGGTGGTAATCGGTGCGATACACAAATAGAAGCACACAGTAAGTTACATGGAGGTGACACTAGTGAGCGGTCAAACATCATCAAAATATAGGAGGTAGCAAATGGTGCATTCCAGGGATAAAAGTGAAATGGGTGCAGCTTACAAAAAAGAAAAAAAGGTATATATATAAATATAAAGGATAAAATATGAGGTAGTAATCGGTGCAATACAACAATAGAAAGTGAAATGCAGAGGAAAAGATAATATGTAAATATATAAAACATGAGGTAGTGATCGGTGCAATACAGCAATAGAAGGTGAAATGGGTGCAACTTATAACAATTGTACAGTATACAAGTAGAGGTATAATGCTAATGATAAGCTGGAAACAAGTACAGGTGCAAACAAAGAGCTAAATGAGTCAAAATGTGACTAAAGAGCAGCCAGAAATAGATGAGCTAATGATCGGTGCATTAAAATCAAGTAGAGGTATAATACTGCAATAAAAGGCAGACATTCGCTAGTTGAAAATAGACTAAAGAGGCCAGTTCTTAGAGTGTGGTCAAATCGTGAAAAAGACTAGGTCATGATGGCCGACAAAGAGAGAGAGAGAGACCAGTCTAAAATGGCAGCCAAATTGTAGTGATTGTTGAGTTTAGTTTCCCTTTCTACTCTGGGTAGGTCGAGTTAGTCCATCTTCCGTGTTGCTTAAAGGGGAGGGTAGAGTTCCGCTTCTATGCTGCTAGATGGTGAGGAGAGAGAGAGGCTTATCTCTGTCTTGCTGATCCCTGCCCTCGTTGGTATGTAGCCTCATGGTCATCTTGTGGGCAGGGAGGCGATTTATGGCTCCAGTTTATGGCCCCAGCCATATTAGCCAATGGAGAGTGTAACCATCGCAAAGCCCGCGAAAAATACAAAGCACACAGATATCAGCTTGAAATTCCAGGCATAGGGTAGAAAACCGGCAAGTTTGTTTAAAGTAGCATTTTTTTATTTTTTTATTTTCCGTGCATAATTCCGGGCAGCAAGAGAGAAACCGACATGAGTAATTAAGGTGAAAGATTTGCATGCAGTTACCTTCCGAGTCGTCCCTGCCGCTGCTCAAGTAGTTTTACGTGCAGTATGCAGAGTGAAAAATCGGCATGATTATTTAGAGTGGTAGCTATACGTGCAGTTACCTTCCGAGTCTTCACTGACGCTGCTGCCCAGATCAGGCACCTCTAAAGTTGCGTAATGGTTGCCCAACACACACAAACAGACAGGGTACACCGGAGCCTCTCCCAATGCCGGTTGCTCCGTTCTCGCCGATCCACTGGGAGGGGGGAGAGGGGGGGAAGCCTCCCACCTGCACTCTGCCCAAAACACACAGACAGGGCAAAAACCGGGCGCGCTCCAGCTGCCCCATTAACCCGAGCTTGTTGATCCACTGGGAGGGGGGAGGGGGGGAAGCCTCCCGCCGGAGCGCTGCTGCAGACAGGGCACACCGGAGACGCTTAGATGCCCATTGCTCCCTTCTCGTTGCTCCACAGTCTCCCCAGCATCCCGCCGGAAAACGCTGCCCAACGCACACAAACAGGGGGCACAGCCGTTCTGGGTGCCGAATGCACCGATCTCTTTGATCCACTGGGAGGGGGGGGGAAGCCTCCCGCCGGCGCGTCCTCTATCACCCGCTCCGGATCTGTAAGTACCCACTCCCGTCCGCTTGTTTCCCGCCCCGGTGGCTTCAGTGACACTGATCACTTGCCGGCGGTGATTGCAGGCAAGCAGGGCACCTCCACACTCAAGGGGGCACTTGGATGCAGTCGTCTGTCCGGAGCCTCCTAGGCGTCCTCATCATCATTCCGGTCTCAGTACCGGTGCAAGCGTGGTGATCTTCAGGCGGGTTGGGTACAGGCGATGGTGATCTTCAGGCGGGTCGGGTACAGGCGGTGAACTTCAGGCGAGTCGGATTCTCAACTCGGCTCAATTCCAGCCGTCCTGGGTTTCGTCGAGGCTGCAGGGGTCCCAGTCGTCACTGCTGCAGGTCCGTGTTTTACGGCGATATTCCAGTTACTCTTAATCCAGTTACTTTTGTTCAATCCAGTTACTTGTTACGGTCCGGTTGCTCGTTTTTCTCGCCGACGGTGGTGCGTGCTATCAGGGATAATTCCAGGAAAGGGATCCCCAGCATGCCGTGTTCCTCTTTTCCTGCAACTATGAAGTGCGCGAGGTGTGGTAGCTGAGTGGCCATTCACACCTTCCTTCACCCCGGAGCTTGGGCATTTAGATGAAATATTTACTCAACAAGCAAGCAAGCATGGTGACACGCGCACTTTTCTGTGGATATTGACCATGCGCATTGCGCACACTGTTGCATGGACTATCAGATTCAACTATTACTTAGTAGGTTTGTCTGTACAGTAATCAGACAGTCTGTCCGCGGTCGATAAGCCCATTCATCCATCTGCCTGACTATCCACACACCCATCCATAAATCATTTTTAACAACTATGTACAGAAGTTACAGTACCAGATTATTGTAGTCTAAATGGCCTCTATAAAAACGATGTCGAAAATATTGTTTACCCCTAGAGGCTAGGGGTAGTAAAGGCAGGGCTAGGGTTACCCAGGGACAACCCTGGGATAAGCTGATACACCTGGCTGCTACTAACCCATGTCGGAAGTAGGGGGACATACAGAGATGGTGGGCAGGCTGAAGAAGGGGTTTACAGCCAGATTCATCAAACTAAAATTGGCTCGCAAAGAGCCAGATTCTGAGAATCTGGCCCTTTGCGAGCGCTATTTTTGCATTTGGGATTCATCATCCCAAATGCAAAAATCGCAATTCTAGAAATCGCTAAATTGCGATTAATTGCATTTAAGGAATCTCAATTTGAGATTCCTTAAATGCAATTCATGAACCATTTTAAAATTGCGAATTCGCAATCTGGGGCCGCTATTTACCGTGAAGTCTAACTACGTGGTAAATAGCAAAAACTTTGAAAAATGCACTAAAGTGCATTTTTCAAAGTTTCATGTTGCGCACACATTAGGGCATGTGTGTGCAATTTGCGAGTCGCAATTAAGGAATTATTAGAAATCGCTATTTTGTGAGTGATTTCTTGATGAATAGCATTTTGCTATTCCTTAATAGCGATTCGGTATTTTTCGCTATTAAGGAATAGCAAAATGTGTTCTTGATGAATCTGGGGGTTAGAGAGGTGCGCAGAGAATGGGATTCTTAGAGTGGTAGGAACAAAAAAGGGAGCAACTGAACAGGGCTGCGAAGGGATTAAACAAGGGAGCAGGAAGAGAAGGGAATTAGACAAGGGGGTAAAAAGAGGAGCAGATTCTGCAATAGGTGCATCCTTTTGGTGCTCCTTCATGTCTATCACTCAGGACAACATCATTCAGACCATCTCAGCACTCATACCCTCCAGGTGCTCTGTGACCCAATCCATGCTACTTAGGGCTAATATTTCACCTGTCTCAGTCACCTTTTCTGGACTACACTCGTAAATGTCCCAGAGTGCTCTTCCAGGCTGCCTTAAAATCTGTCAGATGAAGCCTGTCCTACAAAAAACACAGGGGCATATTATCAAGGGGGGCGATAGGCACCTTTCGTTGGTTTAGCGTCCGTTTTCGGCCGCTAAGCGGCGAAAATTCTATCGCCCTATTATCAAGCCGTCGCTAACAGCAGTTAGCGACAGCTTGAAGGCGATAGCGAGCGGTTTGGGGCCCGCTTTGCATGTCAGCGATATTTATCGCTAATGACATGCAAAGTGGGTGTACCCAACCCGTTAGCGACTGAAAGCAGTAGATAACGTCGCTATCGCCTATTCACAAGGCTGGCGTACCAATGGAAATATTCCCGCTATCGCCAAAAACTAACGCTTGCTCTGACCAGTTCTTAGCCATGTTATCCAATGGGAGGTGGATAACATGGCTAAGAGCATTTTGTCGCTAATGCGAGAATATCGCTATATTCTCAGCGATATTCGCGCATTACGCCGCTATCGCTTAAATATTTACATATCCATCCTGGGTCTCCCCTTCCTAGTCAAACAAATTAAGCAATCTGTGCCCCTACAACTGAAAAAATAAATCACTGGCAGCTACATTGTTCATTTCTACTGATCTGGTTTTAGACACTTCCACAGCACTGAAACAGCCATACTGCAATTCACACATGAAGCCCAGCTCCAAGCCATACTGAGAATCATAGACTCCTGTCTTTTGATCCTCCTCGATTGATCCTCACTATTAACACAGCTCTCCACAGAGACCTTGAACAATCTGTTAGATCTCTACTTGTTTTCAAAGGACAGGTGTTGCATTGATTTTCTTTCTTCTTGGTCAGCCAGTTCCAACAGGTCAATAGTAATGACTCCTCTTCCTTCTCTTTGCACGTATCCCATTGGGTATTTCAGGGCTCAATCTTGGCCCCCTGAGCTTTAGATGAAACCTTTTAGTCAACTGTTACATGACTCTGACGTCTTACCATCAATACATCAATGACACAAAACTCTACCTAACAGTTTTGTCTGAGGTTGGTATCCTCAAACTCTCAAGAATGAACACACACTCAATCTTGGATGACCCACAAACTGAACCCTACAAAATCAATCAACCAATCAATCCGGATTTGTTGAGCACAGATGCATCACTCATGAGGGTCTCGAGGTACTGGGAGAGAATGTTGCCTGTATTCCTATTGGTTGAACATCCAGGTTGTGAGGTCCTTCCTGAACTGCTGGAGCGATGGTGAGGCTCTGAGGTGCAAGGGTAGGTCATTCCAGGCCTTAACAGCCAGGTGTAAGAAGGAGCGGCATTCACTGTTCGTCTGGCGGATGCGTCAGGTGGCTGCTATGGAGAGAAATTCGAAACAGAGTTTCATGGTGGGTTGGTGGAAGTTCAGTCATTTGTTGAGGTACGCTGGTCCTTTGTTGTGTAGTGCCTTGTAAACGTGGGTGAGCAGCTTGAACTGGCATCTCTTCATGACTGGTAGCCAGTGGAGTTTCTTGTGGTGAGGGGTGATGTGCGTCCATCTTGGGAGGTTGAGGATGAGCCTGGCTGCTGTGTTTTGGATAGTCTGGAGCTTCCTCATGAATTGGGCAGTGATTCCTACATAGAGTTGCTGTAGTTAATTCCGCTGGTGACGAGGGCCTGCATGACTGTTTGCCTCGTTTTTGAGTGGGAGCAATTTGAAGACAATCCTGAGCATTCGGAGGGTGAGGAATCAAGCGCAGGAGATGGCGCTGACCTGCTTCTTCATGGATAGCTGGCTGTTGAGGATAAAGCCGGGGCTGCAGGCATGTTTGGTGGGGTTGGGCCCAGCTTAAGTGGCCTCCACTTGTTGTTCCAGAGGGTGTCCTTGCCTTTTCTGAAGATGAGTACGTCTGTCTTGTTGGTGTTGAGTTTGAGGCAGTTGTTTTTCATCCAGGCGGCCATGTCTTTCATGCATCTTTGAAACTTGTCCTTGGTGGTTGTTGGGACATTTGTCAGGGAGAGGATGAGTTGGGTGTCGTTGGCATAGGAGAGGATGTTTAATTAGTGGCTCTTGATGATGTTGGCCAGGCGAGTCATGTAAATGCTGAAGATGGTTGTGCTGAGGGATGAGTCTTGTCGTACCACGCAGAGGATGTTATTAGGGAGTGAGGAGTAGGGAGGGAAGATTAACTTCTGTGCTCTTCCTGTGAGGTAGGATGCGATCCACTTGAGTGCTGCTACTTGGATTCCGATCTGGTGGAGTCTGTCGATCAGTGTGTGGTGGAATACAATGTTGAAACTGCTGAGAGGTTGAGGAGAATTAGGGCTGCTGTTTCTCCATGGCCTAGAAACAATCTTTGGCTGCAACTAGACCTGTTTCGGTTCTGTGGTTTGCTCTGAAGTCAGATTGGAAGGGGTCCAGAAGGTTGTGGTTCTCCAGATGTCTGTTGAACTGGATGTTGATTGCTTTCTCGATGAACTTGGCTGGGAAATGAAGCACTAAGATGGGTAGGCAGTTCTTAGGTTCTACTGGATCCACGGATGGATTCTTCAGTAATTGCATGTTTCCATTTCTGGGGCAGTGGGCCATGGTAATTGAGGAGTTGAGGACCTTGGTGAGATCTCTGCTGATGGGTTGATTGCCGAGGGTGAATGTGTGGTGTGGGGTTTGCTGGGGCTCCTGAGTGGATGAATCTCAAGATGGATGCCATTTCCTCCTAGGTGAGGGTGTTTCATGAGGTGAGCTGGGGTGGCTGTGTGTCAGTCAGTGTCATGCAGTTGATGTTGCCCTCAGAAAGGGGTTGGGATGAGAATTCTTGGTAGATGGTGTGGATTTTGTTGTGAAAAAAGTCAACAAGGTGTTGCAGAGGGCGTGTGAGGGTGTAATGTTGTTATTGGTTGCCAAGGGGTTGGTGAACTCCTTGACTTTTTGTTGAACTGTTCCTTGCTGTTGTTGGAGCTGTCCTTGATGCTGGTGGCAAGTGCTGGTGGCTAGGACGGTCTTCTTTGTGTTCCTCAGGAGGTGGTGGTATCGGTTGAGGGCATCTTTGAAGTGTTTTCGGCCCTGGCATGCCGTCTTCTTCCTTCGGTCTGCAGCCACCTTTCTGGGTTTTCACTTGTGCGGAAAACCAGCTAGAGTGTTCTGTTTCTTTATTGGGGTGGTGGGTTTCTTTGATGCAACTTCGTCAGCACTTCTCTGATCCAGTTTGCAAAGTTGTCTGCTGCTTGTTCTGCATCTTCAGTGGTGGTAGGTAGGCTGGAGTTGAGGGCGTCGGTCCATCGTTGCACTGATACCTTTGACAAGCTGTACCATGTCTCGCTGGCGGTGGGGGCAGGAGTGTTGCGGGGTTCAGGGATGGCAAAGTGGACACAGTGATGGTCGGTCCAGGTGAGCTCCATGATGTGGGTGTATTTTACTCTGTTGCTGCCTGAGAAGATGACATCGAGCATGTGTCCTGCAGTGTGGTGGGGTCAGTGACCAGCTGTTTGAGTCCGACTCTGGCCATACTTTCTAGGAGTTCAGCCATGTTGCCTTCATCGGTGTTGTCAAGGTCGAAGTTGGGGTCTCGTTGGAAGCTTTATAGATTTGAGTTGATGGTGTTAGAGCAATGAAGCCGGCGATGGTATCAAAGAAAGCAGGGCGAGGTTGTGGATGTCTGTAGGGGTGGGGGCCTCTCATGGTTGTTTTGCTGTTCGAAGTTGGAAGTTGAGGTGCTCCAATAAGGGGGGTGGAGTCGTCTGTGGAGATAGAGCATTCGAGGTTCTCCTTGTAGATTATGGCGCTGACACCGCTGTTTCTGTTGGCTCGGTCCTGGTCTGCAATCTTTTATCCGTTGGGGGCAGCTGTGGTGATGTTAGAGTGGATGCAGGGTTCAGCTGGGTCTCTTGATGAAGATGGCATCTGGGACGTGGGTCGTGATGGTGTCCCAGATTTCCATGGTTATGTATTTCAAGTGAGCGTGCATTGTTCAGCAAGTAGTAGATCTTTCCGGAGGTGTTGGCGTCAGCATTGTTGGTGTGTGTGTGTGACGTGGTGTGGCTAATGAGAGTGCCGTGAGTGGTATCCTCGGTGATGCAGGTGAAACAGTATTTCTGGCAGGATAAAGGGCCTTTGGTGGTCCAGGGTGATGCATGGGCGCAGTTGTTGTCCTGGCATCAGGGGTTATGGGCATGAAGTTCATCTGAGGTGAAGCAGTGGCGGTTCATGGGGGTTAGGGTCCTGGTGCAGGGCATGGTCCAGATGTGCATGCTGCATGTGTCCACTGTGAAGTCGAGCTGCGGGCTCCAAGCCAGAGGGAAAACAGTGCATTGGAGGGTGGGGGAAGGAGGGAGTGGCTGTGGACCTCCCGGGGGGGGGGGGGGGGATAGGAACCTTGCATGGCAGAAAGGAGCAGCAGGAGAGAGTGTAGGGACTAATGACTCATGGGGTGAGTTGGAGGGGGCACCAATGGATGTGCAGTGCAGTGGGCAAGAGGCAGGCAAGGCGAGCCTGGGAATGGGCAGGGAGCCAGAGCTGGGTGCGCATAGCCAGGGGCAGAGGGAGCTCTGCTGGGCAGCTAGCCGCTGGGAATAAACTGGTTTGGGCAGGCGTAACAGCAGACACTGAACGCGGATGCAGAAAAAAACAGTTGCGGTGAGGTGACTTACCAGCACTACGGCGAAAGAAGGGTGTACCAGCCCAGCCTCATACATGCTCAGACGGGCATCGATGGCCCATCCTTTGCCTGGGTGCTGCCTGAGTGCATCCCGAGATGAGGGCCAGACTGGGAACCAAATCCGGCCCTGGCAAAGTGCTCGGCCGTCCCCCCGGGGTGGTTGAGGAGCGGCCAAGCTGTTTGCCAGGGCCGGTTTCTCCCTATTTCGTTAAAGCGGCCGATATTACAGCTATGCTGCAAAAACGGCCCTGTAACAAAATTGGCCCCCAGGCGCCCAAGACCGTCCCCCAACCCTGGCGCCCACCGGGGAAATGCCCAGTGCCCCCTTCGGTCAGTCCAGGTCTGCGGCCGACTGTGGTGAGAAACCGGGCAGCAAGTCTTCTCCCAGTGCCGGAGGCTTCTGGGAGGTGTTGTTTGAGAGTCTGGCGAAGACCCGCGATGCGGGAGTAATTACAGGTTAAGAAGCCAACTGTGGAGGGAAACCGGGCAGCAAGTCTCCTCCCTGTGGCAGAGGCTGCTGGGAGGAGTAGTCTGAGGGTCTGAAGAAGTCCACAAAGCGGGAGTCGGCACTGGTTAAGTGGTCAACAGTGGTGGGAAACTGGACAGCAAGTCTCTTACCAGTAGTGGAGGCTGCTGGGAGGTGTAGCCTGAGGGTGGTCTGAGCATCTGGTCCTGTCAAAAAAACAAACATCTCACTGTCACCTCCCATTATAACTTGGCTTTTCTCCTTTATAAATGTCAGCTCCTCCTCTCTTGCACAATGTCAAGTCCAATGTCAATCCCCTTCTGACAGGCCTACCAAATATCTGCTTTGATGCTCTTAAACCTGGCCTCCATTCTGCAACCTGTTATACAATTTGAAGCTGACTTTTTGATCACATTACCCTTGCCGTGATAACCAAAAGCTACATCCCCTTGGATGAAAGAAGCATTCTGGAAATACTTGCCTGAGCCACCAAAATCACAACTATGACACTTCAAGCTATTTTGCAGACAAAATAGTCTCAATGGGCCAGTAACGACATCTGATATGCTCTGATCTAATGTGCCTCGAAACTCCCCTCCACAAGGATCAATGCACATTGAACCAACTTTCTTAACTGTGACTACCAAAGTCCGAAACTCTCCACTAAGAACTTCAGCTTATCTTCTCACACCTGGGGCATATTTACAAACCCCTATCGCCACCACAACGTCACTTTTATTGACGTTGTGATGGCAATAGGGGCTTTGCCTCATTTACAAGGCAGCATAAAGCCACTTAATATGGCTTAATGCTGCCTTGTAAATAAGGCACTCTTTCAACATGAAAGGGGTGGGCAATAGGTGTTGCAGTGGGCGTTCCACCACAACACCCATTGAGTTTGACGATGCCCCCTATTTACAAGGGTGGCATAAATAAGAGGCAGCACCAAAATTAAGACCAGGGAAACCTGGTCTTACGCTGGTGCAACAAGGAGAAATGCTTTATTTCTCCTCGTTTTTGCTGTTTCCATGTGTGCTGCCTTGTGCAGTACATATAGAAACAGCAAATCGCCATTGATTCTGTATGGACAGGAAGGTGAACCTTCCTGCACATAAACAATCCCAAAAAATCAAGTTTTGCAATTTCTATATGTGCTGCATTAAGCAGCACATATAGAAGTTTAAAAACCTCATGACTGATTGTTTATGTGCAGGAAGGGAGACCTTCCTGCACATAACAATCGTTTACCCCAATGCAGACACCTTTGCAATATGGCGCATCCCTGCATTTTCAGAATGGAGAAGTGTGGTGTTAGCAATGTTTGTGTAACATTTTAGTTTTAACATTTTAGTTTGGGCAGCCACACTACCACTTAATAATTCCTATTCTGCTCCCCTTCCCCAGCAAAATAATTTGTAAGTTCTAAAAGACCTATTTTCAGCTGACAAAGAGCCTGCATATCATTGATTGACTTGATTGTCTCCCTAATTTGCTTGCTTCTTATTGAATGGTTTGCCTTGTCCATCTTGTGTTTGCCCCTCCTTGCTTATGTCCTTCTACTGCTCACATTTCTCTTTTTGCTTAAGCATTCCACTCAAGTGCATGTTTTTTGTAGCTGTCTCCCCACCCACGGCTCTCTCTCTCTTGTTTATCTTTGGTTTATTACTCCACGAGTGCATGTGTTTTTCAACAGTCTCCCTTTTGTGCTTCATTCCCCCTTCTGCTCAGAGTTGCTCTCTGTCATGCGTGTCCTTCTCTATTTCTGCTGCTCCGTCATCCATGTGCTTCTCTGCCTCCAGCCCACTTCCCATATTGCTCTCCGTGCACTTCTATGGTGTTTGTTCCCTCATGTGCTTCTCTCCCACTCTCTATGTGCTGCTTTTCACCTTCCTCCCCCTACCTACTGCTTTTTTGCCCTCCTATGTCACACAATCTCCATGGTTCTTTTTGTGATTGGTCATTTCACGCTAAATATTCTTATTGTTTATAATTTAGTGAGCCAAGAGGTGTCCGCCATCTTGGATCTGTTAAGTAAAAATTAATGTATAGGAAACCTGCGTCCTTCCACTGGCTCTCCTCCAAAAATTGTGCATGCATGTGTCAGTGAAATGACTGCCATTGCACCTTTCCGGTATTTTTTATTTTGACGATGCTGCTCAGTGTCCCGAAGTGGTGCAGCTCCGCCAAAAGCAATTGGCAAAGCTAAAAGGTCATCATAAACGTGCGACCTTTGGCTTTGCTAATGCTTGTTTTAAGTATATCTTCCATTCTTTCTCTAGGAATGTGATCATATTCGATGGCAACTTTTTTACAGCTTGTTTTCTTTGTTTCATCTGTACACCTCATTCACCGTTGGAATTTTAATTTAGCTTTCTCGAAATTGGCCACTCATCTTTTTTGCTTCCCAGGATAAGTTTTGATCTCATATAATTGTCATTGTATGATGATTTTACCTTGTATTACTTTTTACATATTTTGCCCTTCCCATGCAGCGCTATGATTGTTGTGCTCTCATACTACTGCCAGTGCTTTGACTCTATTCTTTTGGCCTCGTTTGTACTGAAACACCCCGAACTTTACAGAAAATAAAGAGGAAGTGGACATTGATGGAGAGTACAGTCAGGAGGTATGTAAAGGGGTAGCCTCTGGTTCCTATACATCCTAGGGTCAGCCCATGCAAAATGGTTAGCTACCAGAATACTTGCATGATGTAGCAAACAAATATGACGTTCTTTTGTAAGACCCAGACATTGTTTCCTTAGTCACTAGTGGTGGTGTTGGGGAGAAGCTTCCAGAGGCATGCCTTTGAAGTGTACAAATGCCCTGGCTTCCCTGCCTGATACCAAGAAGGCTGCAGTGACAATGCAGGGTTGTTAGGCCTTTTGTGTGGTGGCAGAACACAACCTATTCATGTCTAAGTGAGGACTGACCCAGCTCCTACCTCTCATCCTATCAGTGATGGCCCATCTAGTCGCACCAAAGCTCCCATTGTGTGTAGCTGTCTAGGAGGAATACACAAAGCCCAACTGCCAACTACATCCAGTCATGTGACCAGAGACAGGCTGCAGGCACCAAATGGCTAAGGCAAGACAATGCCAACTTACTAAAAGTGGCATTTTCAGAACTGTAATTTGAAATCTGATTTCACCATAAATTAGGATTTTAAATTAGGATTCCAGAGACACCAAACATGAACCAGTAATCTTTTCCATTTGGGAATCACACTTATAAAAAGTAATAAAGCAACTCCAATGTTATCCAATGTTATCCCATGAGAGAGATAGATCTTGCAGTAGTGAAAAATGAACGTAAGAGTTTTTCTATACCACGACATGTAAAACTTAATTGTACATGTCCCACTTTTTTTTTAAATTCACTGAACCCTGCCCTTGGGGTTGTCCAGGGCCTACCCTAGGAGTGTAAGTATTAAAAAGGAAGGGCTGGGCCTGACAAGAGCTGTTTTGCCAGGTTGGAATGGCAGGTTAAACATTGAACTTCTAAAAGCGCTATTTAAGTGGGTGGCACAATCAGTGCTGCAGGCCCACTAGTAGAATTTATTGTTCAGGTCCTGGGCACATGTAGTGCACTTTACTAGGAACTTATAAGTATATTTAATATGCCAATTGGGTATAGGCCACATCTACCATGTTTTAAGAAGAGAGCACAAGCACTTTAGCACTGGTTAGCACTGGTTAGCACTGGTAAAATGCACAGAGTCCTAAGGCCTGCAAAAAAGAATTTAGCAAGAAGTAGGAGAAGGAAGGCAAAAGGTGAACTGTTTTGGTACAGATAAGTGAAGCCTGTCTCCTCTGTGCTTCAGCTACCGAAGCTTGAGCTCAGGTTTGAATTACTGAGACCTAACAGAACCTATTAAAGCATATTGCCATTATTCTTTGGAGAGGACACTCATACACTTCAACTAAATATCTACTTTATCACCTTCCACAGAGGGACTGAGACAACAGAGAAATGACAGATGCACATTTTTGCACCCAAGTCATCTCAAGAGCTAAATAAATCCATTAAAACAGCCCATAGCTCTGCTTGTTCCAGAAAATGTTCATGGCTCTAGCGAAGCTGTGCTGAAAATGACTCTCTTGTATGCACAATTTCCAGGTCCAACACACTGACCAATTACCAGAGGCGCCAACCTCCAAGTTTCTCGCCCGGATACCAGCCAGCACTAGGTGATGCTGCAAGCAGCCGGAGGTAATTGCTTGCTCTGAAATAGGAGTTGTGGGGAACTGGGGTCTTGACTGGAAGCAGGTAACAGGAATGAGAGCACCGACTTAATGAGACGAGGAGGTGGCATGACAGGACAGATCCAGGACATGTGCAGTTCATCTAATAGGAGAAATAATGAACAGCAACAGGACTTGTCACAAAGAAGGTCTTTCAACGTCACATTAAAATGAGGCCTCGTCGCGCACACGGTAGCGGCTCATCGGATGTGTTTTCGCCTGTCACTCACTACACAGCTAATGTTCGTTTTGATGTTTCGGAAATTTTGCAATGACAAATTAGAAGCAGAGATTCAAGGTAGAAGGAGGGTGAAAATTAACCTGTGATATGAAACCATTCAAGCAAAATGTCTCCTTTCAAATTCAGTTGACATGAACTGCTCAGGTCACTTCAAAGCCAAAGTGAGAGTGATATTTTCGCGGCTTTATGAACTATTTTGGTGGATAGGGCATATTTAATATCACCATACAAAAGTATTGTGGCCAAAATATCATGAAGGTAAGCATATAAAGGTAAAAGTAAGTTTACTATGTGTGACTCCTCACATATGTACATAGAAGATAAATAGATCTTGAAGCTATGTAAATGGCAAAGCATTGCCACTAGACAGTTTTTTTTACTGGGCTGGCTTGTATTTGTTGGTCAAGGCCACACAAAATATTGAGAAAAACAGTAACATCCAGTATTTTTGGTCTTATGAAATCTGAAACTAAAACAAAAACATAAAGAAAACAGTTAACACTTCTTCAGAATTGTCTAAACCATTCCAGGATGCTTCTGAAAGCAAACAGAGAGGTAATTGTCATTTTAGCAAAAACAAATCTGACAAATTTACACAAATTGTTATTCATCTACCTGCTCTTGGTAGTTCCAGGGTATCAAAACTTAAACAATTACATAGTGTTTTTTTCTAAAAAAAAGGTGGCAACCTTAGTAGATTAGTGGAGATTAGGATAATAAATTCATATTTACCTACAGGTAACTTCATGATGTTTTGTGTTTTGATTCTTGATATTTGGTCATAATATTTTTTTTAGAACAGTATATAGGTTCTCAATATTCGGACATAAAACATCTACCACTTTTACTCAATGGATGTCTTCCAGAAACACACTAAAATAGATAGGCCCAGATTTACAAAGACTTTGCATCAGGTTTGCATTACTTTTGTAATGCAAACACTATTAAAAGTGTTGTGTTGGTTTTACAACGGATGTATGACGTTACAACGCATACTTTTACATCGCATGCCTTTACAACGCAGTTTTTACATCGCATACCTTTACAACGCATAGCGCTTTGGGGTGCTGGATAGTGAATAGTTTAATTTACTATTCCAACTCCAGTCCCCGTGGACACTAGGGAAGGTGTTGGACAGTAAATTAAACTTATTCCCTATCCTAGAGCGCCCCCCAGCGCAATGCGTTGTAATGGTTTGCGTTGTAAAAGTTGCGTCGTAAAGGCACTGCGTGGTAAAAGTTGCGTTGTAAAGGATGTTTCCCTTTTACAACCCAACGCAAATCATGATCTGTGAAGGATTGTAACTAAAAGTAACACAAAGCTGCACAATGCACTGCCTTGCATTACGTTGCGTCAAGGGGCATTCCATGGGTGGTGCATAGGCATTCCATTGCAACCACCCATGGGTTGTGAAGCAAATCATATCTACAAATAATCGCAAACAGGGATTTGAGTCAAAATCCTACACCTCCCTAAGGCAGGCATAATGAGGAGAAATGTTTGAATTTCTCATTGTTATATCAAATCCACTGGTTTAGATCATTCAATAGATACTAAACACCAACTGTGTTTAATGTAGCCGGAAATAGTAGTGGCAAGATGTTGGGTCTTTTGTCTTATGTGGAATATGGGGCGCCAAGTGTTTCAAGGGATTCGAATGTTGAATGGGGAGAGAAGTCAGCTGGAGTTGACTAAGTGGTTGCCTGGCTTCCTCCCTCGCCCTGTTGTGTCCTTTATCCTAAATATGCAAATAATTACATTGCACTGACCTGCCAAGTACAGCATCTTTTTTTCAAGACACTACCAATCTACTACACGGCGCTCTGATACCCTCAGGTCATGTTCTCTCTTTGTAAAACACTCTAAATGAATCCACCAGCCATCACTAGACACGGGGAATTGTTGCTTGAGGGCTGTAACGGCAGAAACTGACTCGTGGCGCACATTACTGTTGGCGTATTTTGCACATGTTTAGTGGCAGCTGGGTGATTAGGAATTTTAAAAACAAAGGGGCATATTATCAAGGGGGTTTATCTCCGCTTTTTTGGCTTTAAAAGCCAAGAAAGCGGAGATAAAATTATCTCCCTATTACCTAGCTGTCGCTAACACCAGTTAGTGACAGCTAGTAGGAGATAGCGACCATCTTGGGCCCCACTTTGCATGTCAGTGATATTTATCACTAATGACATGCAAAGTGGGCGTGCCAAGATGTTAGCGACTGGAAACAGTCGCTAACATCGCTATCTCCTATTACCAACTTTTGGAGATATTCGCGCATTTGCGATAAACGCGCATTTGCGATAAACCTTGGTAATACCAAGGTTTATCTGCGGTAAAAATCGCCGCAGCTCTGCGGTAAAATTTTGTCTCTAACCAAGCAATAGCGATAATTATCGCTATTGCTTGGTAATATGCCCCAAAATTCTCTTTTAAAATCGCTTATATCTTTTTATTAAATCTTGTGGTGCACTTTACTGTTGGCGTATTTTGCACAAGCAGAGTGGCAGCTGTATGATTAATAACACCTATAACGAAATACTCTTTTAAAATTGTCTGAATCCTCTTAATAAATCATTTTAAGCTTTGGCGGCACTCGCCTGTAAAGTGGTTCCGTCACGCTGTGGGGGGGTTATCGCTCCAGCCCTAGTCCAGCGGCGCCTATATAGTGTCAAACTAGAGCGAACGCGCAGAGGGCGCGCCGGTGGAGCGCCAAAGCAAGCCCGCCGGCGCCCATCCGCCCACCGGCAGCGCACCAGCCACCATGCCGATTTGGATCAAATAACCGCAGCAAGATATCGCTACACAAGACAGCAGTTGTATGATATAGGTGAGCGAGGCAACGCACTCAGAGCACCTGTTTTGGACTACTTAGAGGGGAGTGATTTTGATTCGCTACAAATGGGTAATCTGAATTGTGGCCTTCTCAATGTGAGGTCACTCCCTAAACACCCCACAGAAATCCAACTCCTGATGCACAAGTTGGACGTTCTGTTCATGACCAATATGTGGACTGATGCAGGGCTGGATCTCGAGTTGGGGTTAGCATGCCCTGCAGGGTATAAAACATTCCATAAACCAAGACCCAGTGGCAGAGGGGGGGGACCGGGATCATATTTAAAGATTCCTGGCATTTCGCTCCTCTGGACATTGATGAGGTTGCACATGTGGAAATTCTTGTTTTTTTGTAGAAGGATAGGACTGGGTATATCCTGACGGGCATGGTTTGTTATAGACCCCCGGAGGCAGTGAATGCTCAACAGCATCAGCAGTTAGTGGAGGTGATTAGTAATCTGACTCTTACCCATTGTAGACTGCTGCTATTAGGAGATTTTAATCTTTGGCCTAATGGGAAGATGGATATAATCTATAACAGTTGTATCCAGTCCTGGGCAAACTTGAACTTGGTACAACGGGTCAAAGAAGCAACCCACATAGCAGGACATGTCTTGGATTTGGTATTCTCGGAGGATAACATGGTCATAATGGGTAATATTCTACCAGTTGGATGGTCCGATCATTACCTGGTTCAATTTCGAGTGAATCACGGTAGAAGGACCAGGTCCACCCCTATGGAGCAAAGGTGGGTTCTGAGTAGGGACTGGAAGGCCCTAGCGAGGAAAGCTAAAATGGTCCCGCTCTTCCACATAGAGTCTCTGTTCGACCCGGGGAAGGTGGTTGATGAGAATTATACTGCTCTCTGCAGGCAATTAACTAGCATAATCGATCAGCTCGCTCCCATGAAGAAGATTAGGAAACGAGGGAAACCCTTTGCCCCGTGGTACACGGAGGAATTGAGAGCCTATAAGTTACACTGCAAACGGGCTGAAAGACAGTGAAGATTGCATTATGCTGACGATGATAAAGCCATTTGGAAGGAATGCTTAGTAAAGTATAAAAAAGAGATAGTAACCACTAAGGCAGCATACTTCGCAGATCCTATTCTAAAATCTCCAAACAGTGCCAAATGTGTTTTTAATATACTGCGAGATATGACAAATCCTGACTGTACGAGTAATAAGATTACTCCGTCACAAGAGCTTTGTAATGGCCTGGCAGCTTTTTTTAAGGATAAAACCAACAGGATCATTGAGGGTCAGAAACCAGACACCCAGCTAGGCACTTGGGAAAAGGGGGGAAACAGGACCAGCCAACCTAACGGGGGTTGGGAATGTAGGGCCGGAGCCAGGGAGGCAAGGGATTACCCTCGACCTCTGGGATCTGCCTACGGAGGATGAGTTTATCAGGGTGGCAATGTGGGTCACTTCTGGCTCTCCGCTGGATCCCATCCCACAACAAATGTGGAAAGAGCTGGGCCCCGAGATTTTTCCATTGCTTCACCAGCTGTGTAGCCAATCACTCAGTAGTGGGGTGGTTCCATCGTGTTGGAAGGAGGCAATAGTAACCCCCCTGCTTAAAAACCCCTCATTTGACCCTGGCTGCCTTGGGAATTATAGACCTATTTCCCTTTTACCGTTTCCTTTAAAGATAGTGGCACGCATGGTTAGCCGAGCTCAGGCTTTTTGGAAGGGAATAATGGACTGTTCATCTTGCTATCCCCTTTTCATTTCTCTTGCCTGTATCCCTGAACACAGCTGCGCAAAAAAGTTCTGAATTAAAACAAAACAGGCAGCTGCTGCTTTGCCAGCATAGTAGCCCCAAAATATCCCAAACAATTAAGCTTTACTTCATCCAGCTTCTTTAAACCTAATGTATTTAGCACTCTAGGAGGCATATATACCAGCACCTATCGCCACAGGAACGTCACTTTTAACGACGTTCCTGTGGCGATATGGGCTTCCCCTTATTTACAAAGCGGCGTTAAGCCACTTATCGTGGCTTCATGCCACCTTGTAAATAAGGCACCCTTTCACGCTATACTTAGCATGAAAGGGGTGGGTAATTGGTGTTGCGGTGGGTGTTCCGATGCAATACCCATTGATGTTGACGCTACCCCCTATTTATAAAGGAAACCCTGGTCTTAACATGGCGAAATGAGGAGAAATGCTTTATTTCTCCTCGTTTTTCTGTTTCTTTGTGTGCTGCATTATGCAGCACACATAGAAACAGCAAAACACCATTAATGATTGTTTATGTGCCGGAAGGTCTCCCTTCCTGAGCATAAACAATCATTAAAAAAATGACGATTTGCAACTTCTGTGTGCTGCCCAATGCAGCACACATAGAAGTTTCCAATCGCCATTTGTGATTGTTAATGTGCAGGAAGGGACGAATATAGCACTTTACTGCGCGATGTATTACAGTGTGCTATTACAACATGGTTGTTACAACGACCGCGTTGTTAGTACGCGATGCATTTACATCGCAAGTCTTTACAATGACTTCCACTAGGGGGCGTGCTGGACTTAGGAATAGATTTATTTACTATTCCTTCTCCAGTTTGCGCAACAGTAGGGAAGGTGTTGGAATTTATTTCCAATACCTCAGCGCCTCCTCATGGAATTTGTTGTAAAGACTTGCGATGTAAATGCACCTCGTAGTAACAATGTGGTTGTTGTAACAACGGCGTTGTAAAGGTATCGCGGTGTAATAACCGAGTGGTAAAGGTTGTTTCCCGGACGGGACACCTCATCCTTGCGTTTTCGGAATAGGGCAGTGCGATGTTAGCATTTTGGGGCTTATTTACAAACCCCTTGCCCCGCCTGTTCTTTACTTTTAATATTGGAAAAAGTGAAGCACTGGCAGCACAAGGGGTTTGTAAATAAGCCCCTTACTGTCACGCTCTATCATTCCCTTCTAAATATGTCTCTAGATTGCTTAAAGGGTTACTTAATTGAGATATTGGAATCCAAAACGTCTTTACAAACACAAAAATTCAACATACCCAGGAGACATAACCCCTCGTTTCCCCTGAACACACCAAGTTGAAACTGTAAACGTGCCACTTTGAATGGAAATAAGAAAAATCTTACCATCCAATTTTAAAAGATACATACATGAAGCTTTGAGGAATATGTAGAACACAGATTAATATAGTCAAACTTGCATACTTTTCACATCAGATAGTCAAAGCTCCCAAATAGAAAAGAGCTCTTTAGGATCATAAGTGATCTTTAGTTCCCACAAGCATCAAAACTACTGGTTAATACTTTTGTTATGGAATGACCTCTCATCCATCCTTGAAGGCAACATTTCAAAGATCAGCACAGACATAACATGACACGTATACTCCCTATCTACCCCAATTCCACAGATGACATTTGTCGACCTAAATAGATAAAAGTTATGGTTGAACTACTACCTGAAGATTTGGTCACTATCTTTAATAGCTCCCTCAGCTATGTACGTATGTAATGAGCAAATAGCAGGATCTCCCCGTAAAGGAAGAACTAAATTACCTTAATTAGAAGATATCATTCTTACCCACAATACTAGACTCATTACTCTCACAAAATCCGGCCTCGACTTGGCAGTTTTGAAAACAAGGTTATGCTACTAGGAAATGTAGAAGATGCAACCCTAATCCGTATGGATTCGGGGCCTGCTAGAGCTATGAACATTGTGTACATGTTCAGTGTCACAGGGAGCTTTAAACTAATATAAAATGACATCCATATTTGATTAAAATGGTTGCTACATTCAAGTTAAGTCAAGTCAAGTCAAGTATCTTTATTTCGGTTGAACAAAACCATAAAAGATTCACATCATTATTTAAAAAAAGAAAACAGTTTGCAGCCCAAAAATTCCAAATCACGCCCACTTTCGCATTCATTGTTCCTTAAAAAAGATCCTTCAAAGGTAATTGAAATATTAAAACAATAAATACATATTTTTCTAATTAAAAACAGAAAGAAGCATTTGCCATTCGTTAAAATTGATACAGTCGAATGTCTTGCAATAAATATAAGTTTTTAAAGCATACTTAATATAAAGAGTATTACTTCCTTTTCCTATACAATATATGAATAATCCTAACACCAATTCTTGTCCCCTATGCCCAAAATTCCCGCTACTGTATTACATCAAACGCACTGGCTGTATCTGTATGCTCTCAAAATCTAAGACCCCGTCTCCTTCGCACTATCTCCACAAAGAAAAGGTATCTACTTACACTGAAGACAATGGGTTGAGTAGTCTCGCTTCTGAGAACTCTTTCGGCATCACAAAGGTGCCTAAAGCCCAGAAGGCGACAAATTGGTTTTATCCATTTCTTCCTTAAATGAGTGTAGGCTGAACAAAAAAATAGTATATGTGCCTCATCCTTTCTTGTTCCCATAGTGCACAAATCACATGGGTGGATTTTGCGAATTGGCAATCCGCGAACTTGCGTATTTACGGATTCGCAATCCGCCAAATCCGCGAACTCTCGCGAATTTTTTTTTTTTGTGTCCGCAAGGGTTTTTGCCAGTTCGCGAGGGTTGTGTACCAGTTCGCAATTGCGAACTTACTTGTCGGCTCGCAACGGCCGCGACTATGTTGTTTCTACGTCTGGTTCATCATCACAGGTTCACAGCACCCTCTGTTTCACCACTGCCACCCTCTGGTACACCCATGCCACCCTCTGGTACATCACTGCCACCCTCTAGTTGGTTTATCACTGTAGAATATGGGGGTGAAAAAAAGCAAGCACACCTGCCCTGCTTCAACTGACATGAATTAATTTGGGGTTGATTAATGTGTCACTGAATTTAAACTTCCAGTCTGGCTGGCACCTGCTTCCTTATCTGTAATTTGCTTTCTGTTGCAGTGCATTTTTTGTTTCACAGGACCTTTGTGGCCTACTTGTAGCTATTCTCTGAGCCTGTTGTGAAGGTCAGAGCAGGGTCATAGAATAGTTGCAAGTAGGCAACTGAACTCTGAAGGGGCCCCTCAGGAAGCACTACAGAACTTCCTTCCCTGCATTATTAACATTACGCACCCATTTAGCAGTATTAGCCTTGATTTGTAGTATGCCGTATCGAAATTTTTAAAACAGAGACTTCGCTAGGGACGGTAAAATCTCATCCATAAAACCTACGAAACTGCTCGCTGTTTTCACACCAATGAACTCGGGAGTTAGGGCACCTACCCTCGGTTTCCGTAGCCTGGAGGTATTAAGGTAGTCCCAATATCTTTCTTTTAACAGTTTTTTGCAGCCCAAGGTCAGACAATCGGGCTCAGCCCAATAATGGTATAGCCCGAGCTTTGTAAACCAATCCTGGATGTGGTTCAACCATATCAGCCGAGTCGTATTTTTTATTTTCATAACTTCCTTTAGGGCATCTCTGTACTCAGCTAATTCATCTGTTGCCCAGAGACGTACCCAATATAACAACAGTCGCAAAGTGGCACGATCATCAGTGCGATGTATGTTAAGGTCTATTGTAAGTGGTAGTAGGGGTGTGCGCCGTGGCATTGCTAATATTTGTCTAAAGAAAATGTTTTTGTGTGTCATAAAGGCACATTTAGCTGTGTGGCCCCATAATTCCGCCCCATAGAGAGAAGCAGATTGGGCTTTGAATTTATATAGCTATAGTGCAGGGGTCCCCGCTTTACAGTAGCTGTTCTTATGTCTCTTGGCTATTGGGACTAGATTTTGAACAAGAAGAGTTTTACTTCTGACCACTTGAGATTTCCAGTTCATTTTGGTGTCTAGAGTAATACCCAAATAAATAAAACTGTGCACATACTCGATCATTTCATTATTAACTGTTAGTGTTCTTTTAAAATTTCTGTGAGGATTAACCGCCATATACTTAGTTTTAGACGAGTTAATTTCCAAACCTTTTTCATCACAATAACACCGAAAGGCATCAAGTAGATTTTGTAATCCTCTGGGTGTCTGTGAGATTAAGATAGTATCATCTTCAAATAACAATGCCGGCACATGTTCGCCACCCAGCTTGGGAAAGTCGTGTTCGAAGCCCAAGAGGGTGTCCGGTATGTCATTGACATACAAGGAGAATAGGGTCTGTGCCAACACACATCCTTGCCTCACGCCTCTCCTTATCTCAATGCGCTCAGTCAATTCTCCATTTGGTCCCCATCTCACCCTGGCGTAATTAGCCTTGTGAAGATTAATAATCTGGTTCAAAATATTCCCAGGGACCTCTTAATCTCTCAATCTCGACCACAGGGCGCCTCTGGGCACAAGGTCAAAAGCCGCCCTGAGGTTGACAAAGGCCACATACAAGTGTTCCCTCTTTATATTAATGTACTACCAGATGATGCATAAAAGTCTGAACACTTGGTCGACAGTGCTAATTTTCCCTCTAAAACCAGCCTGGTAGTTAGTTAGAGTACTTGTTTCCTCCACCCAAACACTTAGCTTAGTTAATACTTGGCGTGCAAATACCTTCTGAAGGACATCAAGCAGGCTGATGCGCCTGTAATAGTCCGGATTCATTCTGTCGCCCTTTTTAAAAATAGTTACTATTTCGGCGCCCCGCCATGTCTCTGGAATTGGCGCTCCCCTTGCAATATTATTACAAACACAATTTATATATGGAGCCCATAGCATATTTTCGTGTTTCCACAGGTCCCCCGGTATCCTATCGGGCCCAGGTGCTTTCCCGGATTTAGTTGCCTTTATAGCTGCAATAGTTTCAGCCATACTAAAGGTCAGGGGTATCTCACTTGGGACTAACCCCATTTCATGATTGTCCAGTATGGGCCCGTTTCCAATCGGAAGGTATAATGTTGCAAAGTGTGAAGTCCACACTTTGGCTTCGAGAAACCTGTCCCTAGCGGGGGTTCCATCTCTGGTACCCCTGGCTATCATGCCCCAAAAGGATACCTGGTCGTTTGCTTTGCATGCATCAAGCAGATCCGACCAAATTTTACCATCCCAACTTTTCTTTGCCTTTGCAAGTGTCCCCTTATAAAATTTCCTTTTCTCCCTGAGCATTGGCACATCATTACATTTTGTAGCCACAATTAGTTCCTTTTTGGCATGGCGGCAGGCCTTATCGTACCAAACATCCCCTTTGGCTAAATTTCGCTGGCCTGTTTTCATTGGCTTGGTGGCTTTAGTTAGTATTTCTCCCAGGCCCAGAGTCATTTTTTTATGGATCCGTGTAATAGGGATCTCATGCACTGGGACATTATCGAAAGGGGACAAAAGGTCTACATACAGATTGTAGATTCTTTTTACAGTGTTCTCGTTCCCCAATACCACTGGCCACTTCAATGCTCTATGATTAACAGACAACAGTGGGTCAATGTTGATATGTTGGCTAGGAGGTCCTCCCATATGGGACAAGTTAAATAATGCCGAACCAATATTCAGGTTGAGTGGGAGGTGGTCACTTTCAATACGCTCATCCACCACAAGGTCTATTGCCATCGGCCAGAGTGGAATTGAGACCATTATGTAGTCCAAATGGCTACAGCAGGTACCCCGCTTGAAAGTTGGTCTGCTTGGACTATCAGATGGAAGGCGATCATTGCTGGCTCACAATCCATGAGCCGCAGTCAACCCCAAAATCTGAGCTGCGGCCTTTGAGCATACTACTGGTGTTTTAGTTTCAATTCCAGGGATATTATTGGCATTGTCCTCCTGATCAAAAATACTTTCTAAAACAATTATGGGTTCGAATTTTCTATTAAAATCTCCCCCTATAATAATCAGAGTTTTCAGGTCGCAATTCGAGATAATATTATCTAAATGCTCGATGACCTCTACCTCTTTATTCGCCGCAGAGGGCCTGCTATAAACATTTAAGATGCAGACTTCTGTTTTATTGGCTCCCATGAACCTTATTCCTAAAATATCTGGGCTATTAGAATCAATTTGAGTACAGTCTAGCCCTAAGGTAGTTTTTGTCCAGATTGCCAGACCTCCTCAGGGTCTTCCTTTGTTTACATTGGTAGCGGGCACACTAAAAGATTTAAATCCAATTTTATAATGGGGTTCAAGAGCCCAAGTTTCTTGAAATAACATAATGTCGGCACTCTCAATGTATTCTTGCCACAAAGGGTCGCTCAGGTTCTTTTTTAGACCGGCAATATTCCAAGACCTCAGTTTAATGGTAGATGTACTCTCTAGGTCCGGAATTCTGCCTTCTGTGTTTGTATTCCCAAACAATGCTGGTATAATGGAATCATAATTAGAGCTCAATTCAGACCTAGCCAAGGGACCGCCTTTGTTTTTAATGGTCTGATTTACTCTTTCCAGGTCAGGGGTATTAATAACTTCTAATAGAGGTGGGGCCACTTTTGTAGTCTTCCCCACCTCTGCCAGTGAATAATTTACTATTCAGGGTTTCATCTGCAACCTTAATGCTCAACTCAGAGTCCTTCCCCCTCTTTGTTGGAGGACTGGAAACCAGCTGAAGGGAAGGAAACCAAGGTAGCTTAATTTGCTGTCTTTCAGTGACCATTTTATTATTGTCGCCCACAAGAGCACCCTCATTTGCAAATAATAAACTTGCTTCCTGATCTCTCAGTCAATCAACGTCTTCCAAACTATATAGCTCTGTAAAGCGATTAAAAATAGGGACACGAAAGTTGTTCTCAAAGCTTCCCATTGCCCCTCTTTCTTGGATTTCTAGGGGATTTTGGGCCAATCGTAGTGCTGGTGGTGGATGATAAAAGTAACTTAAATCAAAGGTATTAATCCCGCTTCTGCCCCTTAGATGGTATTGATCGCAAATACAGCTGACTACACGCCTGTCCCTGAAATTTACAATGACAGAGTCCCCAGGTATGTCCTTTGGTCTTTGCCCCACCCAACCTACTCTACTAGCAAAGAGAACTTCCCCATTGATATATTTTGGGAGTGGTCTATTCTGATTTAGCCAGAATGTTACTTTGTTTTCGAGCTGAGGGTAGGTTTCAGTTTGATCATTTTTTAGCTCTGGGACCCCCGTTAATACAACGACATACGGGGCCGAGTCGGGTGGTAAGTTGACAGTTTTTAGGCAGGAGTTTTTCTGCAGCATATTATTAGTATTATTCGTGTATTTATCCAAAGCAACAGTTTCCTTAGGCAGGATTTTTGTATTTTTTAGACTTGCCTGTGTCTCCTTCCCTGGCCTCCGTGGATCTCTATCAAAGCCAGCTAGTCCTTTCCCAGGAGTTGTGATAATTAACCCAGTATTGACAGGAGCCACAGAGGTCAGGGTATTTGTTGCTTGGAGTACCGGCTCGCTAGCCGGAGCTACTTTGGGCTTCTGGACATTTTCAATCGCCAAGATACTACTGGATATACACTCAGTCAACATTTTTAAGGTGTGGAAATTATCTACAGTGGACTGTTCCAATCTCTCCAACCTTTCACTGATTTGTTTTGTTCTTTCAACAAGGGGCAAGATTAGAGACTTTACTAGTTGCTCCACCTGTGACATGAATTCATCAAATAATTGTGACAAAGGAATGGTAGGGTCAGCCCCCAAGTTGCTAATTGGGAGTGGATGGGGAGTAGGTGGCAGTGCTTTACGTGTTGGTATGGAGTGAACAATAGCCACCCCTTCTTCTATTGCATTGTGTGATGTTTTTGCAGTTTTTATAATTTTTGGACATCTCCCCTTTTGGGCACCCCCTCCTCGTTTCTTCTTTGCACTCCCTTTCTTCTTGTCTATATTTATCTTTGTTATCGGATCTATGATAGTACTAATGGGTAAAAGGTTGTTGCCAGGGGCACATGTTATAGCGTGGGGGCTAGTTCCATTTGCTCGAGACATTTCTACGATGCTACCTTCTGTGTTTTCTGAGTTAGCACCCTCACTAATGGAGAGATTTCTTCTGTTGGCATGCCCCTCTGATTGATTCGGGGAAATAGCAAGCATTAGTGGACCTAAGGAAGACCTCCTTATAGACATCAGTTCAGCCGGGAGGCGGCGCTCGGTTAGGGCAATTTCATGCTCCAAAACCGAGGTCGCCCTGGTAATGAAATTATCCAATGTACCACTTATGGATTCCCCCACCCCTACTCTTTTCCCCCTTCCGGCACGAGCCGCCATTAAAACAAATACTTTAATAGTCCAATTTAAATTATTAGACAATCATGTAGCAATCAACCCTAGCATAGAAATTTATACCAATAAGCAATCAGAAAAATGCTAGCCAGCTTTCAGAACCCTGCAGCCAAGTGCTACAGTCCATTAGTATTTAAAGCTTACTGTCCAAAAGTAGAGATGACAATAGGGTTGCCCAGTCCGGCCTCCTCTGGCCCCGGACGGCCACAGACGGCCCGCCCTTTGCCCGGGCTTAGCCCAGCGAGTCCCGCACGCGGGGGCTCTCCTCGTTTTTTAAAAGCCTCCGTGCGCGTGATGGCGTGAGCGGCTTCCTGGTCCTGCGCGAAGGCTCGTGGGCAATGCAGTCCCCCCTCACTGCGGCCGCGCCAAGATGCCAGGAGGCTGCGGCAGCGGGGGAGACCGGGGACCGGAAGCAAGAGCGGGAGTCCTGTGGCAGTGAAAAAATGGCTAAATCAGGTGAGTCCCAGACAGCTGAAGAGAGCACCCCTACATTCAATCGTATGCGATTATTAACACTGCATTGCATTGATATGAACATGATACAGACAGAATGTAAGTTTTGTTTTTACACTTGGAATGATAGTATCCTTAATCAGCATGCATGTCTGATACCTTGGATCACTGTCACTTCCAAATGTAATGACAGCAGCAAAGTCCTTTTGGACGTTCACTGGTTCTAAATTTAATTAATATCATACCTTTAATGCCTGTATTTTTTTTTTTACTTATTACAGAGTTTTGTTCAGCGCCAGAGGTTGCAGTTGTCAGCACTGAGGTTTCTTGCAGTATAGACCAGAATACTATTGCAGCTCAGATCCCCTCCTACCTGCTACTGTGTCCTAAACCTCAGGTCTGCAGAGGGTCTTACCAGTTCAGCAAATGCCTTAAAAAACAAAAATAAAAATTCAGAACCAGTGTGTTACGCCCTCTGAAATGTTCTTTTTATTAATCTCAAACACTGCAGCTTTAATTTTACAAGATTACTAGAGACTTCATCATTTTTTAGAAGAACAAAAGGCACTGAGTAATAGCACACTGAAAAGCTTGGCACTCCTGAATTTCAACGTGATGCACGTGCTGCCTGACCTCTGACCCAATAAAAGTTCTTCTGTATTTTGGTATTCTTAATGATCTGCATTCTCTTGCTCTTTGGAGCAGGGTTCAGGCTATACAAGACTTGTAAACAGCTGACGCATCCTTCTTCAGTGATGAGGATCACAAAGGGGCGTCTCAGCAGTTGCATCTAGGGGAAGATGGTTCAAGGGGAGAATCAACTCATGTTGCCCTAAGGTAAATCCCCCACCCACCCTCCACCGCCTCACAACACGTCTCTGAGCATTCATTATTTAACTCATGATGTATGAAAGGAATTGGGTCAACTTTTCCCACCAGTTAATTCCTCAGGACAGCATAATTTTTAGGGACGTGCAGATTTTTGTGACACAAAGGCATAGATGCATCAAGCTAAAAACCGGTCGCAAACGGGCAGATTCTCAGACTCTGCCCCTTTGCGACCGGTATTTTTGCATTTGGGTTACATCATCCCAAATGCAAAAATCACAATTTAAGAAATCGCAAAATTGCAATTACTTAAATTGCGATTGCATTTAAGGAATCTCAAATTGAGATTGCTTAAATGCAATGCATTTAAGTAAAATAATTAGCGATTTCGCTAATAGGGGGAGCAAATTACCATGAAGTTGAACTTCATGGTAATTTGCAAAAACTTTGAAAAATGCACTAAAGTACATTTTTCAAAGTTCCATTTTACACACAAA
The DNA here is from genome assembly GCF_964261635.1 of Lissotriton helveticus. NCBI lineage: Eukaryota > Metazoa > Chordata > Amphibia > Caudata > Salamandridae > Lissotriton > Lissotriton helveticus. The sequence goes on from NC_136070.1 coordinate 1,197,673,202, forward strand.
CATGCCCTTAGGGCATGTGTGTGTGCAAGATGTACCCATATGCAGATTTCAGGGGTGCAACAGGGTGTCCTTTTGACACCCTGGCACCCTTGAAATTGTAATCTCAATTTGCAATTCTCTAATTGAGAATCGCAAATTGAGAAAATCTTCCCATTCATTCCTATGGGCCTCTAGGCCTATAGGAATGAATGGGGCGCTATTCCTTAATTGTGACTCGGAATTTGCGGGTCGCAATTAAGGAATTTTAAGAAATCGCTATTTTTTTAGCGAGTTCTTCATGCATAGCCTTTTGCTAGTCCCTATTAGCGAATCCTTATTTTTCGCTAATAAGGAATCGCAAAATGGATGCTTGATGAATCTATAGGAAAGTGTCACGAATATCTTAATTATTTGCCTAACTGCAGATCGCTGAGTTTTGTGCTTTTCCTCCTTTTTCGCCCCTGTGTAGTCCAAATGCAGGGATGTTAAACGTACTATTCACAAAAACATTATGGGAATTTTGCAAGACGCATGCTTCACAACTATTCACACCCAAAATATTTTTCCCTGTTTTTAGTTCGACTGTGCCAGTAAAAAAGTGCTCTACTTATGTTTCTGACCAGCAAGGTCCAAAAAGAGTGAAAGGTGCATGTGAACCCAAGGGTTCCTGTGCAGACAGAGCATGGTCTACACTTATTGGCTATTTCACACAAAGATGTTAGAGTTTGCTGGACAGGGTACTTCACAACGTAGCTAGAGCTTGTGGCTCCCGGGGCTATCCTTCAGATTGCCACCCATGGCACCCGCAGTCCTGTGATTGTGTGAGGTTAAGTCTCGGACTTGAATTTTGAATCACCTCACTGTCGAATTGCGGGCACATATATTTCTCATAAGTATCCTTGGAATGCTAGTTTTACATTCCTGAGATGTGAAGAGGACTCAGGAGTATGCATGCACACTGTAAAAGTATCAGGAGTACGTTTTTTTTTTAACCCCTTCTCCCCTTAAAAGAACTGTACAGGTTTGAGAAGCACGGTGTCAAATGTTAAGTTACATTAACTAGTAAGTTATTCTGGATTCCCATTGCTGGAACGAAATCCAATAAAAGAAAAAACTAGGGCAGGTGACCTAACATCCAACACGGAGCATCTTGAACTCTAGGGCCACCTCTTACTAACTCTTAGGACAGGCTGATGGCTACTGGCATGTGTGCCACAGGCAAAACATGTGCACCGTGGCAAAGCAAGCAAAAAAATCCTTCATCACACAGTCCTTACCTCCTGTCACCTGCCAGCAGAACTGCCCCTTCTTACCACCTTCCAAGGACACATGGCATTACCCACTCCTCCTGCTGCCCAGCCAGCGCACGCCTTAGCCCACAGACCAAGGGCATTGTCACTGTGGAGGAGATAGCTATATTTCTTTAAATATGGCGCTCTCCTGTTCTCTTCTTCCTTTGCTTTCTTGCCTGCTGTGCTGTGTTGTGCAAGATTTTAGTAAAACTGCTCCGCTGTTTACCTACACGGCATCGCCATAACATTACACTTATCTGTAGCATCATGAGTGCACAATATATCAGTCACAGCATCAGAACAGCACAGAATATCAGTGCACCCTCTTTGCCTAGCAATAGCATAATATATCCGCATCCTCTCATGGCATCATAATGGCACATTGCTCAGCGTACCCTGGTTGCCTAATATTAGCACAAAACCTCAATGCACATGATAGCCGAATCATGATTCTAATTTATGTCAAATTGTCATTATGCTTTTCTATCATGATAATTGAACAATGTATCGGAGTAACCTCGAGGCACACTATTTCGCTGTAACCACACAATATCACGATAGCATCTAAGTGCATCCATACACAATAAAAACACCACACTATCTCATTCTGCTCTCGCGGCGGCATCAAAGTACAGTACCTGGATGTCTGCTCGTGGGATTGTGCTTCTTTCCAGGTGTCCGGGTCCAACTATCTGTGCAAGGCCTGGTCAGTTTCCAGGTCTCTCTGTCACAGTTCCTAAGTGCAGAGGGTCACATCACTCAGAAGGAGGCAGCCATTGTGCCTCTGAAGACGTGTGATAATTAGCCAGTAACCTAGGAGGATGGTTTCACCGTGCCCCTGCTGCTCCGTAACTTAGCCGCAAACCTACCTCAAGGAACCGGCGAAGGCGGCCGTAACCCAGTTATTTGTGCCACGCAGCCTCGCACATCCCCTACGCAGCAGGTGCTGGGACACCCGGCCATAGGCGGAGGCGAGCACTGCACATACATTGAGGTGGATGTGCTGCTTGGCAGGTAACCCGAGTGCAGGCAAGAGAAGCCGTGGCCCCGGCCAGAGACTCTCTCATCTCCATCGAATGTTGATTTGTTGTGTGTTTTTTTTTTCCCGCAGTGCGGGGCCTCCCTCCAGAGCAGCCTGCCAGGTAGAGGTGAGGCAGGGCTATCCTACAGTTGAGGGTAAGTCCCTTTTGCCTATGACTAGCAACAAGCATAAGCACACTTGTGACATAGTGACTACGCACAATGCTCAAGTTTTCATGTGATTTATGATTTTTCATTGTTCCTTTCTCTCTCGCAACTACCCCCATTCCTGTTACTTGTGTTTTATCCATAGATACCTGGGTATGACCTGACAAACGAAAGAAAAGCAGGAATACCGTTGTTGTATAAAACTTTATTACTTTTCACACAGTTGCAACAGCAATAGCACGTTTATATCTGGTCCTGAAGAAAGCCGCAGATACATGAGTTTGATCAACTGGCTGAAACATGTTGACCACTAAGTGACAGTGGTTCTATATCCATACCACTGTGCTGTTTCATTTTAATCCTGTCAGGTAGAACACATTAATAAAGTTAACCAGTGATCCTATCTAGGCAGTTTTAATTCACATCCTATTCTTTCACACAGCGCTGCAAACCTCACTACACCCATCATCTCACATATGGGATTACTATCCTGCTCCTTACCAAACAAAAACATCTTTGAGCTCCTTCCCTAAATCCCGAAGTAGTAGCTCCCAGTGTTGACTAAGTTTTCCACACTGGTAAGGAGGACCCATATGATGAAGCATGCCACCTTCGGGTGGGTGAGGGTTCTTATCCTTAAGGGATGTCTTCCCCTGTGATTATCACTTTTGTTAGTTTCGAGAGAGATAGGGCAATTCTGCATATATTGCTCACATACACATGCTTGAGACTGTAGGTGTACACTTTGGTATTTAGTCTGATTTTTAACCACTCCCAGCCTACGCCTTGAAGCACTCCCGCATTTTGCTGTGCAAGAGAGACATAGCTGCCAAGGTTTGAGATTGCCAAGTGTAACAGTTTAATAATTTCTGTGTAATTATGAGTGACATTCCAACGACTATGAGTGGCACTGTTTCGCAAGCAAAATCAAGCAATGAAGACTTGGAAAACATATAAATATCAGAAATGACACCCATTTGAGCAACAAGACACTCTAAAATGATGTTAAAACTTCTGGAAAGCACCAGAAACTGAAGCATCTAGTGCCCTTCTAAGCTGATCGAACTATTACCAAAACAAGGACTCAGATCTGCACCACTCTCATTGACAATGCTTGCCATGCCACTACAAACAAAAGGAGGTTTCTGTAAATTTCAACAAAGTCAGTTATTGTAGTAGGGTCAGATTATCTGTTGTGAAAACGGGCGCAGTGTGCCTGCCACTTGCTCACCTCGAGTACAGAGAATAACATAATGACTGCTATAGTGAAGGTGCGGGGGGGGAGATAAGGAGGAGGATGAGGGCTGTTTTCAAGATTGGGTGCCCTCACTTCAAAGCCCACATCATTGTTCGTTGGGGTACTGAATGTATTTGAGGTGCAGACTCTACACCACCAACATTTTTAGCAGGTGTTCTGATTTAGTTTCTTCTGCAGCCTCTGACAAACCGAAAATAACAAGCTTTACTAATCACTTTCCTGACTGCTCGACAGCTATAAATCTGGACAAACAAATGAGCACAGGGACATCCATAGTATTAGGAGCACCAATAGTTTTCCGAGTTCATAGGTTAAGTGATGTATCTTGCACTTACTTTGATTAGAGGCAGGGGACGATCGGAGACGCGCCGAGGTCCCATTGTTATGATGCTCACCCATTCTGGCCTTGCGGTTTCAGCGCTCTATAATTGAAGGCATCGACTCTGGTCTGCAGAGGTGCAAGGTTGGCTGCAAGCAGACTCAGGCCGCGAGTCACAGCGAGTCACAGCGGGCCGCGGCAATTCGAGTTTTGTGATAGTCGTGTTGCCCGCTTAGCTGTCCTGGCTCCTGTGATTTCCGGCTGACCAGTCTAGTAACAGACTGTCCTGGCGGCCGCTACAACCCGAGAGCTCCTACAAACTCCAGGTGGTGCTTCACACACACATTAATTGTGCAGCCGTCAATGGACCAGAGAAAGTTAGGGCCTTGCTCGTTGTTGGCAAGGGTGCCGACATATGCTCAAACACTCTTGGGGGGCAGGACAGCACCATTCCCAGGGCCGTCATTGGTATCGCTTTTGCGCGCTACAAGATTGACGGCCCTGGGACGGGACCCACAAACGCGGTACTCGTGCACCCCTGCATGCACTGCAGGGAGCTTACAAGTAGCAGGTGTGGTTGCATTTCATACGGCGGCTGTGCGGCACTGGCGGCGGACTGCATAATTTATTTGGGTACGCTGTAGTGACTGTAGTGTCATTAAGTGTCCCCAAATAAATTATAAAGGCCAGCCACTGGCCGCCAGTGCCACGCGGCCGCCGCCTGGGGCGGACCGCCCGCCTCCCCTCCCCCCCAGCTACCCATCTGGTACTTCAACACAAATGTGGCGAGTTCCTGGTCTCCCAGACTGGTGGTTTGTCTGCTGTATTTAGAGTCTGGCACCTTGTCATGTTACAGCTGGAGGAGTATCTGCTGGCTCTGCTGGTGGAAACCTCACATCAAAGGCCGACGGATATCGAGCACCTCTGTAAGTACCTCAGACTGGCTACCCTATTTAGGACAAGCTGGCTAGTGGTACTCTCTTTCCAGCCGTGGTCCATGCAGATAATGGCGGTGGGGCAGCGTTGGGGGGGGGGGATTTCGAGGAACGATGCAGAGGAAAAAATAAATAAATAATTTTCCCTCGGCATCGTCCTTTGAAACCCCCCCCCAACGCACACACTTCCCCCGCTACCTGGACGGACCTGTTCTGGGCTGCGAGAAAAAGCCTTGCAACCCAGAACATGAAACCAGGTCTTCAAGTGGGCCGGGCCTCACCGGGTCTGAGCACCGCCAGTTTTTTGTATGGGGGCCTCGAAACGGGTCTCTATCGGGCTCTGTTTTGTGCCCTGGCAAGTCGCAGTCCGTTTTTTCCCCCGACTGCAGTGACAGCAGGCACATCGATATGCACGTGCTCACACTGCTCACTTCTCACTAGTGGAGAAGTTACGGCATGACATCATGCCAGCTGAAGGTTGTAGTCGAAGGGAAATCTTTTTAAGAGAGTCATTTTCTCTCAGGATTTCCCTTCTCTTTGTGAAACTAAGGAGCAGCAACATTTTCGTGGTGTCACCAGGGCTTTAAGTGGAAGCTTTTTCAATATTATATACAAATCACAGTTTCTGCTTATTTATCTTATGCAACTAACCATTGCCAAAGCCAAAAGTATTGACTTGCTGTAGGTATGATGTTACTTGTTGTATCATATATCTGGATGCAATGACAGAAACAGGAAAATACAAGTCGGGCGGCACACTATGTTAAGCACAGCCACGCCCTAAATTACATTGACCACACCACTTTGAGAGACCCCCCAGTTGTTTCATCCCACTTAAAGCCCTGCATGCAACATAGCTGATGATGTGGAAACTATCAGTCTCCTCAGTGAAGTCCTCATGGCAGCGGCTCCTCCGAAGGCATAGAGATCTCCGTCAGTATCGCGCACTGTAATCTACCAGGGCAGCGGAAACATACATCAACTGCCAGGGTGAAATGGCGGACAGCCCGCCCAAACATGAATTACTTCGTAGCCAATGAGTGATTTGCATAAGGGTGGCCAACTTCATAATGGTGCAGAGCTAAAAATTTGAAGAAAATTAGTGGTGCTAGGATTAATTCCGGCATTTCCAGCCCTCCCTTTTTGTCTGCCATATTTGGTTTATGAAAATAATTATTTTAAAAGTCCATAATCACGGTTGGTCATTTGGGACGAGCAAACATTTCTGGACCTAAGGGAGATCTTCATACATCACAGCTGAGAAGGCCAGAGGCATGCAATGACAAATCTTTATCTTGGATCTAGAAGTTCTTGGCTGATTCATGTTACATTAGCCTGAATAGACCCTGTTCTCTGTGTACTTCAATCACCACGTGGTTTCTATAATCAATTTAGTAAATCCACTTTTCCTTTCCACTTGCTGCTTTTGCACATGTTGTTTGGTTTTTGGTGCCTTTGCAAGCTCTGCTCCTACCACCCGGGATTGCGTCACATTGCCCACTAGTCTCTTGCAATGATTAGGGGTAGGTAGTGCTTAATTTGTAAAAGAAGAAGTGCCAGGAGCCAAAGTATGTTTTCTTCAGACAGTCCTGGCTTGCGCTGTTGAATGTTGAGGGTGCCTAATAATGAGGCTGTGTAGTGTTGATGCCAACTCGTGTCTCTGTCATCCACCAACAAACACTGTCTGGCCCTCATTTTCACTCACGCAGGTTCTTATTCATCCCTGCTTTCGCTCTTTGTCACTGTTTCTTTTATCTTTCTCTCCTCCTTCTTTCTGACTTTTGTGTTTGTCTCTAACTCTGGATCAGTGTCTTATGAAATAAAATAAAGGCTGGTCTCCAAAAAGAAGAGCTGGTAGCCTCACCTGCAAAAACAGACTCAAATTAAGCACTTTAGGCATGCTCCATTTACAGTTCTCTGCAGCCATCACATTATAATTCTTTAAAAAAAGGCATTGATAAAATCATTAGTTCCAGCCGCGGCCCGTGGAGGGAGTTACGGTGGGGCAGGGAGGCAGGGAAGGGGAGGGGCGGGGTGGAGGGTGCTAAAAACCGGCATATGTATAATTGCAGGTAAGTAAACAATTTAATTAATCAAACGAATTTCGTAGCGCGCACTGAAGAACCGGGTTTTAGAACCCAGCGGCGCCAGGGGCACGCCCAAAGTCTTCGGGTTCACCTGTCTTAGAATACAGAGACACGGCATACTTCTGAGTGGCGTCAAAGATCAAATTTATTGGCTGCAGCCAGTAACAGAAGTCCTAGAAATCATCACGGTATGAGTTCTCAGGAGACTGCTCAACTTTACAAAGCAAGTTATCCCTTTTTATGCCAAACATTATGCTTCAGGCAAACATTCCTTGTTTACAGTTTAACCAATCACATGTTTCCACAACAAAAGTATTGCATGACGACAAACCCATTTTACAGTTGTCCGGCCCATAATCAATCATTGAACAAACCCAACATTCTTCTTTAGACAAGCCGGACAAACCCATAATAAAAAGGACCACAACCCATATCGTAAATAGACCATAAAAGAAGAAACAGAAACAGATAGAAGTAGGATAAGGCATGTTTGTGTGCAGTAAAACTTTATGATGTCCTGTGCTCTGATCCTTAATCTTGATCAGCTAAAGGGCAGGAACTGGTTTAACAAGGTCAGCTTCAGGCAACAGGGTCAGTTCACTCAGGTCAAACAGAAGTCAGCACGAACTCGAGCTAAGGTGTACATGTCCTTAAAAGACTGGTTCAGCCACAGTCGTCGGCCTATGTGAGGGCAACCACAAAATGGCTGCCATACACAAAATGGAACCCACGGGTTCAGAATTCACAGAACCTCAGCACTGCATCGCATTTTGCGGACAGGAGAGAGTAATGTCTATTATCACAAACAGAATTATCATTTTTTTTTCAGCCCTAAGCAAAAAGCAAATCCTAGAACTATCTAGTAAAAACAAAATGGCTTTCAGCTCATGCTAACAGATCCCTGCAATCTTCAACAGATGTGTGTATGGATGTTTGAATGAGTGAATGAATGAGTGTGTGGGTCCCACCTTCTTATAATTGAGTGTGCTTTGAAGCATCACTCAGTAACCCCAGTGCATGTTCAGATTTGCACCATCACTTAGTAACCATTAGTGTATGTTTATATTTGCACTATCACTTATTTGAATGATCTTTCCTCGTCTTAAGTAAATGTACAGATTTGCACGATCTCTAAATAATATTGAGTGCATTGGAAATGCACAGTTTAAACTCCACACCTATATGTTATGGAAGAACAATACTTACGTGAATTAGGACAATATACTTACTGTATGTCCTAACCCTATTAATGTAAAGTGAAACACCAACATACTGCTGGAGTGTATTCTCTTTAGAAAGTAGTCACTCATATAGGTGTGAGCTCTAAAACTTTCATTATAATGTTATAAATTGTAGTTCCTGTTCTCATTTACACTTGTGCACTTCAACTTTTTCTGCTTTTACTATTATTTCATTCTTACATACTCATTCATATGTATTCATAAAATTAATGTTTTGCATGTATTCTATAATTGTAGGTGCACCTATAATCATGTATTTACTAAGTTAGCTTAACCAAAGGCCTAAGCATTTGGCTTCATACGTATGAAGGCATTTTGCAGTTCCTAACAATGCGAATCGCTATTTCAGGCCGTTAGGAGATGCAAAATGCCACAACGTAATGTATGAAAGGCAAAATGCAACTCCTACCTTGTAGAAATTGCATTTTGGTAATCGCAAAATAGGAAAGTGCAAAGAACGCTTTCCAAAATGTGAATCGCAAACCGCGTGTACAACGGATTTCCTAATTGCGACTAGTTGCAAAATGGTCATTTAGGAACTTCAATTACCATTGAATCGGATCAGATGGTAACCAGATACAAATTATAAAAAGTCACTCAAAATGCATCAGGCACTTTCAAAATGACGGCATTGTATGTACTGGCAAAGACGATGAGGATTTTAGCCGTGGAGGAGGGGACAGGAGAGGATATTTAAGGTGAGGGTCACCCTGTTTGTAGAGACAGAGGAGCTTCATGAGAGGTACAGGCTCAGTAGTCAGGTGATACTTGATTTCATTGCTGAGTTACAACCTCAGCTACAGGCCCCAAAACTCAGAAGAAACACAATCCTGCCACTTGGGTATTGTATTGCCTATACCTCCTAGCCTCTGGCAGTTACCATGGGGAGATGTTCTTGGACTTTCAGGGGTACAGACCTCTCTGCTTTTATTCTCTTTTGTGAAGCTTTTTGCTATGCATTGCCTCAATCTGGAGAACTTCTACTGAAGTCTCCACTATTCTGACACCTTCCTGCCATCCCTGATTTAACTAGGTTTCCCCTGTTTTTCCCCTTTACCTTATGAACTTAATACGAGTTATTACGTGTTATGAGGTCCCGGATGTGGTGGTCCGATGGCAGTGAGCCATCCGCCATATTATGAGTTGGGCAGATTGGCTTTAGGAAGACCTCTGCTGGACCGCTAGCACTTCCAGCACACTTCTGACCGCCAGGGTCGGGGTTGCGGTAAGGCAGCCTCCATTGGGTGGTACAGAGGTGCAGCACTGCAATCTGTATTACAAGTTGACTTCCTGATGAGCCAGCCGCGGTGGTCAGCCCATGGCCTAAAGGTCGGCAGAAACAAAGGATTTAGGGTGCATACTCACACTTTTCCAGTTCTTCTTAGCTTACTACAACTTTGATCCCTTTCTCCAGGCCCTCCTAAACAGGAGCATCTTCCTCCTGAGGAATACAACTCAGTCTTCGGCAAAATACAGGTAAGTACCTTGGTACCATGTTCCCATCACCAGGACTGCCCACATATGGGTTGGACTCCGGCAATGGGTATGTGGTTTTTTCACATATATCATACATATGTGTGTATTCAACACATATGCCGTTGGAATGTACACACCAACATCGAACTCTGGGACCTACTCGACTCCACCTACCCGGACGTCGCCTTCCTGACAGAGACCCGGATGAACCCCTCCTCGGCACCTGACATCGCCATAGCCATCCCTGACGGCTACAAAATCACCGTCAGGGACCGCACCAATGGAACAGGAGGAGGAATCGCTATTGTCCACAGGAACACTCTCAAAGTCTCGACCAGCACCGACAACACCCTCAGCACCGCCCAACACCTGCACTTCCAGATCCACACTGATCCCAACATAACCCTCAGAGGAATCCTCGTCTACAGACGCCATGGACCCCAGCCACAGTTCAGTGACTCCATCGCCGGCTTTGTCAGTACGCTCGCCCTCGCCTCCACAGACTACATCCTCCTCGGGGACCTGAACTTCCACCTCGAGAACAACAACGACACCAGCTCCACCACCTTGATTGACAAATTAACCAACCCCGGACTCAGACAGCTCGGCACAACACCCACCCTCTCTGCCGACCACACGCTTGACCCCACCTTCTCCGCAATCTCCCACGTCTCCTTCAGCCCCACCACTGAACTCCACTGGACCGACCATCGCTGCGTCCACTTGATGTTCCCGAAACTCACCACACACCACCGCACTCAACGGATCCCCAGCCGCTGCTGGAGCAAAGTCACCAAAGACCAGCTAAACATCACCATCGCCCAAAGGCCACCCGTCGACCCCACCGACCCCGACACCGCCGCCCGCATCCTCAGACAGTGGATCGAAGATTGCGCGAACACTCTCACACCGATCAAGAAACCCTCCAACAGACACACCGACAAGAAAGCCAGTTGGTTCACCATGGACCTCCAGGCCTCCAAGCAAACCTGCCGGAAACTAGAGAAGAAATGGCACCTCGACCAGACACCGGACAGCTATGCAGCCCACAAAAACACCATCCGCAGACACCATCACCTCATCAGATCTGCCAAAGGGCCTCCTTCAAAGGCCGCCTAGACAACAACGCACACAAAAGCAACATTGTGAAGGAACTCTCCACCCCCAGCTCCAACATTAACGACATCCCAGCTTCGCAAGACCTGTGTGACTCCATTGCCACCTTCTTCCATCGCAAGATCACAGACATCCACAACAGCTTCAACACCCTGACCACCCCGACAGCCACCGAGATCTCCGACCTCATGGCCACCATCCACACCGATCCCCTGCTCACCTGGACCAACATAAATGACGAACGACACCATCCACTCCGGCTCTCCATCAGACCCATGCCCACACCACATCTTCAACTAAGCAAGGGCCACCATTGCACCCCATCTCCGCAAGGCCATCAACATCTCCTTCGAGACCGTGACCTTCCCGGAGAGCTGGAGGCATACCGAGATCAACGCCTTACTCAAAAAACCCAAGGCTGATCCAAAAGACCTCAAGAACTTCTGACCCATCTCCCTGCTCCTGTTCCCGGCGAAGGTCATCGAGAAGACCGTCAACAGACAACTGACCCGCTACCTCGAGGAGAACAGCATCCTGGACCTGTCTCAGTCCGGGTTCCGAAGCAACTACAGCACCAAAACTGCCCTCATCGCCGCCACCAATGACATCAGGGCCCTGCTGGACAACAGTGAAACCGCAGCCCTCATCCTCCTGGACCTGTCAGCCGCTGTCGACATTGTCTGCCACCGCACTCTACGCACACGCCTCCACAACGCAGGGATCCAAAACAAGGCATTGGAATAGACCACCTCCTTCCTCTCTGACAGAACCCAGAGCATCCGCCTCCCCCCTTTCTGATCCGAAGCCATCGAGATCATCTGCGGCATACCCCACTGTTCAACATCTACATGTCGCCCAACTGCACAACCTCAACATCATCTCCTACGCCGATGACACCCAGCTGATCCTCTCCCTCACCAAGGACCCCCTCACCGCCACAACCAACCTCCATGAAGGACTGAAAACCATTGCATCATCCTTGGATCCGCCCCCTCGGCCTGTGACGACTCCTGGTGGCCGACCGCACTCGGAGCAGCAGCAACACCCACCAACCTAGAGTTCATCCTCGACTCAACACTCTCCATGACCAAGCAGGTCAACGCCATCTCATCCTACTGCTTCAACACCCTCCGCATGCTCCGCAGGATCTACAGGTGGATCCTCACCGAAACAAGAAAAACGGTCACCCAGGCCTTCGTCAGCAGCAGGCTAGACTACGGAAACGCCCTCTATGCAGGAGCATCGGCCAAACTCCTGAAACAACTGCAACGCATACAGAACGCCTCTGCACGCCTGATCCTCGACATCCTTCGCCGCAGCCACATCACACCCCACCTGAGAGACCTGCACTCTGTCAACAAGAGGATCACCTTCAAGCTCCTCACTCATGCACACAAGGCACTCCACAACACCGGACCGGCATACCTCAACAGACGACTCACCTTCTACACCCTGAATCGCCAGCTCCGCTCCACCGACCTCGCCACCGTCCCCCGCATCCGAAGATCGACCACCGGCGGCAGATCGTTCTCCCACCTCCCCGCCAAGACCTGGAACACCCTCCCCATCCTCCTACGGCAGACCCAGGACCTACTAACCTTCAGGAGGCTACTCAAGACCTGGCTATTCAGGCAGTAGCAGCACCCCCCCTCCCCTCCCCCCCAGCGCCTTGAGACCTTCACGGGTGAGTAGTGCGCTTTAGAAATGTTCTGATTGATTGATTGATGGATTGATTGATATATGTGGAAATACATCGGCCACTGCCGCAGCCCCACTGCCGGCCACTCTGGAAACTTGTAATATGGCTGGCAGAAGACCACAAGCGTAGCGGTTTCCTAGTTGTCGTGGACACATTCCTTAAGCAGTCAGACCGTCGAACTTATAATAAGGCCCTAAGACTAGTTTAGGCAACTTTAGAATTATTCATGCACAGACAGTAGGATCAATACCTGTACACGGTTCATCAAATACGATGTCTTATCTTCTGAATTACTGCAACTGAATTTCATTCAATACTTTGGCATACCCATGCCAATTTTGTATCTTTACAATATGTTTTGGAGATGCATATACATCAGTTTGGCCCTTAATTTGTATTAAAGCCTACTTAACCGTACGTACTCATTCCTGGTCCATAATGTGTGGCCAAATGGGCTACACAGTAAATTGAACTATTTGATTGATATTAACTCTCCTTTACCTCTCAGGCAACTAAAAAAGATTCATCTCAAGAGAAATGGTAAGACCAGCTCAGTGCTTTAGCAGCATGCTAGCATTTGCACTACCTCTCAGAAATGTTGACTACATGCCCAGTCGTGCACCATCACTCAGAAGCCCTCATACAGATTCATACCATCATTCACCAGTAATGTTCTGAACAAAACATCCCATGAGCATCACCCGACTTCCACCGCATCCTTTTGCATCACATGTACTGGGATTCTAAGAAGGCCTACATTTCATTTTCATGTGAAATACGGCTGATTTCTGCGAGCACAAGAGTGTTGGTCAGCGCCTTCCCTTGAATTCTGGGTAAAGCAGAACCTTGTCTTCTGTAAATTAAGTGCCTGTCCTCCAGAGTCCAGACACCCAGCAGCAAAGTACATTATCTATCTCCAAGCACCGCAGATGTCCTGGGCACAGAGCCACCTCTCACCAGTGCTTACAGCTGTGAGGGACAGCGTTGGCCCTCACTGCCCCTCCACACCTGGCACCTCAGCCGCCAAAGCTTCCTGCTGGATAACCGGAGATTAGATTGTTCTAGCAATTTGTAGACAATTAAGTCACTATATTTGAATGACTGAACCAGTGGAGAGCCACTGCCACATCTCTCAGCGTTTCCCTATGACCACTCTGCTACTTTTACGCACATTCTTACGCTTGGTTTTCAATACTAACAGTAAAACCTAAAGACAGTGAACGGTTCACAAGACTAAGTGCCAGATGTACGAAGCTTTTTTGGCTTGCAAATGATTCGATTGGCAGAATCCAGTTTATTGCGACTGGAAAAAATATTTTTTTTATTTAGAATGCCTCATTTGCAAGTCTGTAACCTTTTACCGACTATCAAAATAGGGTTTGTAAGTCACTATTAGGAAGGGACGTGCCAAGGGCCTCCCTTTCTAATAGCAAGTCGCAGGGGGATGTACAATTTCTTTTACCAGACGAATGCTGTCACAAAACAATCTCAGTGTACTACCTACTTCAAGTAGGTGGTAAGCCAGTTGCAAATGTCAAGGGGTCCCCACGGGATCTTGCTCTTCCCATTTGTGAATGGTAGCAAAAAAGTTTTTTAAGAGCAGGCAGTAGCCCCACGGACCACTGCCTACCTTTAAAAAAATTAAACAGAAACGATACATTTTTCTTTTTTGAAACTCCTCTCTGGCTGAATTTATGAAAAAAATGTTGCTTTATTTAAAAGCAAACACAGATATCGTGGCCTGCTGTCCCCAGCAGGCCACCGTCCCTGTGTTATTGCTCATTCCCAATGGGCCGCAAATTGCGTCCTGCCTCATGAATATTGATTCCCATTGGGAATCACTAATGTGTCTGAGACACATCAGTACATTTAATTTTGTGCGTCCCTAATTGAGAGTCTCAAAAAACGCAATTAGAGACTCGCAAAATGAAATGTTCGTACAAGTGGCCCTAAGTTAGAGCCCTGTCCTTGGAACTTGAACTCCTGTTTCCACTATTTCAAATTATTTGATTTGCCAATAAGTGTCCTGCATGCCCCCACCCCATTAACCCGCCAATTAAATTAGCTACATTTAGGGGGAGAAAGCTGGACCCTTTCTTGCCTTATACTATGCAGGTGCTGCTCACGCCAACACATCCACTGCAGCCATGTTTCAGTGATGCAGTTTCTGATTTGCTTTAGTTGTTTACTGAAGTGTCTGGCAAATAAGTGTCTGATTCAAAAACAGATTCCCTTTTTAAACCTGCAGACTTATTGTAAATAGCAAAGCTCAAATTAACATATGTATAGCTAGACTCCACACACATTGGGAAAGCCAATCCCAGTCAACCAATTTCGAAATAATATGTGTTCATCAACGTGTGACCAAATCTTACATCAACCAATGCGTAGAGGGGGTGGCATCCTGCTTCTCTCTCTCCCTAGGTTGTGTAGCTCCACAACTTAGTTAGAGATATATCCAGCCAGACCCAAAAAAGTCATATTTTATGTTTTCGTGTATATACCCAAGCTCATGAAGTCCCCGGCACTCACTTTACAGATCTTTTTCTTGGTCTGTCAATTTATCAATCATGTAATGAATGAATGAATGAATGAATCAGTCCCAATGTTCAATTGGCACCTGGCACCACCTACAAGGGAAATGATATTTAAGACCAAGGGGCATATTAGCAACAACTTACGAAAATTATCGCAAAACACACTTAGCGCGATTTTTTTTATTGCCTCCTATCGCTGGATTGAATGGAGGAGATAACGCAGTATTACCAATGTTTATCTCCACAGCGATAAAAAATCCAGCGATAGCAGCGAATCCCATTTATAACGTGAGATTTCCAGCAATAAAAATCCTATCGCTAAGGAAAATCTTGCTAATAGGCAGTTGGGGACTTAGCCATAGAATCAACCTCTCATTGAATATAATGTCGAAGTCACGTTTTTACCAGGTGTAAAATCCTGGCGCTAATCGGGGTTAGCACGCATTTTTTATCGCGTTGCGGGTATTGCTAATAGGCGATAGCTGTGTTAGCGACTACTTTAAGTCGCTACCAGTTTGGGTACGCCCACTATGCATGTCATTAGCGATAAATATCGCTGACATGCAAAGCGAGCCCCAAACCGGTCGCTATCGCCTGGAAGCTATCGCTAACTGCTGTTAGTGACAGCTTGGTAATTGGGCAATAAAAAAATCGCCGCTTTATTGGCAAAAAGTGCCGCTAAAGCTGCGAAAACGCCCTTGCTAATATGCCCCCAAGTTCTCACCGGTACAGAAGAGCAACCAACTGAAGGGATCATTTTATACATCATCATTATGCCCGAAGAGGGAAAAATGTCTGGTAATTGTATTCACAGAGATTCTTTTCTGCCCCGGAGCACTACAAAAAATGTTGATGATTACCAAGAGCTGTAGTGGTGAAACTAGGGGGTGAGTTGATAATACTACACGCAGCATAATAATTATTGGAAATGTCTCTCGCAGCCTTTTGTTCCTGGAGGAGATGTGAGAAAATAGTAGCTGGTACCTGTAATACAAGAGCAGGCATTTTACACTACCTAATACTGGTAGAATACCAAATCTCCCAAGGGTGCACTGAAGAGATGATGGACCAATGAGTCTCCTAGGGGTGCACTGAAGAGATGATGGACCATTGGTAGAATAAAGAGTCTCTCAGGGAGCACTGGAGAGACCACAAACCAATGAGTCTCCCAGGGGTGCACTGAAGAGACGATGGACCATTGGTAGAATGCAGAGAGGCTCAGGAGACAGTGAAGTGGCAATGAACCAACAAGTCTCCTAGGGGTGCACTGACGAGACGATGGACCCTAGGTACAATACAGAGTCTCTCAGGAGGCACTAAAGTGGCAATGAACCAACGAGTCTCCCAAGGGTGCACAGCAGAGACGATGGACCATTGGCAGAATACAGAGAGAATCAGGGGGCACTGAAGAGGAAATGAACCATCGAGTCTCTCAAGTGGGACACTGAAGAGATAATGGCCCATGGGCAAAATACAGAGGGCCTCATTTTATGAGGCCCTATCAGCCCTTTTGCGCTGCCGGGACGTCCGGTGGTGCAATGTGCCACTGGCATATTTATTTAAGGCCACATAAAGCCACGTTATGTGGCTTTTCATGGCCTTATAAATATGTGCCCCTTTCATGCAGAAAACTCAGTGAAAGGGGCGTCCCATGGGTGCTGCTAGGGGCGTTCCCAGCAACATCCATGCCTTTTTGGCACTGCCCCCGATGTCCGAGAAATCGTAAGTCTGAGGCAGTGCCAAAAACGCACACCTCCCCAGGGGAGGGGAGGCGTAAGGGAGGCACAACGAGGAGAAATATCTTTATTTCTCCTTATTTTTCCTCTTTCTATGTGTGCTGCATTATGCAGCATGCATAGAAAGAGGAAAAAGACTCTTGTGATTGTTTTTTTTTCAGGTTGAAATCACAAGCAAACCTGGGTTCAACCCTCAGGTTGCTTGGCACAGAGCAGTCAGGCTTAACTTGGAGGCAATGTTTAAAGTATTTAATTAGCAATTCATGCAATAACAAAGTGAAATACATCACGAGAAAAACCCACACCAATTTAAAAACGAAAACAGAGTACATTTTAATAAATAAATCAAGACTGAAATGACAAAAATGTAATTAGAAGAATCGGAGGTATGCAATTTACAAAGTTTAAGTGAAAATGGTGCAGAAAAGCACAAAACACCAATTATGGTTATCTGGTCATGCAAGACCAGTACAAAGTCACAAATTCAGGCAGAAGGCGATGGAGCACAGGCTGGCTAGAGGGGCCCACTTAGGTTCACTGAACACAGTACCTTAATACTGGTTGCTAAGAAATGCAGAGACCCGCATCGAGGATGTGTTACACAGCACAGGCGATGCAGGGTCCGAGGAGGAGATGCATTGCACAGAGGTGGTTCCGGGGAGCTGCAAAGTGCGATGCAATGTCTTTGCATGGAGATTTGTTGGGCCATGGCAGTTTTGATGTTCTACATTGGGCAAGGCGATTTCCTTGTGTGAAGATGCATCGTGCCGCGGAGGTTCCAATGGGCTGCGATGGGTGATGCAAAGTCCTTGCGCTGTGGAAGTCTGTGCAGCAGAGGCAATGCATCACTTCAGAAGGCGATACATTGAGCAGCAAACGTGATGCTGCAGTTTAGCAGGAGATGCACCGCACCTTGGAGGAGATGCATCAGATCTGCTGAATCCACAGATGTGCTGGCAGAGTCCAGGTGCTGGGTTCAAGGTTGTTGGGAGCCTGTTCTGTCCCTGAGGTTTCTGATCAATAGGCCACCCAACTAGCCCTTGAAGTCACTCTAGGGTCCTGCGTTTAGAGATGCAGGTCCAGTCCTTTTCCCTCTGGCAGCAGGGCAGCTGGTCAGCACGGCAGAGCAGCGGTCTTCAAGAGCAGCAGTCCAGCAGAGTGACAGTATGTTCAGCAGCACAGCAATCCTTTTTCTTGGCAGAATTGCCTGGTCCAGAAGGGTCCTCAAGAGTTAGGTTGAAGGGTTCTATATTTATACCTGGTGTCCGCTTTGGAGTGGAGGAATCTAATAGAGGTTTCCACCCCCTGATGTTTCAGACAATTTCTTTACTCTCTGCCCTGGCCCCAGATAGACTGGGGTCAGAAAAGACCAGTTTCAAACCATTTGTGAGTGTGCTCAGGCAGAGCCTTCGTGATTTGCAAATGTGATAGGTGACAGCACCTCCACCTCATCAACTCAGAGTGGCCCACCCTGCCCACACCTAGCTTCCGTTTTTCTCACTGTCTGGGAGCAATACACAAATATCAACTGCCAGCTACACCTAGTCATGTCCCTGGATCAGGCTGCAGGTACTAAATGGTAAGGGCAAGAAAATTACAACTTTCTAAAAGTGAAATTTTCTGAATTGTGACTAAAAATCTGACTTTAACATTTAGGAGGACTTTAATTAAGACAATTTAGACACCAAACTCGAACTGTCTACCTGCTGCCAGTTGGAAGTTATCATGGTAACCTAATGTTATCCTATAGAAGTGGTAGACCTTGCAGTAGTGAAGCATGAATTTAGGAGTTTTTCACTACCAGGACATGTAAAACTTAAAGGAATAGGTTCTACTTTTTAAATACACTGCACATTGCCCGCTGGTCTCTTCAGGTGTGCCCTAGGGGTGACTTATATGTATCAAAATGAAGGTGTGGGCCTGGCAAAAGGTTTATTTTACCAGGTTGAAATTTCAGTTTAAAAACTGCACACACCGGCTGCAATGGCAGAATTGAGGCATATTTAAAGGGATACTTAAGAGGATGACACAATCAGTGCTGCAGACCCACTAGTAGATTTTAATTTACAGCCCCCGGGTACATGTAGTATCACTTTACCAAGAACTTAAAAGTAAATTATGCTAATTGGGTGTAATGCATTTTCTACCATGTTCAAAGGAGAGAGCACAAGCACTTTAGAACAGGTTAGCAGTGGCCAGGTGCGCAGAGTCCTAAAAGCCAACAAGAACGTGTTCAGAAACAGGAGGGTGAAGGCAAAAGGTTTGGGGATGAGCCTGCAGAAACAAGGAAAGTCCAACAGGGGTCTATTCACAAAGTGCAACTTTTAATATTTATTAAAAGTGATGTATGGAATCAATTAAAACTAATTTAATCATATTTTTTTATAAAAGTTAATATTACACTCGTTTATATTCAAAATAAGTTGCTGAAATAGTTTATAGTAAAATAAGAAATACGTTTTATTTTCGGATTTTAAAAATTACAGTATATATTTATATATATATATATTTTCACAAGAAGAATACGCCGAACACCCAGAAGTAAATCCCAACATGCCTAGCACCAAACATAAGGCACGGCTACCAGAGAATCTTTGCCACCTGATGAAACGGAAGTTGGAAACGCGTAGTGGCATAACAACAGACTCTCAGCCAATAAAGCAATAGATGAATTTACTTCTGGGTGTTCGGCGTATTCTTCTTGTGAAAATATGACTACAGGGGTGTGGTCATTCCCCTGCAAGCCGAACCAGCAGCGAGCGCGCCTCAATGACCGTTTGTGTGTGACTTAAAAGGGACAGGCGGCGCCCGGAGCTTTTCTACACCGAAGAAGCAGGCGGAGAGATACGAATCTCTTGTGGAATGCATTCAGCGTTTGAAGACACAGGCAACCGGAGGGTACCTTCTTCAATCCCGCAATACGAAGCTTCGAGGTGAAGAGTGTCCTCATCTGTCATCAATGAGGTGGGGATGTTCGTTGAAAAGTGACACCGATGCGGCTCGAAAATGAAAACAAAAGAGCGCAGAAGAATTCAAACATTAAGCAAATCGAAATCATGCAGCCGAAATAAGGACACAAGTGGGTGTGGAACGCAAAAATGACATCGGATACAACGTTTTGTGACACGCTCTCCACACATCTTGTAACAGGGACTACAAATCCCAACATGCCTAGCACCAAACATAAGGCACGGCTACCAGAGAATCTTTGCCACCTGATGAAACGGAAGTTGGAAACGCGTAGTGGCATAACAACAGACTCTCAGCCAATAAAGCAATAGATGAATTTACTTCTGGGTGTTCGGCGTATTCTTCTTGTGAAAATATGACTACAGGGGTGTGGTCATTCCCCTGAAAGCCGAACCAGCAGCGAGCGCGCCTCAATGACCGTTTGTGTGTGATATATATATATATATATATATATATATATATATATATATATATATATATATATATATATTCTTTTAGCTATTTGAAATAATGTAACATTATTTCATGTGGGGTTTTATTTTAAGTCCTAACACCCATTATTTTCTATGGGAGAGTGTTGCATCACCAGTGGTTGGCCACGGTGGTTCTGGACTTACTCCAGCTCAGTGCTGAGCTGGAGTAATTGCCTACAGTTTTGGGTCCCTTTCTGTCTGTAGTAACTTAGTAACTTTAGAGGTGCCGTTTGTGAATAGCAATGGGCTCACTCCTTAGTGGGTGGGTGCATGTCCCTCTCTAAACCCCTCACTAACTCTCCCTAAATTCTTCTTTATTCCTCCCTAATTCCCTCCCATTTAGTAGTAAGTATTACACTTACTCCCTCGGTCCCTCTCACATTTACTACTTAGTAGTAAACTTACATGTGGGATGATATCCTCTTAGAGAGGACAAAAGAGGCAGAGATGTAAATTTACACTTGTAGGTTTGTGAATAACATTTTGTAGTACTTTAGAAGTACTATTGTAGTAATATTGCAGCACTACTGAACGCACTACAAAATGCAGATTATGAACAGGCCCCTCTGTGTCTGGACAACTGTAAAATGAAGCATGCGTTGTATAGGTACTCCTCTGTTCCATGTGGCCTATATTCTAGGTATGTACATTCTCTGGTGCTTGTAGTACATGTGTTGCAAGATGGTACTGTCTGCAAACCTGAGACTCTCTTTTCACCTCTTTCTAGATACTTTCTCCAGCGATGATGACAGCAAACTTGCACCTACAGCTCCTCACCATGGAAGAGCTGGGACAGAAAATGTTAGACCATGATTACATACGCCGGAAAGCAAGTAGGCATTCATGTAAAACAGCTGTATCTTTTAGAGCACTGTCATCAATTGGCTTTCACTTCAGGTTCCCCCACCCTTCCACTTGCGCTCCATGACATATTTAAAGTGCTTAGCAATTGTGAATGTGCCTGAGCATCAGTGGGGTTCCTACTGTTTGTCCAGCAACAAGTATCTGTAAACAAGTGCTAGGTACTAAAAGCCTCAAGTTCTTGCCCTATGTCTGATGGTGTCAATCATTCATCAATTTACATGTGTAGCACAGCTACCCCTACATTCACAGCTGTCCACATTGAGGCATTGCAAGTGGTCATGTATCAGAAGTAAACTGGAATTGGGTTGAGTCGGAAGTAGTTATCAGGGTGAGACTAGGGATGAGGTTTAGACAAGCCCAACAGACACCCTCCAAAGGGGGGCACCCCCTCCAAAGGAGCATGCCACTCAAGTTCTTGTGTGTGGAGGGAAAGTTTGAATAATGGAACTACTGAGTGGCAAGCAGTGGGTGTGCCAAGCAGAGTGTAGAATCAGATGTCACCAGTAGAGAGGATAATGAGGTGTCAAGCCAGCACTGTGAGCAATATCACTGACACATGGGAGTACCGCAAGAGGGAGCAGAGGATGTGAGCAGCGTATATGAGCCTCAGCATGCCATGTGTCTGCTAGCACAAGAATGAGTTAGCTTCTTGGTGTTGCTAATAGAACATAGCAACTAATCTTACAAGGAGGTGAAAAATAAAAGAATGAGCAGAAAGAAGAGGAGAAAGCAGAGATAGTGAACGGGGTTGCCCTGTTTATGTAGCATTATATTCAAGGTTTACAATGCTGTTCTTACCGTTTGATACCTGCTCACAAACACTTACTATAAACCCTAAAATCAGGTGTACTGATAATGTTTGCAAAGCCCTTTATCAGAATGCATGCACTCTCGGCTGTTGGGGCTACCCCTCTGGAACTAAAGGTGGGGAGTCCATCTCAGGGTGCAATGAAGGTGGGATACTCAGGGCAATTAGGGGGTGCCAGGTGCAGTTGCGGCTGGTATGTTTAGGAGGCAGGGGGGCGGAAGGGACACACACGCACAAATACGTATACACTTTCACAGCCATGCATTCATTCACACGCACACTCCCATGAATCATTTATCATTTAAAAAAAGATTAGAACATAGAAATAAACATAAAAGTAAAATCAAATTCAAGTTGTATCTCTATTACAATAAATCCTAGTTCATATATATTATAAATATAAATTAAAATATGAGCCCCATATAGAATTTAGGGGCATATTATCAAGGGGGTTTATCTCTGCTTTTTTGGCTTTAAAAGCCAAGAAAGCGGAGATAAAATTATCTCCCTATTACCTAGCTGTCGCTAACACCAGTTAGTGACAGCTAGTAGGAGATAGCGGCCATCTTGGGCCCCACTTTGCATGTCAGTGATATTTCGCATGTCAGTGATATTTATCACTAATGACATGCAAAGTGGGCGTGCCAAGATGTTAGCGACTGGAAACAGTCGCTAACATTGCTATCTCCTATTACCAACTTTTGGAGATATTCGCGCACACGCGAATATCTCCAAAAACTAACACCTGCCCTGAGCAGTTCTTAGCCATGTTATCCAATGGGAGGTGGATAACATGGCTAAGAGCATTAGCTCGGTAATGCATGAATATCGCTGACTTTTCAGCGATATTCATGCATTGCGGCCGTTTTTTATCGCATTTGCGATAAACCTTGATAATAGCAAGGTTTATCTGCGATAATTTCTGACGATGCTTAGCGTTAAAAAATTAGTTGCTAAGCATCGTTAGCGATAAATATCGCTTAACGTTGGTAATATGCCCCTTAGTTTGGTCATAGATTGGGTACCCCTTACATTTACCAGTGCATATTCCATCTCACATGTTTCCCTAACCAGCATCCACCAATCAGTTATAAGTGGAGGGTGCGGACTGATCTAGACTCTAGCAATTACCAACCTAGCTATAACAAGCAGTATCGAAAGTGAACAGGCCTGTCTATGATTCGAATTTTCAGGACCAATCATAATATCCCTAATCGTAAAATAAGGATCTGTCCCATCTTCTGAGCACATATTTGGCCCACCTGCTGCCAGTATCTATCTAGTTTAGGACAAGTTACAAACATGTGTGTAATATCTGCTGCAAAGAGGTCACCAGTTGGAGTTTCCCGTTGCAGTATATGTATGGCTTGTTGTACATCGAGTGATCGGTCATTTCTTAAAATCACCGACATATGATTTTAGGTTATTGAATCCCGCCGCATTTTGAGGATGTTTCTTTTATATTCAGACAGCCTGAATCGCCGGCCGCTAGGTTATCCATTCCAGACAGATGTGCCAAGGATTGGCGCACTGAGAAGCCCTGGGCCCTCTGATGTATGCTGGACTCGGCCTGTCGCCCTGACGAGGCCCTCCGCCGCTCTGCATGTCTGTAACACGCGCCGTAGCCCGTCCAGGCTTGACTGACGTACGGATTCAATCTGCAATGCGTTTTGGAGGAAGCGGGAAACGTCGATGTCTATTAATTCTTTCCATACAAGGGGCTGACGTGAAAGAGGGCCTCGCGCGCCGTGCGGCCAGGCAGTGTACGAGACAAGACGTGACAGGTGGTAAACAGAGGAGGAGAAGGCGGGGCAGAGGTGGAAGGCTTCCAGAGTGCACGAGAGAAGACCTAGCACATAACTGGGGCTGTGGAGAAAGAAACATGTGTCACAGGGTGTGGCTTAATGGCTAGAGGGGTGGGGGTTCGAGGATCGGCAGCGACGCTCAAACATCCTGTGATTCTGAACACATCATTTAATTTACCCCGTGCCTAAAAATGAATGTGTCCCTCTGTAATGCAACTGGTGCTCATGTAAAGTGGTCTGATACCTTCCGGTCGAGTTTGCGCTATATAAAACTGCAACAAAACAAAAGAACAAGCATTTACAATGCAATGGTCTCGGTATTATTAAAGGTAGAGCTCTTGCCATTGCTCATGACCTTTTTTAAAAAAAATCATAAATAAATGGCATTGTCATTTACACTGCCAATAGCTTAATCGTTAAATAAATAGCATTGTTATTTACAATGCCAATAGCTTAATCGCTCGCATATGCATGACCTATTGCATTTACACCCACACAGAGCCACACACACACATACAGAGCCACCCACACAGTCATTCACATAGAGCCACCCACACACACAGAGCCACCTACACAGAGCCACCCTCACACAGACAGAGCCACCCTCACACAGACAGAGCCACCCACACATAGAGCCACCTACAAAACAAGAAAAACTAGTGCAATCAGGGGGCAGAAGGCAAGAAAAACGAGTGCAATCAGGGGGCAGAAGGCAAGAAAAACGAGTGCAATCAGGGGAACGAAGGCAAGAAAAACGAGTGCAATCAGGGGGCAGAAGGCAAGAAAACGATAGCTTAATCGCTCGCAAATGCAAGACCTATTGCATTTGCACCCACACAGAGCCACACACACAAAGCCACCCACACACACATACAGAGCCACCCACACATAGTCATTCACATAGAGCCACCCACACCCACACAATCAATCAGTCAGCGTCCAATATCTCATAGCTGCAAGTCAAGTGTGACACCTTTGGCGACCAGAGCCCCTTCCTATGACACTAATACATTAAACCAAAAGAGGCCCTTAGGAGTTAGGGGCTAATACTATTGCACCCGCTGTTACCTGGGGTCCACAATTTCATCTCTTGCATCATAATCTGAAAAGGGCAGTAACATGCCTTCACCCTGATTTTCACTTGTCAGCCTTCAGTTCTGGTCTTTTGATCAGGTACAAACTTCTCCAGGGATTAGCTGAAGAATTTGTCCCCAGTAACTTATGCAGGATTGCCACACCCTGATTTACTGGATTTGTTATTCTGGATGGCGCTAGTAAGGACAGATACCAGCCTCATCGAGAATTTTGATCCATAATGTGGGCCTTAGTCCTTTGGCGACCTCATCTTCTGACTATATAGATGAATGTCTCAACTTTCAGACAGACAAAAGACATATAGAGTTTTATGGGAGCAGAGATAGACTTCTACCTGTAATCATATCTTGAAGCCACACAAGAAAGAGAGAGCAGTTGCAAGTCATCACCTTCAGACCCATGGCTTAGATGGGAGCATTACATGGCTGTAGGATGACGCTGACTTGATAGAGTAATTATTCTAACTGTAGAGTTCAGTTCAAGAAGTCTTTATTCGATTAATACATCTTAAAAGACAAACATTACAATATACACAGGAATATAAAATTTATAGAAAACTAGATAAAAACATCTAAGACCATATTAAATCACTTAAACAGGCTTCTTATGAACAAATATAAAACTTTGCAATAAATCACATAATTTACCACAATATCACAAGTCTTTTTGAGCTACATAAAAGCTGGGAATCTTTGAATAGAGTTAAACACTTAGTTTGGATTTAATAAACCTAGTTCTTAAAATCCAGGCCCAGCCTATATATTTAGCAACACCCGTTACAATTAATGGGGACAGGTTTGTTTTTAGTATTCTGCTTGCATTAGCAGCCGAGCGAGTTCCTAAGCTTCGACAAACCGGGCTCAGCCATTTGGCTCTAGGGGCGACATACAGAGGACATGCAAACAAAAAATGATTTAGACTTTCACCCTGGCCAGGGCAGTTTGGACAATGCCCTGACCCACCAGAGCCCCACTTTTTGGTGAACTCCCTTAAAGGCAGAGAACCGCATCTAAACTGATGGAATAATTTGCGGTCCATGGGCTTTGTTATGGAATCCCAGTATTTTTCGAGAATGGGAGTATCTTTGATGACAATAAATAGACTAGAAAGATTGCTAGAGCTCAATCTCGAATGTCTATTTTGAACCACCCAGTCCCAATAATGCGATTTTAAACCCTTTTTAGAGGGAAAAGGTACGGATACAGGATCTGACCACAGTTCACCATACCCCATAGCGCACAGGGTAGTTCTTAAATCTTTAAACCAGCCAATGTTTGAAGCACCTGGAAGATCTCTGACCTCCAAACAGGCTCTTGCATATAAATGGAGTTCCGGCGTTGTCCAAAGACGGCGCCAGAAAGCCAGTGGACGAAATCTAGCCTGGTCCTCCACAGGCTGACACCCAAGGTCAAACAGGAGCGGGATCCGTGGTGTTGACTGAGGCAAACCCGTTGCCACCCTAAGAAATGTATTTTGGGCTGCTCTCAGGTTATCCAGTTTACTAAAGCCCCAAAGTTCCGCCCCATATAAAACAGAGGGGAGAACCTTTGATCCGTAGATCTTAATTAGTGGCGAGATTGGCCGGGTAAAAGAACTTTTATGCTCTTTGATCAAAGCTCCTCCTATTTGTAAGTGCTTTAGAGCCATAAGATCAACCTGATGGGACCAGCTTAAAGTCTCGCTGAATGTTACTCCCAGGTAAGTAAACAGCTTGGTTTGTTCCAGGGGTGTACCCCCCTAGTAACCCTTGCTGTAATCGGAGTGTGTCCTCTTAATACCATAAATTTTGTCTTGGACACATTCACCTCAAGCTCATGTTCGCTGCAGAATAGTTCAAACCTCATCAGGGCCTGTTGAAGACCCTGTCTGGTCTTGGAGATCAGAAGAGTATCGTCGGCGAACATGAGCAAGGGGATTTTCCTTCCAGCTAGGGATGATTGTCAAAATATTTAATAACCCCATTAATATATAAAGAAAATAGGGTAGGGGCTAGTACGCACCCTTGCCTTACGCCTTTGGAAACTGGAAATCTGTCCGTTACCTCCCCTGGTTTTCCCCAGCGTACTTGGGCGTAAGTATGTGCATGTAGATTCACTAGGAGGCGTACAAGGGGAACCGGCATACCAAGTTCTACTAGACATTTCCACAGACCTGCCCTCGGAACAAGATCAAATGCAGTCCTTAAGTCCACAAAGGCTGCATAAAGGTACCCTTTACCTATGAGAACCGTCTTCCAGTAAAGAAGGATAAAACGGAAGGCCTGATCTAATGTACTCACATGAGACCTAAAGCCGGCTTGGAGAGGGGTAAGGATATTGAACTCATCAATCCATTCCTGAATCCTGCCAAGAACAAGGCGGGCTGAGATTTTTTGCACCGCGTCTATAAGGCTGATCGGCCGGTAGTTTGATGGAACCGACCGGTCACCTTTCTTGTAAATTGGCAGGATTTCTGCCCCTGCCCAGGATTCTGGGATCCTTGCACCATTTGCCAAGGCATTTACCAACTGAACTAGATAGGGTACCCATAGATCATGGTCTTGTTGGAATAGGTCAGCTGGAATGCAATCAGGACCTGGTGCCTTACCCCTAGGAATAGATTGCAGAACAGATTTGACTTCTCTGCTCGTAAACTCCAGTGGATCAGCCGATACTGGCCAGAGAATATTATCCAGTGCACCACTAGGGCACCTAAATTGTTCCTCAAAATATCGAACCCACTGTTGTTGACCCACTGAGGCTGGGCTTGGACGATCTTCCTGGGAAGAGGCCCATTTAAGTAAATGCCAAAACTGTTGCATGTTCCTAGAACTACATGCTTCTGTTAGTATTAGCCACTGATCCTCATCCCAATAAGCCTTGGCTGTATGTTTAGCAATGTTAAAAGCCTTCCTACAAGACCTGATTAAAGTAAGATTCTTAAGTTTTAACGCTGTAAACAGATCTCCATGGGTCCGTCGACACTCATCATTGAACCAGTTAGTGGTTTTCATTTTTCCCCTAGTACCCCGTTTGGAAATTGACTTTATAAACAGTTTTTTTAGTGATGTGAACAGTCTAGTATGGGTATCAGTAATGGTTGCATTAATCCCCTCCTGTGAATCACAATTGGAGATTTCTGTCAGTGAGTTAGAAACCAGGGATGTAATCATCTTGCGTGCGTCAACATCTACAGATATTTTAGGCCAGCGTACCCTTCTCATATCATTGGTGAGTACAACTTCATCCTGAACTAAGTTATTCATACATTTTACTGACCCAGAAAAACTAGAATCCCTTAGTTTCACCACCAATGGATCGTGATCGCTTTCCGGGCGAGACTTAACCTCCATATCCACTACCACAGCCCATAACTTAACGTCCACTAATATATAATCAATACGGCTACTGCCTCTACCATTACCAAAGGTATGTTTGCCCAGCCTGTCAGAGCGCACTCTACCATTTAGAGCACGCAGACCCTGATCCAGGCACAGACCATTAATAAAGATAGCCGCTTGTGACCATTTTTTAATCGGGGCTAGGTCAAGCTGGGGAATCCCCCAAACCAAATCTTCTGCCTCTGTAAGCAGTCCATCCTCCAAACATAGTGGTTCAAAACAGGTGTTTAGATCACCCATGACAACCTTGTGTCCAGCTAACGATGCTCCACTTAAAAAATCGTCCAATAGGAGGAGGGTTGGTGAGACCCTACCACCCTGAATACCCCTGACGTATATGTTAATCAGAAGAATATTCAACCCGCTGGGAGATTTGATGCTAACCATTAGTATATCGGGGCTATCAATAAAAACTTCCTCTGCTATCACACCCTCACACTGCCGAACCCAAACAGTCAAGCCGCCCATGGCTCGTCCTCTGTGACCTTTGATCGCTGGTTTACTAAAATTCAAGTAGCCATTGAGGAACATTGGTAAAGGTGCCCAGGTTTCTTGAAAGGACCATATATCACTTTGCCGTATAAAATTTGCCCAATCTGGGATACACATACGAGACTCAAGGCCAGCTATGTTCCAACTTCCTAGTTTACTACCACCTAAATCTGCTAAAACGCTGGATTTGTCTTTGGAAGAGTAAACTGTGTCATACAAAGGAGGGGCTTCATGTGTGGGGACATCATCACTGCAAGTGTCAATAGTACGTGGGAACCCTCCCTGAATCCCTGGCACCACTTCATCTTTATCAACATTTAAGTTGGCTTTAGACACCGAATCAGGTACTAAATACATATCCCCAGTCCCACTCAAGAGAGCAGAACTCCCCTTGACACTTTGTACAGCCTGACCCTTTGGACCTTTAACATGATTTAGAGGATTAACTGGGGTCTCAACGGTACCCGTACAATCTATATTAGCCTCTAGGACCAAAGGTGGAATAGCTGGTCAATCGTTGTAATCCAACCCTGATAGGGGTTCGTAAAGATTGCTCAACAGGATGTTCCAGTACTCATTGGGCCGGATATAATTACCCAATTTATTCGAGTTGGGATATAAATTTTGGGGCTGGTGAGAAAACGGGAAGGGTGATACAGTGGGATAGCCAGAAAAACGAGGGTTGGGATTAGCCCAATATGGAGTGTTTGTAAAGCTGTTATAGCTAGAATGGGCATAAGATCTAAGCAGGGCATCCGGATTTAAAGGTGGACCTTGAAAACAAGGAGTAAAGTTAGTCCATTTCAAAGAGTGAGTTTCTTTTTTGGAGCGATGATGAGCATGTGATTTAAGCAGAGTCTCAGGGTAGAAATAACTGAGATTCCAAGTGGAGATTCCTCCCTCATTGTTTCCCAGATACCAGTCACTAATGTGGGTGACAACTCTGTGATCCTTAAAATTAATGATCACAATATCGCCCTCTATATCCTTTGGACGAATACCCACCCACTTACACCATCTAACTGAGATAATATCCCCATTTAAGTGGGCAGGAAGGGATCTATTAGTTTTCAACCAAAAGATGACTTTATTTTTTAGGTTAGCATTATTTTCAAGATTCCCATTTGAAATTGGGGGCACACCCGTCAAGATAATGACAAAATTAGCCGAGTCAGGTGGAAGATGTACTATATTCCTATGATTTAATGGATATCTATAGGTAAAGTTATCAGGTTGTACTGCCCCTTGTTTTGCGGGTGGCTTTATACCCAGTGCGGACGGCTTGTTTGTAGACAACATGTGCTTCTCTTTGGCAAGGTTAGTGGAGCAAGGGGGTTTAGTAGGCAATTGGGAAGCCTTAGAATTAGAATTACCATCAATAGAACTATTATTTTTAGGATGGTTACTAGGAGCGATAAAATTAACACTCGGCTTGGATATTGGAATAGGCTGAGAATTGGAACTCACTGAATGGGGTGTAGCATATGAAGCTAACAGTCGATCCATTTTTTCTCCCAGGAACCTAACACGCTCCAAAAGAGGTAACATTTATGATTTTAGGAGTTTCTCAAATATATCAATACACTCCTTGTTGAACCCAGAAACACAATTTTGGAGACAAGATGATAGTTGAGGAACACCTGTAAAAGCCTCAATCGCAGGGGGAACCGTTAGGTCAGTAATAGAATTTGCTGTGGAAGGAGAGGGAGCCCGAAGACTACTACCTTTCCTCTTGACACCACCCTTTTTCCTTTTTTTCCTAGGTGGGGAACACACGGCCTTTTTAGAGTTCATGGGTTTAGATCCAGTGACACTATTAGTTTGTGGTAGGATAATCTCACATGGACCAACGCTATCTATAGAGCGATTAGTAAGGGTTGAGTGGAGGTTAGGGACTTTGGTCAGTGCAGCAGGAGTATTAAGATCAATAAGACTGGTGGAAGCAAATGGGGGACTATTTATATTGCCCTCACTAATAAGTACACATATATGTGCGGGTGAGATATTAGGGGCCCGAAAAATACTGGGCATTAGGTCAGTACTAGATATATCAGCCTCACCGGCCGTCCTCCCAGCACTGACCCCGTCTGGTGTATTATTTATATCTGGATGAGTAGACACGGGTTTATTTTTAAGATGTTCTATAGAGCGACGACGCTCAGCGCGTTTCTCAGCTAGAAGGAGTTCTTTATCTATCTCCTTGTGGGCCTTCTCGAAATATTTATCGAGTGGCCCGAGGAACGAGACACCAACCCCAGATGGAAGTGAGCTGGACATATTGATAGATACACAAAATTAACAATTAACAATCTACCTCAAGCACTTGCTATACCAATACACCAAATCAACAGTATAGATGATACAGAAACCAGATATCAGAAAGTGGGCCCAGCCCGGCCTCATTCGGCCCCTGACGGCCACAGACGGTCCCGCCCTTGTCCCGGGCTTCTCCCGGTCGCTCCCGGGCGCTCCCGCGCAGCGGGGCTGGGCACTTAATTTATATTGTCAGTGTGAGAGGGGAGGGGCATGCAGGGAGAGCGGCCCAGGTGCTGGCTATCAGGTCAGGCGGGCGCTCCTGGGACTTGAAGTCCTGCGCCCGCACTCGCTTGCAGCCCTGCAGAAAACAACCCCCCACAGTCACGGCCTCTAGCGTGTGGTAACAGGCTCCTCTGACGAGCTTCACTGAAGATGAAGATTTAGTGCCCCAACACGAAGCGGGACCCGTGGAGCGGGTTCCGCAAGCAGTAGGTTAAAGGACAGGCGAGGTCTCAGCAACACAGAATCCCAGCGTGTGCACTTTGAAAGAGCGTCCCAACAAACATCCAGTTAGAAAAAGTTTTTTAGGTCAATGGTGGGGAGGGGCATGCAGGGAGAGCGGCCCAGGTGCTGGCTATCAGGTCAGGCGGGCGCTCCTGGGACTTGAAGTCCTGCACCCGCACTCGCTCGCAGCCCTGCAGAAACCAAACCCCCACAGTCACGGCCTCTAGCGTGTGGTAACAGGCTCCTCTGGCGAGCTTCACTGAAGATGAAGATTTAGTGCCCCAACACGAAGCGGGACCCGCGGAGCGGGTCCTGCAAGCAGTAGGTTAAAGGACAGGCGAGGTCTCAGCAACACAGAATCCCAGCGTGTGCACTTTGAAAGAGCGTCCCAACAAACATCCAGTTAGAAAGAGTTTTGTAGGTCAATGGTGGGGAGGGGCATGCAGGGAGAGCGGCCCAGGTGCTGGCTATCAGGTCAGGCGGGCGCTCCTGGGACTTGAAGTCCTGCGCCCGCACTCGCTCGCAGCCCTGCAGAAACCAAACCCCCACAGTCACGGCCTCTAGCGTGTGGTAACAGGCTCCTCTGACGAGCTTCACTGAAGATGAAGATTTAGTGCCCCAACACGAAGCGGGACCCGCGGAGCGGGTTCCGCAAGCAGTAGGTTAAAGGACAGGCGAGGTCTCAGCAACACAGAATCCCAGCGTGTGCGCTTTGAAAGAGCGTCACAACAAACATCCAGTTAGAAAGAGTTTTTTAGGTCAATGGTGAGGAGGGGCATGCAGGGAGAGCGGCCCAGGTGCTGGCTATCAGGTCAGGCGGGCGCTCCTGGGACTTGAAGTCCTGCGCCCGCACTCGCTCGCAGCCCTGCAGAAACCAAACCCCCACAGTCACGGCCTCTAGCGTGTGGTAACAGGCTCCTCTGGCGAGCTTCACTGAAGATGAAGATTTAGTGCCCCAACAGGAAGCGGGACCCGCGGAGCGGGTTCCGCAAGCAGTAGGTTAAAGGACAGGCGAGGTCTCAGCAACACAGAATCCCAGCGTGTGCGCTTTGAAAGAGCGTCCCAACAAACATCCAGTTAGAAAGAGTTTTGTAGGTCAATGGTGGGGAGGGGCATGCAGAGAGAGCGGCCCAGGTGCTGGCTATCAGGTCAGACGGGCGCTCCTGGGACTTGAAGTCCTGCGCCCGCACTCGCTCGCAGCCCTGCAGAAACCAAACCCCCACAGTCACGGCCTCTAGCGTGTGGTAACAGGCTCCTCTGACGAGCTTCACTGAAGATGAAGATTTAGTGCCCCAACACGAAGCGGGACCCGCGGAGCGGGTTCCGCAAGCAGTAGGTTAAAGGACAGGCGAGGTCTCAGCAACACAGAATCCCAGCGTGTGCGCTTTGAAAGAGCGTCACAACAAACATCCAGTTAGAAAGAGTTTTTTAGGTCAATGGTGGGGAGGGGCATGCAGGGAGAGCGGCCCAGGTGCTGGCTATCAGGTCAGGCGGGCGCTCCTGGGACTTGAAGTCCTGCGCCCGCACTCGCTCGCAGCCCTGCAGAAACCAAACCCCCACAGTCACGGCCTCTAGCGTGTGGTAACAGGCTCCTCTGGCGAGCTTCACTGAAGATGAAGATTTAGTGCCCCAACACGAAGCGGGACCCGCGGAGCGGGTTCCGCAAGCAGTAGGTTAAAGGACAGGCGAGGTCTCAGCAACACAGAATCCCAGCGTGTGCGCTTTGAAAGAGCGTCCCAACAAACATCCAGTTAGAAAGAGTTTTGTAGGTCAATGGTGGGGAGGGGCATGCAGAGAGAGCGGCCCAGGTGCTGGCTATCAGGTCAGACGGGCGCTCCTGGGACTTGAAGTCCTGCGCCCGCACTCGCTCGCAGCCCTGCAGAAACCAAACCCCCACAGTCACGGCCTCTAGCGTGTGGTAACAGGCTCCTCTGACGAGCTTCACTGAAGATGAAGATTTAGTGCCCCAACACGAAGCGGGACCCGCGGAGCGGGTTCCGCAAGCAGTAGGTTAAAGGACAGGCGAGGTCTCAGCAACACAGAATCCCAGCGTGTGCGCTTTGAAAGAGCGTCACAACAAACATCCAGTTAGAAAGAGTTTTGTAGGTCAATGGTGGGGAGGGGCATGCAGGGAGAGCGGCCCAGGTGCTGGCTATCAGGTCAGGCGGGCGCTCCTGGGACTTGAAGTCCTGCGCCCGCACTCGCTCGCAGCCCTGCAGAAACCAAACCCCCACAGTCACGCACTCTAGCGTGTGGTAACAGGCTCCTCTGACGAGCTTCACTGAAGATGAAGATTTAGTGCCCCAACACGAAGCGGGACCCGCGGAGCGGGTTCCGCTAGCAGCAGGTTAAAGGACAGGCGAGGTCTCAGCAACACAGAATCCCAGCGTGTGCGCTTTAAAGTAAAGTAAAGTCCACATTTGTAAAGCGCACAATCACCCGTAAGGGTCTCTAGGCGCTGGGGGCCGTCGGGAAGATTAAGCAAGCTATTGCCCAGAGTCACATGGTGCTGGGCTAACCTGCCACCGGAGCCGGGGATCGAACCTTGGTCCCCAGATTCCAGCGTCAGTCGCCCTGGCCGCGACGCCACACCTCTCCCTCTTTGAAAGAGCGTCCCCAACTGTAGTGTTAACTGTTTCAATAGTAGAGCCATTTCAAGGTCATAGCATGTTGACCTACTGGACATGATGATGGTTCTGTTGATATGATGACACTCAGTATGGTGATGTGAGGATAGTGATGCTCTAAGAGAGTAATATCAACCAAAGTTTAAAATCAGCTGCAAAAGGAGAGGCACAGAGATTCACACTGGAAGTTACAGGGCTTAAAACAAATAAAAATACACAGAGGAAGTAAAATAAAACAAAAAAAAACAATAAATGGATGGAATAACAGATTCATAAACACAAATACAATAATATGTTCTGCTAAAGAAATTGTTAAGTAGAAATTCACTAGTTAGGCTTCGAACGATCTTGTCGCACATATCGGGGTGTTATACGCAGTAGGTTCTGGAGATACAAGAGGTGGACCCTCTCTGTGTGGAAAAAGACAATGGTCTGGCCCCAGAGTATATATCTGGAAAAAATCTCAAATTCACAGAAAAAACCCAGAAGGGAAAATAACATAAAAACTATAAAGGGACAAAATGGTTGCGAATCAAAACCTAAAACTGAATGACAACCACCAGTTATGGTAAGCACCACAACCAAAACTCCCTCCCTACACTGCAAAGCGTTGCTCATCTCGCAAATGATCTCATAGATAACATCACAATCCAGATCATCAATGTTATTATAGCTGACATCACACATAACATCACCATTAACATCATAAGTGACAGCCCTGGAGATGGTGAATGCCACTGCACGCAGAACCTCTAAGAACAATGGGCCATATCATCAAGGCCGGCGATACAATTATCGCTGGTTTAGCGGCAGGAAACTGCCGCTAAAGCGGCAATAATGGGCTTGATAATACGCCCTTGTGAATTCCCATAGAAGCCCAGATTCACACCAGAACATGGGCTTCTGTGGGAATTCACAAGGGCATATTATCAAGCCCATTATCACCGCTTTAGCGGCAGTTTCCCGCCGCTAAAGTGGCGATAATTTTAACACTGTTCTTGATAATATGCCCCACTATTTGGCAATGCCTTGCAGCCTCGGGGACCATGCAATGCCCTCGTGCATGCACTGAGTTCATGTAAAATCTTTCTGAGCAAATGCTGGTGATGATCAGTGGGCTCTGGAAGCAGGGGAGGGCTGAAGGCCAGATGTTATGCTAAATGCTAACCATGGGTGTAATTCCCTTTTTTCCATCCATGGGAAGCAAATTCAAAACTGAGGGCAATTTCCCTGTCTCTCCATCTGCCTGCTGCAGATTGGAAAATGGAGCACTGGAGGAGAAATGCCCACCAAAACAAGAATTCTTTGTTCTGGGCATTAAGTAATGCAAGGAACGAGGCATTCTTGCGCGGCCCAGCGCTGTCAGGGGCCAGCCATTGTAATTAACTTAATGACAATTACATGAAGTTATTTACAATAGCTGGCCCCTGACAGTGCTCTTAAAAGAAATTTGCCTGGCAGGGGAACTTGAGTTATGTGATTGCCTACCAGGAGGAGACGGCAGGCACTGCACACAAACTCACCTGCTGGGGAAGTGGCTTTGAAGTGCACTGTCATTGGTCCAGACAATGTATTTATCTTAATGCAGTTAGCATTAAGGTAAATTGAGATAACACATTGCCCAGCATCTCACCATGCTTCAAACAAGCAACTGTGCTTTTTGGCCATCTTTTTTCCCATCCATGGAGCACCTGAGCAGCCCTGATTCCGGGCTGGCTATGGAAAACAAGCATTGGCAAAGCAAATAGGTTTCACTTATGCAATATTGCTAAAAGTAATTATAATTGTATTTATATAGTGCTTATTACCCCTGACGAGTGACAAGGCATTAAAGCTCTTTACACTGGGCAGCATTCTGCTTATACCTGAGATTTAAAAACAAAGCATTTAGTTAAAAAGTTTTAGCATTAAATGTCCCGTTTCGATGCAGTGTGCATGAAGATAATATATGCACAGGAATTTCTGGACAAACATAAATACAGTAGCGCGCAGAACGCACTAGTGTAGTTAGCAAGTTTTCACAACAACAGTTTGTACACCATAGAATATTACAGAAACGCAAAAGCACACCAATGTAAGAGTCTTGGGTGGGCACGGAGGCTGTTCACACCGCATCCATTAAAGCAGGCTCATCCTGGCTGTGAGGAACCAGAAAGAATCTGTGCCACCATCATGCCAACCAACAGAACAAAACACAGGATAGAGCTAGAGAGAGACAGTGTCTGAACTCAGGGTTTGCCACTGAAAACAACAAAACAGGGGAGTTGTGACACGTCCCAGTCCACCACATAATACCGGTGACTCCAAACCACATTAAAGGAAAGCGCAAATTAACCCACAAGCCCCCACCTCACACAGACCCAAGCCAAAGTGTGAATGGAGGACCAGTTGCCCATCCCGACCTCAGCAAAAAAGCGCACCATTTCCGTGTTCATCAGTGGCGTAACATTAGCCCTCACAGCCCCGTGGTGCAAGGGGCCCTCAAGCTCTAATCCGCCCATGGCACTGTGCAGGGGCCCAGGCCTGAGGGCTCCTGACTGGGTCTGGAGCATTAGGGGCCGTCACCATGTACTTTGCACAGGGGGCCCTCAAGTTTTGTTTCTCCACTGGTGTTCATCTACGCCCCAAAAGAATACACAAATGTCACATACACTTCTTAGCACTTTAAAGTGGTAGGTTGCTGGCACAAGAGGACTGGGACCACAGTGGAATGACGTGCTGGAATGTGGCAGGCTATGCCAAGGACAGAAGAAAGTGCAGAACTGTGGAAGGATCCACCAATGAAAAAGGACAGAAGAAAGTGCAGAACTGTGGAAGGATCCACCAATGAAAAAACAACTTAAAGTGCTTGGTAGAGGGTATAATGGCTGCTGCACCCAGATTTATGTACAACCTCTAGAGACCTGAGAGGGAGAGCGAGCCATATAAAGTGCAACACATTAGACATGTAGAGCATTTACTGTGCGGGATCAGGTGTAGGTAGTGCCACAGTCCCTCACTGGGTGTCTGTGGGGACAGCAGTCATACACAGCGAGTGTTGTGTGTGTTTGTAGCCATGCTCTGGTACATTGTCCTCCCTCTGCCCGCCCACAACCAGACATACCTGCATGGTGACCACCTCCAGGTCCTCGGCGGCCAGCCTCTACATCTGCAATGCCAGAACCTGTGCCTTCACTCTGGCCATCACTGCTAGCAGCGATCATGCAATTTTGCTGTGGCTACCAGTGAAGAAAAACAAGCATTTGCAATGCAATAGGTCTCGCATTATTGAAAATTTGAGATGTTGTGATTGCAAATAATAATGCAACGGCAATAGTTAAAACTTTCAACAGGTATTTATAGTTCAAAAGTTTGATAGGTAAATTTATAAGAAGAGGGAATGGAGGACGTAAGGACAGGTGGGTAAACTGATGGCTGTGTAAACACATAATGAACCTACGTGTTCTTGGCAAGAAAGGATGTGGAAGATTTCCTTATAGGCGAGAGGATTAACGAATGGGAGGGGGCTCTGGTGGAAGGAGAGATAAACAACTGGGTATGGGCAACACTGATGAATAGATGAGGCATCAAAATACCGGACAATAAACAACTGGTTACGCTGATGGAATGAAAAGTAAAAAGATGCTGGACGAATGAGTTATTGGTTAAATTAGTACGGTAAGAATTGAATATACCGCTTTAAGGACAAAGTAATCAACGTGTGACTAGCTGAACGGTGTTGAGCACACTCCCTTCTAGAACTGAAAAACAAACATGTTGATAGATGGGCCATAAATTCCTGTCATTTGTTGCTGCCCGCAGACACTCATGGGCCCTCGTCTCCTCATTGGCAGGTGGAATACACGCCCCACTGACAGCACCTCCCCATTGGCTGTTGTCCTCCCCCGGTTGCGATACAGTCCACTCACAATGTCTGAAAGCATCCCTTCCCTCCCGAGCCGCCTGCAGCCCCACGCTCCGTTACCTCTCTCAAGCCTGCGAGCCCCTCGTGTCCCTGCAGCGTCTTTGCCCAATTGCGTGCTGTATTTTTTGTAAAAATGCATGCAAAAGCCAATTGCAGACGACAAACACAAAAGCACACGCACAAGCATGTGGTCAGCTTTCTGAAGCCCCTACATGAGATCTCACGCTGCACGAGCAATGCTGTACACTGCAACATTAGGCGCAAGACCTAAAAAGCAATATGGTGCTGCCAGCATTGACCACCTCAAAGAGCTTGTTTCTTTAAGTTATTTTGCACAGCAGTCCAGGGGAGAGAGC
This sequence comes from Lissotriton helveticus, assembly GCF_964261635.1. Taxonomy (NCBI): domain Eukaryota; kingdom Metazoa; phylum Chordata; class Amphibia; order Caudata; family Salamandridae; genus Lissotriton; species Lissotriton helveticus. The sequence goes on from NC_136070.1 coordinate 1,197,711,598, forward strand.
AGCAACACAATGGAGGGCAAGGGAGGTGTGCGGGGGGCCAGCAACACAAGGGAGGTGGGAGGTGGAGGACGGGGCAGCAAAACAACATGGAGCAGCAGGAGGGTGTGGTGGGAGGGACTGGAGACACATGCACTCTTATGGAGTGCATGCAAAAATGTTTAAGAAAAAGTACCTGCAGGAGCCTGAGGCCAGTGGGTGAACACTGGCCACATACAACTAGCTTTACTAGGTCACCGCTCCACATCAGAGACAATACTGGGAAAAAGCTGGAAAGAGCAGGAGGCCCCACCAATCAGAAGCAATGAAACTACAATAACGTGGAAGCCAAGCAATGGTAAGTAATGGGCTGGCTCTAAGCCTGTTTTGAGTTTTTTTTTGTTAACAATAGATTTTGCTGACAGTACATGCGCTTAGTCTCAGAAGAAACCTAAAAAGGCATTTTTACAGGGTTTAACCCCAAACTTTTTGCTTTTTGACCTCCTGTTTGTGACCCATTTTTCGTTGGCTTTAGGACTCTGGGCACTTTACCACTCCTCATTAGTGCTAAAGTGCATATGCTCTCTGTGTAAATTGTGATTATGATTGGGTATCTATGATTGCCATATTTGATTACCGATAAGCCCCAAGTAAAGTGCACTGTTTGTGCCCAGGGCCTGTAAACCAAATGCCACTAGTGAGATTGCAGCACTGGTTGTGCCACCCACCTGAGTAGCCCTGTAAATGTGTCTCAGACCTGCCTCTGCAGTGTATGCTCACACAGTCTTAGACTGCCATGTCGACCTGTCAAGTGCACCCACTTGCCAGGCCCAAACCTTCCCTTTTCTTACATGTAAGGCACCAGTTAGGTAGGCCCAAGGTACCTCCATGGGTAGGGTGCAGTGTATGTGAAAGATAGGACATGTGCTGGTGTGTTGTACTTGTCCTGATAGTGAAATACTGTTTATTTCGTTTTTCTCTTTTGAAAGGCTGGCTATCCCATAGGCTATCATTGGAGCTGCACAGTAATATTTTACATGTGTAACTTTCTACTGGGAACGGATTAGAGATTTGGAGTTAAGGCTCTCTGAACTCAGGATTTCATACCACATCTTTTAGTAAAGGTGGTGTTATGAACCCCAGTGTACCTCAATATAGGCCTATGTAGTTGCACAACCTTTTACCTACATTTGTCCTACTATTGGTCTACATAATGGTTCTGGCGCTGACTTTTCCTAGTTAGGTGCTGAATAAATGTTGTGTGGTTTTCTCTGAAACTAGCCTCATTTATTATACATGAGGATTCTCAGCATCACAGCAGTATTACCATCTTCCACATAATAACTCTGTATAAGAGTCACCACTATCGTCATGCTTGCCCCACACGCCCACGGTACCATGACACATCTAGGTTGGAACCCTGAGGGTACCTTTTGGGTATATTAGCATCACATCTTCGCTGGGCAAGCCGAGGAGAAGAAACATCCATGCTGATACGCTGACACAAGACACTGAATTCCCTGCACACAGACACTCCTGAACGCAGTGGTCTGACATCCCTCGCGGGGTGTCCAACTCGAGACCAAGACGGGGTTCTTCACTCTTTCATATCAGGTAATGGGGTTGGCCCTTTTCCTAGGAGGATTCTTGGCTATACGCCTATATACATACTAGGTACACTTAGGTACATCTAGTTAGGGTTAGCATCGTAGGAGTACGCATTTATTACTGTCATGTATTTATATGCCTGCATGCAATCACTGTTTTAGCACTATGGTAGAATTCTACCTTTTATTTAAACTGTTGGTGCTTATGACCGTATATATGTGTTTCTGTCTAATGATTGTTGCCGCACGCGTATTATATACAAGAATGACGCGGGTTCAATAAATACTTAATGAAATTGTACCCATCATTTGTTCTGTGTATCTCTCTGAGACAAAGTGGACACAAGTGACTGAGCAAAAAATACTGTACTGTTTCCATGATCCGTGAGGGATCAGGATTGTCATGTTCAATAGTTGCCAGAAACTATTCGCTCCTTGTGAATGGTTAGGGGCTCATAGTGGCATTGTGAGCTAGGTGGTCTACAGGTTAACATATCCTGTGGGGGTTTCTGGAATCAGGCTGGACACCAATCCCTTAATTTATGTTGTCTAAAAGCGCAGATCCTATATAGATTTATAGGAACTACACAACAGTGATTTTTAAGTTGTGTGTTTGAAAATGTAACTTTTAGAAAGTGGCCATTGTCTTGTTCAACCATCCTATTGGCCTCTGCCTGTTTGTGAATTCACTATCTGGTTTTAGAGTGGCAGGAGCTGGGGATGTGCATTCACTCTAGATAGTCACAAGGGAAGTTAAGGTGCATCTTGCTTTTGCTGGGTGACTCATAGCCAGGCTGTATAGACTCTTCTGCATTTAGAGTGGTGGGATTAGTTTTCCCTATCACCGAAATAGGCTGTTCCTGCTCTGCACAACGCTGACTTCAACTCCTGTAGTGAACTTAGACCAGTTAGGACAGGACTGGTTTTAACTGAGCTCAGAGACTCTTGCAACAAAGACTACAAAGACAAAATGGGCTATAAATATTAGCCGTAAAACCCCTGAACTTAAGATCACTTCTGGAATCAAGAGGAACCTCTGCCAAGGAGAAGAGCTGTGAAGAGGAGTACTGTCTCTTTGCTGTGTGTTGCTTTGCTGGGTTGACCTGTAGTTGCAGCTTCTGCCAAGGAGAGGACAAAGACTGGAAATTTGCTGTGAACCTCCTTGAGAAGAATCTCCAAGGGCTTGTGTGTTCTTGCCTCCTGTTCTGAAGTCTCAGGGACACAAACACTTCACCACCAACTTCCTTGACCTCCACAAATGGGAGTTCTAACCTGCCAGAGGGTACCCGTTCCAGTTTGGGGTTTCTAGAGGTTGTTCCTGTTGCTTTGAGCTGAAAAAACTTGAAGAAACTAAGAAAATCAATGCATTGCCCTTCCAGTGTCTGTTTTTCATACTCAGCACTGCTGAGCAGGAGAAATGTCCATACTCCACCGCCAAACTGCCGAAGAATCGATGCAGCTTCAGCTGCTCGCTGAGTCCTGTGCACCGATCTCCGAAGCCAGGGATCACCGCACTGACTCCAACGCAGGCCCTGCTGTGTGGCTAAAAGGATCGACATATCATGGGACAGCGACTGAAGAAACAGATGCAGCGCCTGTTTGCTGCCGCCGCATCGATCTCCAGCTCATCCAGGTTTCCATGCATTGCTCCTGTGCAGCAAGTCTTCCATCGCATCACACACAGACCAGAACCATCTTGGAATTGACACATTACTTCCCTCTACAGTCCAGATTCGATGCATCACTTCTTCTGCGTGCAGCAGAACTCTCACTTTGCCTCCCCTAGGACTCATTGTGTTTTCCGACACTTCCCTCCTGTGCGGCTGTTTGGCCTTGTGAATTTTGACGCATTTGAGATATTTTGTGTGAAAGTCACGCATCCATAGTTTTCTATATACAGAATTGCATGAAACATTTTAAAAGTCATATTTTGATTTGTGTATGTTGTATTTTTGTCGTTTTAGTCTTGTTTGCTTTACATATAGATCATTTATTTTTTTATACTGGTGTGGTGTACATTTGTGGTGGTTTCACTGAGCTACTGTGTTTCTGGGTGAAAATACTTTACACATTGACCTTGGGATAAGACTGTCTGCTCGTGCCATGCTTCCAGAGGGGTAAGCAGGGGTTATCTAAAGTGTGTAACTCCCTTATCCTGACTAGAAGCAAGGGTCCCTATTTGGACAAGGTGCATACCCCTGCCAACTAACACCCCAATAACACAAGAAGTCACAGAACATGACATAGGAAACACCCAATGTGCCCTGAGTGCTTTCTCTACTTTTATTAGGCCTTGCACTCAGCACTTGTACTTCAATCACCCTCACAACGGGGCCCGGATGTAAAACACTCAGTAAATGGCCATGCACAATGAGCCACACACTGAAGCCAGCATGGAACAACCCCTCCTTTACAAATCACAATTTATGTCCTCTGTATATTATGGGTACTAGGCCTGACTTTTGACCAGGTTCTGCCCAGACCATGTACTGAGTGCCCCAGCCAGCATAGTTGCTTCATTTCTATTATGAATTTCAGTGCTTTTTAGGTTTTGCACCTGCTTTGTGTATGCACATATACTGAAATCAGAATGAATGAAAACAAGAAGTTTATTTGTGAAGAAAAAGACTACACGCTACACAGATAATTTCCCAGATCTGAAGCATTGAGTTACACTCCATTACTGGGATTTCCAAAACACAAAGTGTACAGTTGTGTCACAGCAAAAGACGACGTACAGCAGAAGGATAAAGCATGCTCATTACTTCACAAATTATGTCAGAGATTACATCACAAATAGTAAGTCGGTCTCACAGAGAGAGACACCACAAAGAGGGCCCCCATTGGCAGCCTTAGATACAGCTGAATTTTGGGCCAAGGTCAGTCAAACACCTTCGAATTTCCTTTACTGAGGATGAGAATTGAGTTTTCCTAGGAAGATCTCATTTAATAATTGCATTTCCTCTTTTGTGAAATGTTTTTATTTCCATAAGCCTACCTTTTCAATTAATAGCTTGCTCAGTTTTTAATAAAGCACCCTGTGACCCAGGTCTTTCCGCCTGCTCTTCCTTCCCAGTTCCCCTGGCATTCCTCCCTTGATAGTGCCATGTTAGGATAGTCTTTCCTCCTCTTTCGTACTAAGCCACTCCCTACTTCCTTTCCTCCACTTCACTACTAAGCAACTCCCTACATCCTTTCCTCTACTTCCTTTATAAGCCACTCCCTAATTAATCACTCCTCCCACGACGCCCAGTTTGGGCATCTAGATGAAGGAAAGAGGAGACTAAGCATTTAATTCAGTGGCATCTTTCCTTTGGGGCCTCTTTGGATGGGCAGGTCTCCCGGCCAAGACCCTTATCCTATTTACCACGTACCCATTCCTTATTATCTTCCTCCTGTTTTATTCTAAGCCTAACAACGTCATTTCTATAGGACAAACAATTGTCACTTCCTCGTGTAGGTTTGATTGCAGCACCAACTCCTTTGGGGTGCACCTTCACCACTTCTAGGTGGATTTGGCTGTCTGGTGACTTTCTTAATTTGCTCACTTCTTCTGGGTTGACTTCACAGACCCCCTGTAGGAAAGTGCCTCTTTTGGACATGGTTAGCCAACACTTTTTGTCTGGAACATGATGTGATTTCGAATGAAAGTGCACTGGGTCCCTGCTAACCTGGTTCCAAGTGCCAGAGCTGATTCCTGAAACTGTGCCACAATTGGCACAACTTCAGCAACCCCTGTAAATCCCTAGTAAATGGTTCCCCTTGATACCTCGGGCATTGGGACTGACAAGGGTCCACTAGGGCTGCAGCACAAATTGCGCCACCCTAGGGACCCATTTCCAAGACCATGCAAACTGCCATTGCAGGCTGCGTGTATTGGTGCAGAGAAAACGGAAGAGTTGACAAGGCACACATCCTGTGTGCCATGCCCACAGACACTGCATGAGGTATAGGTAGGTCACCCCTCCTGCAGGCCTTACTACCCAAAGGCAGGGTGCACTATATCACAGTTGTGGTCATATCTGCCTGAGCAGATATAACCCTAGAATATCAAAGTTCATTGTTGGATATTATAAGTTTGCTGGATAGCCATATAAAGTTAATGGGCTGGACACACGTCATTATGGGTTCCCCAGCACCATGGTGGCTTCACTGAACCCAGGGATGATAATGGGTACCAAACATCTTGTCTTAATAAATCCTTTATAAATGATGCCAGTGTTGGATTTAATAATAACTGCACACAGAGGGAACCTTAGAGGTGTCCCCTGAAAACCTACTAAACACTGGTGTGGTCTCTGACTAGTCTTAGCCAGCCTGCCACCACCAGACATGTTTCCGACCTCATGGGATAAGAGCTTTCGCTGCAAATAGTTCCTGTGCCACAGTGGCAGACTCTGGGCACAAATAATACATCCTTGTCCATGGAATGCAAAGACACTTTAAGTAGTTAACTTTTTGTGTATTGTTACAACGTATATATTTTTTCTTAGGTTGAGATCTGCGTTTTAGTCTATTTAAGTTTTTGCCTTTAAGCTTTTGAATGTATGTATGCGTACATCCATCAATGTTAACTTATTCTATAACCCAAAGAGTGGGCATTCCCACCTTGCTGTGTGAGTTCACTGTTGTTTCCAATAACGTTTTGTTGGGGCAGATTTATTTTTACTGGCATTGAGTACATATGTTCATCAATGCTATCTTATTCCATAACTTCTCCTTGCTAACTATGTATTCGGACCTTCAATGACAATACAAAAGCAAACATCAGTGTATGCAGACAGCTTTTTAGCTTTGCCAGTGCTTGTCTGTTTTGCATTGGTTTTTATAAACAAATTGTTTTGAGAGCTGCTGGGCCCTCACCAATATAAAAATATTGCAATGAAGCAAGAATATTTTTGGGTCACAAAAAGTACACATTGCCATATTCGTTTTTGGCATGGAAGCAAACTACTTTGGCCCTATTTAAGAGTAGGCTGGTAAATTCCAACCCGTGCGGAATCACGAGTTTGGTTGTAGTTAACGCATCCGAAAATTATCGGATAAATGAAATACTTCAGCTGTCATTAAATTTCGGCAGGTTAAACCTGCTGAAGTTTAAGAGGGGAAATTTTACGATATTTTCCGTACCGTGTGAATTTGGTGCGTTAAACACCAAAATCCGCATTTTACTCGTCACAAATTTGTGATCTGTGTTATTTATCGCTCATGATAAATAACATATCGTAACCCATGGTATTATTATTTAGCATGTGCCATAAATAACATGCAGTCAGGGGCTTTGTGTGCAGATGTGCATCTTGTGAAAAGGCAGAATGCCATCACTTCCAGAGAAGTAAGTGGGCTGACCCCTTGCGCCATGATTTATCCTGTCATGGGTGGGGGAAAATGTGAATGACACAACAACAGACCAATGAATGAAAAGAGATGGCTCAAAGCCCTCATTGATATGTATATCGTATATATATGAGAGAGGGGAGGTATAATCTAGGCAGACCTGGACGATACAGCTCCTCCAGACTATTTAAAATGAGCTCCATGAACCAGCATTAAAATGCAGGATTTAGACAATTACTAAAACCAGAGATGTTGTAATTCAATTGTTATTAAAACCAGAGACACCTGAAGGTAAATGAGACAGAGAAATTAAGCAGCTAATGTAAGGAAATGGTCGTAGTTCTATAAAGTTAATAAGGCTGAGCAGATGGAGCATAACCAGGAAGAAAGGCAGAAATGGCAAGGAACACATAATTAAGCAAGAGAGGAATCTAGGTGAAACTCAGCAGGGTCTAAAACTGTAGTCTAGGGAAAGAAAAAAAAGAAAAGCAGATTCATTCAGAGGGAAATAACACTTGCAGCGATGGTACTGCTAACAGGACCTCAGAAAATGCTCTGTTGCACCCAGTGTGATCACACACTGCTCTTGAACACAGTAGGCACTACCACCTCACCTGATATTCCTTGTCACTTTCTGAACAGCATGAGGGTGACCCCTGACCAGACTCACCAGACGCTTTTGTGGATCCTCAGTCACACTTAAGATGCAGGGCCCTTCTCTGGAACCTTAGTGGTATCTCAGGGTACCTGCCTTATTCAGAATATATCACACATTAGTAAATGGGCCCTGGAAAGAGCATGGCCTAGGGCAGATGGCCTGCGCGAATCCACCTTGTGACGGTCCTCTTCCTTCCCCGAGAAACTTAGTATTGCTATTGGCTGAACTAATAGCATTTATGCCCTTACTATCTCCCTTGTTCTAGGAACATGACAAAGTCTTTATTTTCCTCCTGCACTTGTAACACCTTCTATTCTAATCCAGAACCTCATAAGTAAGTTTCCAGAAAACGTCAGTGGCAGTAGAGGAGGTGGGTGAATGCCTTCATCCGTATGAGGCTACTGAATCCCTTACATCAGGGGTGCCCAAACCAGTCCTGGCGGGCCGTATCCATGCCAGATTTTTGGGATATCCCCATCTGGGGATCACGGTTCGATCCCCGGCACCGGCGGCAGATTAGCCCAGCACCAGGTGACTCTGGGAAATAGCTGGCGCCGCGGCTAGGGCGGCTGACTCCGGAATCTGGAGATTTTTTTATTTAAGGTTTTTGTAGAGCGCGTAGTAACCCTCGAGCATCCCAGAGATCAGGGTTCGATCCCCGGCACCGGCCGCAGATTAGCCCAGCACCACGTGACTCTGGGAAATAGCTGGTGCCGCGGCTAGGGAGGCTGACTCCGGAATCTGGAGATCACGGTTCGATCCCCGGCACCGGCGGCAGATTAGCCCAGCACCAGGTGACCCTGGGAAATAGCTGGCGCCGCGGCTAGGGCGGCTGACTCCGGAATCTGGAGATTTTTTTATTTAAGGTTTTTGTAGAGCGCGTAGTAACCCTCGAGCATCCCAGAGATCAGGGTTCGATCCCCGGCACCGGCCGCAGATTAGCCCAGCACCACGTGACTCTGGGAAATAGCTGGCGCCGCGGCTAGGGCGGCTGACTCCGGAATCTGGGGATCACGGTTCGATCCCCGGCACCGGCGGCAGATTAGCCCAGCACCATGTGACTCTGGGCAATAGCTTGCTTAATCTTCCCAACGGCCCCTAGCGCCTAGAGACCCTTACGGGTGATTGTGCGCCTTACAAATGTGGATTATTATTATTATTATTATTATTTGGGCCGATTCCGATCCGGTTCGTAAAAGCACATCTGCCCGAATCTGTCGGACAACCACGTACGCCCGGGAGAGGACTGCCCGGGACCCGTGGAGCCCGTCCTGGTCACTCTGACCTGCCATCGGCCTGGAGAAGGGAGCACCGGACGCCCGGGGGGAGGACTGCCCGGGACCCGTGGAGCCCGTCCTGGGCACTCTGACCTGCAGTCTGCCCGGGGAAGGGAGCCCCGGACGCCCGGGGGGAGGACTGCCCGGGACCCATGGAGCCCGTCCTGGGCACTCTGACCTGCCGACGGCCCGGGGAAGGGAGCCCCGGACGCCCGGGGGAGGACTGCCCGGGACCCGTGGAACTCGTCCTGGGCACTCTGACATGCCGCTGACCCGGGGAAGGGAACCCCGGACGCCCGGGAGCCGTGGAGCCCGTCCTGGGCACTCTGACAAGCCGTCGGACCGGGGAAGGGAGCCCCGGACGCCCGGGACCCGTGGAGCCTGTCCT